>NW_020950326.1:19356249-19389701 GCF_900497805.2 Vombatus ursinus | reverse complement strand
TCTATCTATCTATCTATCTATCTATCTATCTATCTATCTATCTATCTGTCTGTCTGTCTGTCTGTCTGTCTGTCTGTCTGTCTGTCTGTCTATCTATCTATCTATCTATCTATCTATACATACATACATATAATTTTTTTCCTCCAACTACCCTAATCCTGACAAAGGTCTCGTAAGTTACAAATATCATCTTTCCAGGAAGGAATGTAAACAGTTCAACCTTAATAAGTCTCTTATGATATCTCTTTCCTGTTTACCTCTTCATGTTCCACTTGAATCTTGTATTTGAAAATCAAATTTTCTATTCAGCTCTGGTTTTTTCATCAAGAATGCTTGAAAGTCCTCTATTTTACAGAATGACCATTTTTTCCCCTGAAGAATTATACTCAGTTTTGCTGGGTAGGTGATTCTTGGTTGTAATCCTATCTCCTTTGCCCTCCAGAATATCATATTCCATGCTCTGTGGTCCTTTAATGTAGAAGCTGCTAAATCTTGTGTTATTCTGATTGTGTTTCCACAATACTTGAATTGTTTCTTTCTGGCTGTGTGTAATATTTTCTCCTTGACCTGGGAACTCTGAAATTAGGCTACAATATTCCTAGGAGTTTTCCTTTGGGGATCTCTTTCTGGAGGAGATTGGTGGATTCTTTCAATTTCTATTTTGCCCTCTGGTTTGAAAATATCAGGGCAGTTTTCCTTGATAATTTCTTGAAAGATGATGTCTAGGCTCTTTTTTTGATCATGGCTTTCAGATAGTCCAATAATTTTTAAATTCTCTCTCCTGGATCTATTTTCCAGGTCAGTTGTTTTTCCAATGAGATATTTCACAATGTTTTCTAACTTTTCATTCTTTCAGATTTGTTTTAAAGCATCTTGATTTCTCATAAAGTCACTAACTTCCAAATGCTCTATTTTAATTTTTAAGGAAGTCTTTTCTTCAGTAATCTTTTGGACTTCCTTTTCCATTTGGCCAATTTTGGTTTTTAGGGTATTCTTCTCCTCATTGGCTTTTTGGACCTCTTTTGCCATTTGGGTTAGGCTATTTTTTAAGGTGTTATTTTCTTCAGTAATTTTTTGTGTCTCCTTTAGCAAGCTGTTGACTTGTTTTCATGATTTTCTTGCATCACTCTCAGTTTTTCCCCTACTTCTTTTACTTGCTTCTCAAAATCCCTTTTGAGCTCTTCCAAGGCTTGGGACTGATTTGTATTTTTCTTGGAGGCTTTGGATGTAGGAGCTTTGGTTTCATTGTCTTCTTCTGGTTGTATGTTTTGTTCTTCTTTATCACCAAAGTAAAATAATATAGTCTGACTCTTTTTGTGCAGCTTACTCATGATCCTGGCCAATTACTTGAACTTTAAACTCTTTGTTAAGGGAAGAGTCCACTTCCAATGTGAAGAATGTACTGTCCCAAGCTTCAGGGGTTTGTACAGCTGTTTTCAGAGATACTTCTAGGGACCTGAAAATTTTCAGTCCTTCCAGGGTGCTGTGATAAGGGGCAAGATGTTTATTCTCTACTGCCACAAGAAGCTCCACCATGCCAGCACTCCTCCTCACCTGAGGACCACCCCTCAGAACTGTGACCCAGATCCAAGCACCAGCAAAGCAAGAAATTCCTGCCTCAGCACTGGCAAAGAGATCCCTGCAATCCCCCTCTGATCAGCTACTGGATTCCCCCTCAGTCTGTGGGTCAGAAGCTCAGGAAACAGCTGCTGCCCCAGGCCGTGCTCCAGACTTGGGGCTGAGACCTAGCTCCTCTCTCACTATAGTCACAGACTTTTCCCACTGACCTTCTAAGTTGTCTTTGGCATTCATGGGTTGAGAAGTCTGGAAACTGCCACAGCTGCACATGAATCAGTCCTCTGAGGCCTGCTCCAGGTTCGCTGCGGCCTGCATGCCCACATTGCACTGTGCTCCTCTCCCCTTCTGGCATGATATACCTTTCCAATCAACCATCCAGGTTGTCTTTGGCTGGAAATTTGTTTCACTCTTTCTTTTTGTGGGTTTTGCTGCTTTAGAATTTGTTTAGAGTTATTTTTTATAGGTATTTGGAGGGGTTTGGGAGGTGAGTTCAAGCAAGTCACTACTTTCCCTCTGTCATCTTGACTGAGTTGGTTCTTTCTTATAAGACTCCCTCTATGACCCCTGGTACTGATTAAATTCTGAGAAGCTATATGCATCATCTCCCTGTATAAGAATGTAAACAATTTAACCTTGTTTAGACTCTTACAATTTTTCACATATTAATTTTTTATACTTCTCTTCACTCCTGTGTTTTCATGTCAATTTTTCTACTCAGCTTTGGCCTTTTCATTAGGAATCTTTGGAAGTGCTCTATTTTGTTAAAGCTGCATCCCCCCACTCTTCACCTCCACAGGATTATATTCCATTTTGCTATATAGTTTATTTTTGGTGGTAAACCTAGATTCTTCGCTTTCTGAAATAACATATTTTATACTCTCTACTTTATATTGATACCTTCTAAATCTTATGTGATTTTGATTGTTACTTGTTGGTACTTGAATTATTTCTTTTTAGCTGCTTGCAGTATTTTCCCCTTGATCTGACCTCTGTATTTCAGCTGTAATATTCCTGGGAGTTTTCACTTTGGGATTTCTTTCAGGAGGTGACTGGTAGATTCTTTCAACTTCTACTTTGCCCATTGGTTCTTAGAGATCTGGGCAGTTTTCACTTATAATTTCTTGAAATATGATGTCTAGGATTTTTTTTGCTCATGGCTTTAGGTAGTGCATTGATTCTTAAATGATCTCTCCTTGATCTGTTTTCCAGGTCAGTTGTTTTTCCTATAAGATATTTCATATTTTTTATTGCATTTTTTCATGATTTCATGATTTAATTTTATTTAATTTTTTTCATTTTCATTTTCATTATTTCATTGTATTATTTTTTGGTGTCTCATGGAGTTATTAGCCTTCTTCTAACCAATTCTGGTTTTCAAGCATTTATTTTCTTCCATAAGGTTTGGTTATCTCTTTTTCTAACCTATTAATGTTCTCTTTTCATAACTTTCTTCCCTGGCTCTTACCTCTTTTCCCATTCTTTTATTCTTTTACTGTTCTCATTTGGCTTTTAAAATACTTTTTTAAAATCTCTCACTTTAATTCTTATTTTAGCTCTTCAAGGAATTCTGGTTGGTTTGTGTTCAGGTTGTATTTTTCTTTGAGGCTTTGCTTCTAGGTATTTTTATGCCATTCTCTTCTGTGTTTGTGTCTTGAGCACCCATGTTAATAGCTTTAATAGCTCTTTATGGTCTGGTTCTTTTTTTATTTGCTCACACTTCTGGTCCTTTTTTTTTGACTTTAGACTTTATGTTTTTTTTTTTTAAATTTTTTATTTAAAGTTTTGAGCTCTCAATTCTATCCCTACTTCCCTGCCCTCCTCCCTCTCTGAGATGGCAGGCAATCAGATATAGGTTATACATGTGCAATTATGTAAAACCTTCCCATATTAGTAATTTTGTATGAGAAGACTTGAACAAAAGAAAAAAAAGAAAGAAAGAAAGTGAAAAATAGCATGCTTCAGTCTGTATTCAAACAAGATCAGTTCTTTCTCTGGAGGCAGCTAGTATGCTTTATCATTAATCCTTTGGGATTATCTTGGATCATTGTATTTCTGAGAATAGCTAAGTCATTCACAATTCTTCATCAAACAATATTGCTATTACTGTGTACAATGTTTCCCTGGTTCTGTTCACTTCACTATGCATCAGTTCATGTATGTCTTTCCAGGTTGTTCTGAAATCATCCTGCTTGTCATTTCTTGTAGCACAATAATATACCATTACAATTATATACTACAGCTTGTTTAGACATTCCCCAATTGATGGACATCTCTTTGATTTCCAATTCTTAGCCACCACAAAAATAGCTGCTATAAATATTTTTGTACAAATAAGTCTTTTCCCTTTCTTTTGGATGTCTTCGGGATATAGACCTAGCCATTGTATTGCTAAATGAAAAGGTATGCACAGATTTGCAGCCCTTTGGACATAGTTCCAAATTGCTCCATTGGAGTTCACAACTCCACCAACAATGCATTAGTGTCCCAGTTTTCCCACATCCCCTCTCACATCCAACAGTTTCCTTTTTTTTTTTTTGGTCATATTAGCCAATCTGGTAGGTGTAAAGTGGTACCTCAGAGTTGTTTTAATCTGCATTTCTGTAATGAATAGAGATTTAGAGAATTTTTTTTCATATGGCCATAGAGAACTTTGGTTTCTCTGTCTGAAAACTGCCTGTTCACATCCTTTGACTATTTATCAATTGGGGAATGACTTGTATTTTTATAACTGTGACTCAATTCTCTATACATGAGAAATGAAGCCTTTATCATAGATACTAATTGCAAAAATTCCCCCCCTCCCCAGTTTTCTGTGTTTCTTGAACTTTATGTTAAGGCTGCTTTCTGCATACTTGTTGGTGGAGATATCTGTCCTGAACTTCTGACCTCTTTGTCCTGCTGCTTTTACAGCTGTGCTGGAGAGCTTATTGGGCAAATCACCTCATGTTTTTAGCCTCAACTTCTTCATTGGTAAAATTTAGAAAAACAAAATCTGCTTAAATTGAATTTAGTCTGGTCCCCCTGACCACCCTCCTATGAAATTAATATAGTAAGTTTATAAGTAGCTAGTATAAGGTACAATAATAGGAAATAAGATTGCAAAGGGGAACCTGGAAGTTACTTATAAACTGTCACATAAATTAAGGGAACACAACAATTACTTGTGATCTGTCTCAAAAATTAGGGGAGCTTAGGAGCCACTGTAAACTATCTTATAGATTAACTAAGGTACATCTTGAGACTATGTGCTAAATAAGGGAAAGGCCTTAATGTCATTTCTGCTAATTCCCCTTGGTTTGTAAACCTCATATAAGCTCTAGACATGAGCAGAAAGACCAGCAAAATATCATCAAAGCACTATGCTAATGAACTAACTCTAAGGTTTTGTTGATAACTTTGAGATGTTGTGCATATATTGATGAACTAACCCCAAGGAGGACATGTTTATATGTCCCCCAGCACTAAAACCTTTTAAAATAAGACCCCAAACTCCTGCCTTGTCCCAGCACCTCACCACGTGCTAAGGGTCTAGGCTACCCGAGTGCTCATATTGCCTTTCCCTCTCTTTATTCTCTTCCCCACTGCTGCCAATCTCCCTCTACCATCCCATCCTCTGTCCCCACATGATCTGCTTCTCTACCCTACTCCCACCTGCCCTTTGTATCTGCATTTTCTGTGCTGTTTGCCTTACTCTCTGTGCCTTATTAAAATATAATTGAAACATTATTCCTTGCTTGTTGCCATCATGCTATTTCCCTGTTGTGCCTGACCCCCTCCTTGCACCCAAAGGGACCCCCTAGTGGTCCCATTTCCTTGGTCATAAACCAGGAGCACCAGGACTGAAATTATAGGTTACTCATAGCAACTCCAACCCTGAATGAGCTAGGTGCAATGGATTCATGGATAGAAAGTAAGGGTGGGTAGCTGAATTTCATGTCCCCTCCCAGAAAAATTTCCCCTTATCTGGGTTACAATAAATCAAATTAATTGGCAATCCATTGAAATAATGAGTATGAAAATATTTTGAAAAATGTAAAGTGCTATACAAATGCCAGGGAGTAAAAGACATATGAAATGTGTTTGGGGTAATTTGTGTGGCCTTTTAAGCCTATTGCTCTGAACCATGAATAATTAGGAATAATCAAAGGTTGAAAGCTAGGTGATTGAAGTCTTTCTTCTTGGCTTTTTTGTTTTGGATCCTGAAGTATAGTGAAGATCACTAATAACACGATTTTTTTTTCTATGTAGTCAGAAACTGAATTTACCTGTGAAGATCCTTCACAGAAACCTAATATTGTAGATAAGTATTTAATTCCTTGGGTGCCTGCCCAGCTGACCCTTGTTAATTATACATTAAATGGTGATTCAGACCAATCGATTTGGGTGTCTGAAACCATAACTCCTATTTCAAATTTTATTTAAAAGGCAATTTGATATCTAGCTTTGACAGATATTTGGAAGGAAGGCATCTTGGTGAATGTGATTTTGTTTTCTCAGTTATCAGGCCTGCTGTTAGATTTATTTCCTGGACTGATTGGGTCCTAATTCAATTTCTCTTACATGTCTATTCCAAGTGGCTAAGAGCTTTGGATGGAAATTGAATAGTTCTATATTTGTAACCTCTCTCCATAGCCAAATAATGATAAATTATTTTCTTTCAGACAATCTCTCCAAATAATTCCAAATAAATACTAAGAAGCTACATTAAAAATGGTGAGAGCTTTAGGTATTTGGGGAAGTTTCAGGCCAATTTTGATTATTTTTGGAACAAGATTAAGAGTATCAAAAAGAAACCTATCAGTGCATTAGAATTGTTTTCTGAACTTATTTCCAAGTAGTTCTTTACCACTCAGGGAAAATTAAATCACCTTCTCATTGAAGGAATGGTGCATTCATTTAAACTCATTAACCAGGCCTATTATGAGACAGCTTAGTTTCTTTCCAATAAGTTAAAAGCTTAAAATAAACACAAAAAAGACTAACCTTTAAAAATAAACAACATATTAACCTTTTGGCTACCAAAGACCCTGCTCAAACAGTTTGATTTATGTTTTAATGCTGGCCTGAACAACCTGTAGCGGCTTACTGCCGGAGTGCCAAAGAATTTCCTCTACATACAAATGTTTTCCTTTACGTTTTTCACACCCCCCCACCCCCAATCCTTTGGCATGCTGCAAGCAGCCCAAGGGTCATAAGCAGCTGCCAGCCACAAGTTGTGCAGGTCTGTAGGGCAATTAACAAGGCCTAAGGGAGATAAGTAGAAAAAGAGGGTGTGGTAGCAGCAATATCTAAAGTCCGGTCATCTAGGCATTGTTAATTTTTCCTAAGACCTTGTCAGATCTGGTGGGCCAGTTTTCCCTTAAAAGATGTAGAATCCACCTAAGAGACTTAGTCTTTACTGGATGGACTTCCTGCTTCCCCTCCTCCATCCAAGACTTGAGCCTTGACACAGGCTTCCTGGTTGCCTAGACCTTAGGAAAAGCCAGCCCACAAGGAATCAGTACTCTTCAGACTTCAATAAACATTTATTAAGCTCCTATTTTGTGTCCAGGTACTCTGCTTAGTGCTGGGGATAAAAAAAGAGGCAAAAGATAGTTCCTGTCCTCAAAGATCTCACAATCTAAGAAGGGAGACAACAGCAAATATGTACAAACGAGATATATAGAGGATGAAAAGGAAATACCTGAGAGAGGGAAGGGATTAGACATGATCGATGTTCTACTTCTATTTGAGTCAACACAACCTTCTGACCAGATGCATTTCTATATGGAGATGAGGGGGGCTCTGTCTGTCTGATCCACCACTGTGTCTTTGCTGAGTGTCCTTTTCATGCTCTGGTTAGGTAAACATCCTTTGGTATTGTGTGGTAGTCTTCAGAAGTCTCATTTTGTTCCCATCAGGAACTTGAATCATCAGACTGATCTGAGTTAGGTGTGGCCTACAGTAGAGGACTTGGGCCATTTCTGGATCTGGTAGAGTCGACAGAAATAATATTTTGGTTCAAGCTGCAGTTGACAAAATCCAAAGGCTAGGCAGAAGTCAAAAAGAGTATGTAGTCAAGCCAGAGAGATCAATATAGAAGAATTAAAGGATCAGAATCACAGAATTATAGAATTTTAAAGCTAGAGAAGACCTCAGAGGCTTTCAATTCTACTCAGACTTGAACAAAAATCCCCTTTACAACATTCCCAATAATGATGATAATAGCTAACATTTATGTAGCACTTACTATGTGCCAAGTGCCAGGCTAAGCACTGCACAATTTTTATCTCATTTGAACCTTATAACAATTCTGAGAGGTCTCTAATTAACTATTATTATCTTCATTTTACAGATGACAAAACGGAGGTAAACAGAGGTTAAATGACTTGCCCAGGGTTATACAGCTAGCAAGTGTCTGATGGTGGATTTGAACTTAGATCTTTCTAACTCTAGGCCCATGCTCTATCCATTGCATTATTTAGATGTCCCAATAAGGGGTCCCTCAGATCGCTTCAAGATTTTCCCTGATGGGAAGCCTACTACCTCCTATGGAACCCCATTTCACTTTTGGGCAGCTCTAATTATTAGGAAAATTTTTTCCTCACATCAAGCCTAGATTGTCCTCTTGGCACCTTCAACCCCTTGCTTCCAGTCCTGCCCTCTAAAGGCAAACAGAAAAAAAAGATCTCTCTTCTACATGAGAGTCTTTCAAATACTTCAAGACAACTATGATGTGCCCCAAGCCTTCTCTTCTTCAGGAAAAAAAAAATCTCCATTACCTTCAATGGTTTCTCATGTAGTGTTTTCTTGAGGCCACTCATCCTCTGGTCAGCCTTTGAATGCTCTCCAACTTATCAATAATGTCATTTTTTGAACATGGTGAAGAGAGCTTAAAATAACACTCCAGATGAGGTTCGATCAGGGCAGACTGTGGCAGAACTATCAACACCCTAATCTTGCACCATATGCCTCCTATCATGACTCCTCAGATTGTGCTATCTTCTTATATCATATATGATATGGTGGACTCATATTGAGTTTACCATTCACTAACGTCACACTCTATCTTTTCCTGATGAACTTCCAACAAGTCATGACTCCTCCATCTGAGACTTGTGAAGCTGATCTTTGGAACCCGAACTTAACACTTTAGATTTGAGTTCAAAACCATTCTGAAGCCCAGCAAGGTTACTATGCACAGTGGTCACTGGTGAAATGATGGTTTCCTTTACACACTTCCACCATAGAAGATAGTGGTTTTTAAAAGAAAACCCATCTATAGTGGTGTGTTAGCTGTGTCCCATCTCCTTCTGCTGTATTGATAACCATTGTGGGTCTAGACAAATATTCCTGGTAATTGAAACTTACTATTTTAAGTGAAGTTTAAAATTTTTAAAGTCATTTGGGATGTATCTTTCAATAATATATGATACATTCCTCTTCCTTCTTAAACTGGCCATACTAAACATAGCTAAGGTTTTTGAAGACAGGGGCAGGGAATCATCATTAAGGTCACCCTAATGAGCATTATAGTTTTCTATATTAAAAAGCTCTCAGGGTTCTTAAGAAGCCTTTTTGGTAAAGGGTCCTTCACCCCTACACTAAATGGGACCAAACTGGTATGCTTTGGGGATTCTTATGTCTGCTTTTGTAATTATTCTGTCACTTCCTTGACTATCAAACTACCAGCTCTTACTTCTTACTGTGGTTATTATGGTTATATCTAACAGCCTCCATTAAGACTTCTGAATTTCATCAAATCTACCAGAGTGTTTTTAAGATTATGAACACACACTTACATAGGCTTATTGAGCCTTTTTTTTGGCTTGATTTTGGGTTCTAAACTTTGTATATTCTGTGTAGCTGAGTTCACTGGATAAATTAATTTTGGATAGGAGAGATTGTTAGTGCATATATATTTCACCTCTGATCTGAGAAATCCCTTAAAGTTAATGGCTGTGGAGAAGAGAATACAGAGGGAAGGGATGGTATTAGATCCCCAACTCTTTCCGTATTGAATTTTTACTTTTATCTGCCTCTGGTCCTTTGGCTCATGAGCTGATCGAGTCCCTCTCCTTATTACCATGCACATGGCCACAGGGTGGACCTCTGCTATGAACCTTTGCTCCTTTCATACAACCTTCTACCTACCTTTTTCAAAAAGAACTTTTACTAGAAAACAGAAACAAGATAAAACATGGAAACAATGGCATCTCTCAGACTTATCCTAGGTCAGATAGCTAATCAGTAGCAGTGCTGGGATTTGAATTCAGCTCTCTTCATCCCAAGTCCAGTATCCTTTCCACTATACCATAGCTCTTAAGTCTGGTTTTATCATTCTGTGAAGTGTGGTTTCTTCAACTATTGTTCTAAGCTAATATCTCAAAGTAGTTCAAATTTCAATAACCAGCTAGTGTGGGAATGGCACGTAGCTCTTTAGGTATAATAGATGAGATTCCTTTTTTGTTGGGGGGGGCTATGAGCCTTAGAAGCAAGTATGGCTTAAACCTAGAGTTTTCATGTTCCTTCTTCCCATCCCCTTCCTCCAAGCAGCCCATGCCAAAGTCACAGAACCCTCACTCAAGTGTCCCATTTGTGACTTTTCTTTCTTAGTTATTGCCTGTTTTGAGCAACTTTTCTTGCCACTACTCAGGCTTTGGGCCAAGCTTTCTTTTTCTTTTATTTCTGCTCCTTTCAGTCCCACATTTCAACTCTTTAGGGCCTCTGCTTCCTGTGATTATCAAGGTGATAATTAGCTAATCTAATTCCCCTTCCCCCAACTAGACTATAAGTATTATCAGGATTGGGACTGTGCCTTATTTAAATGTATCTCCACTTCCCCACTTCACCATCAATATAGTGCTTCTAATTGAATTAATTTATTCAACTCATTTTATTAGTATGCTAATTAATAGGAAAACACTATAAGAGCTTTCTAGGATCCTTCCTACTTAATAGTTCTTAGACCATACAGGTGCAGTATAACTAGGGCCTTCTAAAAACAATAGATAATTGTTTCTTTGTTTTTTCATTGCATTTATTATGAAAGGGAACTCCTTCCCCAAACAGACTGCAACCTGTTTCTAGGGAGTAGGCTTTCTGGTGGTGTCATCGACCTCTGGGAGATGAATCAGTGGCTAAATTTCTGTTTCCTGTGTGACTTATGTTTTCAGCTTATTTGGAGGGCATTCAGGGCTTTCTCAGTTCAGATTACTAGCTTTTCTCCCAGTAGAATGTAAGATCCTTGAGAAGAAGGATTTTTTAATTGGATTCTTTATATTCCCATTACAGAATAGGTGCCTAATTAAATATTTGTTCAAATGAATTTGATGCCTCCCCTCTCAGATGCTCCTCAGAGGGTCTGTCTTCTAGAATCTTACTATTATAGTTTTATAACTACTGTTTTATAGTTTTATAGCATACTGTATATAACAATTGCAGTTGTAATAATTCAATATTTCAAGAACCTGTGATGTCATTAGGGCATGTATTCCTTTTGCCTATGAAAACTGATATTCTCCATGCTTTAGTATATGGTTCCCGTGAATTTCTGCGGTTGAAAAGAAATCAGTCCTCTGATGGCTAAATTTGGTGATGAACCAATCTCTCTGAATTTAGGTAGGGTGGTCTTTGATTTCGGATAGAGTCTATGATCAGTTCAGACCAATACTTGCAGACTTTTTAGCCTGGGATTGTAAAAGGTGTCAGAGCTTGTTCTCGGTCAGCAAAGCCCAGCTTTTAAAAATGCAGGATGACCTTCATTCCACAAGGAGTTATCACAGTAGGACTTCTGAGTGAGTAGATAACAAACATAAGGCCTATGCAGGGGAAAAGAAGGTTGTTACCTTGGAAATCATTGAAACTTTCCTGTTTTTCCACTGGATATTGAAGGGAACGGGA
Source organism: Vombatus ursinus (assembly GCF_900497805.2). Lineage (NCBI taxonomy): Eukaryota > Metazoa > Chordata > Mammalia > Diprotodontia > Vombatidae > Vombatus > Vombatus ursinus. The sequence continues at coordinate 19,378,241 of NW_020950326.1, read as the reverse complement.
GTGGCCTAAATACTGTATAGAGTCTCATGGATTTGGGGTCTTTTGTTTTCTGGTTTCCGACTTGCTGCTTATTGGAAAGGTTATGTTCTATTCATTTGTCAAGGCCTGCAGAAAAGTCTATGTCCTCCATTGAGCTTTCTCTTACTATATCAGCCTGTGCCGCCATTGTTATTTAAATAAGATCACTAAACTTGGGGTCATCACGTTCAATTTCATACCACTTTTATTGTTTGTGTTACACTTAATTTTTTTTTTTTTGGCTAGGCAATGGGGTGACTTGCCCAGGTCACACAGCTAGCAAGTGTTATGTGTCTGAGACTGGATTTGACCTCAGGTCCTCCTGAATGCAGGGTCAGTGCTCTATCCACTGCGCCACCTAGCTGCCTCTTTTTTTCCTCTCTCTTTTTTTATTTTATTTTATTTTTTTATTTTGCAGGCAATGGGGGTTAAGTGACTTGCCCAGAGTCACACAGCTAGCTAGTAAGTGTCTGAGGCCAGATTTGAACTCAGGTCCTCCTGACTCCAAGGCTGGTGCTCTATCTACTGTGCCACCTAGCTGCCCCCTAAAATATTTTTTTAAACCATGCCCTATATTGCTTTCAAGTAGTTTCAAGGGCAGCCCCTCAGGGAGTATTCCCACCTCAGGCTGAGGTCTCCAGTAAGTTACCACAGGACTGGGTATTTTGTGGGTCAGGATCAACCATAAACCTGTGTTTTCTTCAACCTATCAACCAAAGGACACAGTTAAAGGCATTTTAATTGAATAGAAATATGAATAAAGTAACCATAAAATACACCACCTCCCCCCCCAACAGTGGCAGCAGCAGCAGCAACAACAACAGTCTAGAACTTATTTTTTTCACAAATATGAGCACACTCAGTGGGAGAGTGGACAGTAATAGAAATTATTTGTGGGACTACCACACAGGAGGAACAGCCATCCAGATGTAAGATAATGCACATGTTGGGGAAATATTTGGCTAGGGAACATGAATGGAACATGTTTTCTAGTAAAAGTTCTTTTTGAAAAAGATAGGTAGAAGGTTGTATGAAAGGAGCAAAGGTTCATAGCAGAGGTCCACCCTGTGGCCATGTGCATGGTAATAAGGAGAGGGACTCGACTCTTGCCTTTAACATTGTGAAGTTGCTGGGAAAAAAGAAATACAGAAAATGGGGTACAGAAATCCATCCTGCCCTATAGGAAAATTGAAAGGGAAGAGGATAAGAGAAGGGGGGGGAGAGATAGAAGGAAAAGCAGACTAGGGGAAGGGGTATTCAGAATGCAGGCCATCTTGGGGTGGGGGGAGGGGCAAGATGGGGTGAAAATTTGGAACTCAAAATCTTGTGGAAGTAAATATTGAAAACAAAAAAATAAATAAAAATTACCATTAAAAAAAGAACATTGTAAAGTTGCCAATTACTTCTACTGATGTCATCGCATTATTCTCTGTTGAACTTGCTCCCCACTAGGCATTGCTCTGCACGACTCCCCACGTGGAGGTGTGCTCCAATGTTTCCACATGAGGTCCTATTTTCTGATCTACCTGGTGATCAAATCCAGTCACTTAACCGGTAATCTAATACCCTGTACAACATCTCCTGAGTGATTGTGATACAGCTCTTTTACCAGCTCTTTTAGCTATCTTCCCAATCCACTGGTGGGTATTCAACTCAACTCACTCCCCTGGGCTTCTCAATTCAATTGTCACCTAACTTATGGTCAGAAACCCATTTTATTCTTTAGGAGTTATCATGATGCCTGGCTGAGGAAAATCTCCCCTGGGCTGTACTTCCCAAGAAAGGAAAAGGATTGAAAGACACAGTGGTAAGGAAACTGTTTTAGCTTCACATCAGCATCTCATTAGTTCCATGAAAAATAGCTACTCCTGTGCTGGCTAGAGAGTTCTGAGACACTGTGCTCTTTGTCCTACTTTCTCCAGCACCACATCACAACCTGTCCCTTTTTGAACCCTCTACACACATGGGTGCTCTGTCTTTTCACCAAGATTGTAAGTTCTGCTACAGTCTTTTCCTTTGCTCTCCCTCAGACAGGTATGCTGTACAGTTTTGTAATTAGTCTCCCTGCCTTAAGTCTCTGAGTTCCAATCCATTTTCTACACAGCTGCTAAAGTGATTTTCCTAAAGCAGGGGTCTGTCTATGTCACCCCTGCCCCCTACTCAAAAAAGTTCAGTAGTTTCCTCTTCCCTCCAAGATCAAATACAAAGTCCCTTGTTTGACATTTAGAGCTCTTCACAATTTGGCCTCTTCCTACTTTTCTAGTCTTCTTACACATTATTGCCCTCCATGAATCCTAAGAATTAACCATACTGACCTCCTTAATGTTTCTCCCATGATACTCTATTTCCTTTCTCAGTGTACTGGTTGTTTCTTTTCTCTGGAATGCTTTGTCCCCTTACCTCAGCTTCTTAATTTTCCTAGATTTCTTCAAGATGGGTCAAATTCTACCTTCTTCCTGCTTTTTTAAGCCTTTTTTGTTTCTTGAACGCCTTTGGCCTTATGGCAAAACTAATGAACCCTTTCTAAGAAAAAAAGTTTTTAAATAATTGAAGGAAATGCTAAATTTCAGTTAGAAGTTAGGGACAATAAAGATACAATTTTCTTCCTGTCCAAGTTCACAGACTGCTTGAAAGCTATGTAAGGTCATCTTCTGTCTGCTCTGAATGTCTGTCATAAAGACTAAATTATTTACTTTTTTTTTAAAAATTATTTACTTCTTGTCCCTCTCCCTAGAATGAAAGCTCCTTGAGGTCAGGAATGGTTTTTTTTTTATGCCTTACTTTATGTCTACAATTCTTAGCACAATGCCTAGCACATAGTAAATGCTTAATAAATACTTGGGGCTGACTTGAGTACTTGCTGAATAGAACAGTATTATTACAAGGATTTTTAAATCTAGTCAGTACTAAGTAGCCTAAGTTTAACTTATTCCTAAAAGGGAAAAAAATTCCTAAAGGCTGCTTAATGAGTACAAGGGGTATTTGGGCTATTGTCTTACTACCAGAGGAGCTGTGTTTAGCACTTTCATTTATTAGGGTACTTTTTAAAAGTTCCCTTGGGAGGAAGCCTCATTTATTAGCTTCCTGAGAACTGTCATTATGAAGAAAACTATTGAGTACAGATGGGGAAATGTGCAGTTCACCTACTTGTAAAATTCAAATCCCTTATCTCTTCCTAACAGTCCATGGTGATTGGCAGTAATGGTTATAATAAAGAAAAAAGAACTCATTTTAAATAAACAAGACAAAAAGATCTGGAAAATGAAGGACTTGAATGAAGGAGAATTCAAAGCTAAATTTCAACCAGGAAAGAAGCTTCTCTACTATATGCTTTTAAACTATTTTTGCTCACAACACAGCATTATTCTTTGCCATGAGGAATTGGGTTCACTAGGGAGCATCAGGATACTCACATATATTTATTTGATTGCAAATGTTCGTTCATTCCATATGATTCCCTCTGGTGGAAACTTGACACAACCTCTAAGAATCAGTGTCCTACACTAAATGGTTCTCACTCTGTCCTTTCTTCCTTCTCTTCCTCTTCCCTGCTGATTAAAAGATTTTTTTCCTATGAATGTCTTGTTTTTAATGTCACCTCCATTTCTCATTATATCCCTTAAGCTTACCCCACTATTCTATGTAAGACTAAAAAGAAAAAAGGGAAAAAGCATTTAAGTAAAATTAGGCCACATATCAATGAAGTCTAAACATATATGTAATGTTCCATGCCCATCATCTCCAACTTCTAAAAAGAAGGAAGTAAGTTACAATTTTTTTAATGTTTTCTTTGAGGTTAAGCTTGATCATTGAAAGCACACAACTTCCAGGGTTTTCTTGGGGGTGTGGTTTATTTCTGTTCTTTCTATTTGTATTGTTATAGTCATTGTTTATATTGGTCTCCTGGATCTTCTCACCTCATTCCACATTAGTTCTTTTCAGTTTTCCTACATTTCATCCAATTCTTTATATTCATCATTTCTTACTGTGTAGTAATACTCCATTACTTCTGTATACTGATGTTTATTTAATCATTTCCTAATCAATAAGCAGCTCTTTTGTGTATAGCTCTTTGCTACTCACCAAATGATACATATTTTGTGTATATGGGATCAGGGAGGCCTATATCTCCTTGATCATGTGCCTAACAGTGGTATCTTTAGGTCAAATAGTATGGACATCTTCATCTCTTTTTAAGGCTTCATTCCAAATTTCCTGTGTATCTTTCAAGATAGCTTAATTCCTACTTAAAGTAGTATATTGGCAAAAACTCTGGACCTGGTCAGAGGACCTGGGCTAAAATCTTGTCCCTGATATTTATTACATGTGTGACCTTGGGAAACTCACTTAAGTTCTCTGAGCTTCAATTTTCCCATCTATAAAATGAAGAGGTTGAATTAGATAACCTATAAGCTCCCATAAGGCTCTAAATCTTTTCATCCTCTTTCTCTCAGGAAGCTTTACCTGACACTCTAGTCCATAATCACCTTTCTCTACTTCCTCTCACTCTGGGGTGTTGTCAGTCCAATAAACATGTATTGACCATTTTTCATTTCTCTCACATTAATTTTCCAACATGTATTGTTGATCTCATATAACAATTTAATTGATCATATTTATATGCCAATCTTTCAATGTTCCCAAGCTACTCACTACTGCAAAAGATGCTCAGTTGGTTGGAGATGGGGCATAGAAAGGAAGGCCTAGCATGTCACCATTTGCCAAAATCATGAGTTGAATACCTGAAAGTTTCAATAGCTTTGAAGAAATAAACTCTCCTACACATACAGACTGTGTATGCAGACTGATCTTGTAATTCTGTTTACTATGCTCCTCTCAGCACAGACTGAACCCTCCCTCCTCTCCCTCTGCCCACTACCAGGCATTTACAGACTCCTAAGCCTAGTCACAAATCAACACACTAACTCAACTTCTTTAGACATTATTAATGCTCTGTGACTGTGAATCATGAAACACCATGAGCTTGGCAAAATCAAAGCTATAGGTGATCCAAAGAGCAATAGAACAATCGCAAGATGGTGGATGTAAGGAGGCTGCAGAATATTTTCCATGATGACTTGGAGGCGGGGGGAGAAGTTGCAGGATAGATACCCCTTTATTTTTTATTCAACAAGAATTTGTTGTGTGCCTACTCTGTACCAGGTACTGTGTTAGGTGCTGAGAATATCAAGACAAAAACAAAACAGTCCCTACTCTTGAGGAACTTATATTCTAGTGGGCAATATCGAGGACAGGTATGATTAGGAAAAAAAATTCTGTAGATAGTCAGGCAGTAAGAGGAAGAGATAACAGATGGATAGCTTGAGTGTAGCTCATGTACCCATGAAATATTTTTTAAAAAATAGAAGTTCTCCAATGGGATAGACAAATCCTTTCTGGAGGATGCAAAGAAAAAAGTTATGATTATCATATGGGATGAGCAATTATAGAGGGTTTTACAATCTGTATTGGTGGAGAGAGTATTTAGGCCAATCAGATCAGTCAATCCATCAATAAGCAATTTATTAATGACTGACTATATTCTAGGCACTGGCTAAATACTGGTGATATAAATATAAAAGTGAGATAGTTTGTGCTCTCAAGGAACTTATAATCTACTGGGAGAATACAATATGTTCACAGATTAGTAAATATATTTATGTATCCAAAATATATACATAGGGATTTTGGCTGGGGAGTCACTAACAATATGAGGAATCAATAAAGGCCTCATGAAATGGGTAGTTCTTGAGCTGAGGATGAAGGTAGTGATTCTAAGAGGCAGACATGAGAAAGGAGAACATTTCAGCCATGGAAGATAGCCTACGCCAGGGGTGAGGAACCTGTGGCTTTGAGGCCACATGTGGCCCTCTAGGTCCTCAAGTGTGGCCTTATGATTAAATCTAAACTTCACAGAACAAATCCCCTTAATAAAAATATTTGTTCTGTAAAACTTGGACTCAGTCAGAGGGCTGCACTTGAGGACCTAGAAGGCTACATATGGCCTTGAGGTTGCAGGTTCCCCCCCTTTGGCTATGCAAAGGCATGGAGGAAAGAGATGGAAAGTCATGTATGGAGAACCTCAAATGGGCCAGCTTGACTGGCGTATAGAATGCATGAGAAGTAGTAACAAATGATAAGCCTGGCAAGCTAGACTGGAGCTAGATTGTGAAGGCTTTAATCTCCAAGCAGAGACATTTGCATTTTATTCCAAAGGCAATGGGAAGCCACTGAAGCTTCTCAAGCAGAAAGTTAACAAGGATTCATCAAAGAAGAATGATATGATACAAAATGATAAAAATGTATTAAGTGCCTGCTATATGCTGGCACTGTGTTAAGTGCTAGGGATACAAATAAGAAAGAAAGTTAGTGCCTGTCCTCAAAGAGCTTACAATCTATTGGGGGAAGACAATAGCCCAAAGCTGAAAAGAGAGGGGTGCCAGAGGGTAGCTGGAATAAGGGCATAATAAAGATGACGGTGGAGTTGAAACCAAGCATTGCAGCTGGTAGCAAACAGAGAGAATGTTGGCATTTGGGGCTCTCTTTAAAAGAAGGTTATGGGAGGATTTTTTAGCTTTGCCCTCCAAGCCTCCAATTAGAGGGACAGAAGCAACTGAGGGTGCAGATGAGGTATGAGGAGCCAAGCTGAAGCAATATCCATGACTTCAAGTAATGAGTTTTTCTGGTGATGAGTTTATCCTGGGCAGGGCATAATAAAGATGATGATAGAGTTGAAACCAAGCAGAGCTGTTGGTGGCAAATGAATCAATGAAAAAGCAACTTAATATTTTCCCCCAACTAGCTTGTAAGCTCTTAATGGAAGGGACAGTGTTTTCACCTTGTCTTACACTTATGTCCTTCACAGCATCAAGCACAGAACTGTGTTGATAGTATGCACTCTATAAGTATTTGTTGGAGTGGATGCAAGAATGAAAGATAGATTGAGATCTTACTTAAAGTGGACAATTCTTAAAGACTGTTGGATAATCTGGATTCTCTTTAGGCACTATATACCTTTGTCTGATACATTTGAAACAAGCCCTATAGAGCAAGCCATTTAAGTTATTTCTCTAGTGGAGAGAAGGAACTGCCCTGAGCCTTACTTATTTTTTTTACATGAGCCTACTGGTAACCACATGGACACATTTACAAGTTGGATTGTTATAGGGTTAGGAGTCAGTCTATGTCCTGGGTTAGAATTCAGTAAGTTTAGTAAGTTAGGTGAGGGGGATCAATATGTAGACAATCTGGTTGGAGAAAAGTTTTCATTTTCATAAAGCAAGTGGGCCCTATGGGTTTTGAACTCAGAATGATCTTGGCTTTAGTTCTTTCTCCTCACCTGTCTCTAAACAGCTGAGCCAATAGAGGCTCAGACTCAGGTATCACAAAAAAAATTAAAACCCCAGAAAGTTGCATCTATTTCACTGTTTACTCTTAATATCTTTTAGAACTTGTCTGGGGACAATACATTCAGGCTGGATGTGTTTCTGCCAATATATGAAGCCTCAGGAATGCTCTTCTTACATACAATGATCATTGTCTCACTATCCAGCAATGCTGGCATCATTATGCAGTGCTGAAGAAAGGAGGGCAGAGTTCCTTGCAGAAATGACGGCATGCATCCTCAAGTCGATCTTAAGAAGGAAGGAAGGTGGCAGGTGCTATTAACCTCACTTTTTATTTAAGCAAATAGTTAGAATAAGGAGTGATGTAGCCTTCTTTGAACTCCTATAGTATTCAGAGTATGCATCGAATGATTTAACATCTAATTATAACTTATCTTGTGGTCTCTAATTTTTTCACAGGCATATGTCTTGCTTCCCCAAGCAAGCTGTAAGCTCCTAAAGGAGAAAAGAGGATCCGTTGGTTTCTTCTATGAGCTCTTCCTCTGTGCCTAGTAGAAAATTGGACATAAAGTATAGATCCTTAATTAATATTTATTGATTATTCGATGGATGGGAAGTTATCTAACTACATAGAGGTTATTTCTTCTCATGTTGCTAGCTTGGAGAAAAGATGAAATTAAATCCAGTCAAATTTCAAATCTACCAATTCTTATTTGACTCAATCCAACTGATTATTTTCTAACTGATTGATGTGTATAGACACCAAGTTTAGAAACAAATGTATATTTTACAAGGATATGTTTTCTGTCCAAAGAAGAGTCATAGCTAGAGCAGGGTGGTTGGGGCTTTCTTGTCAGGTGACAAAATTGAGATAATACTAAAGGCCTCATCCAGGGTATGTTTCTAGTCCTCCTATGGTTGTACTCTAGTTGAGTTCCTCCTTCCTTGTGTCAGGCATACAAATTCCTAGTTATGGCTTTGATCATAAGATAGCATTTATTTTATCCCTATCAGGTAAAGAATGTTTTGTTAAATTCTTTAGGATCCTGAAAGCAAATGAACTGTAGCCAAACTTCAATTACCTAGATGTCTTGGGTCATTGGGTATTGTGGTTAATTAAATTTTCTGATTAACTGAGTCTTAAACTCTTACGGTTTCAATCCTTGTTTAATTCAAATTCATCTGATTCAGTACAATTCTTACTAGTCCATTCAAATGGATTCCATAATATTAGATTCAATTTCATTCCATTGGACTCCATTCCATTTATTTCTTTAGGTATTTCTTTAACATCTACTTTACATTAAATACCTTAGGAGATATAAAAGAAGTATATACACCCCTTGCCTTCAAGGAGCTCACAGTCTTGTTGGGAATATAAAATGCAAACCTCTAAAACAACCAGAAGAAAAAGTAGAGTGTCTGTGATAGAGACCTACATTCATCAGCTTCTAAGCATCAGGGTGCCAAAGTATTAGAAGGTCTGTGATTCCTCAGATTCAAAGGTCAGGGCCCAAGTTTTTATTCCTCATAGAGGATATTTTCTGGATGTGTCTCAGCCTCTGACAGAACACCTAGGTGGCACAGGGGATAGAGGGCTGGGCCTGAAGTCAGGAAGACTCATCTTTGTGAATTCAAATCTGTCTAGCTGTGTGACTCTGGGCAAGTCACTTAACCCTGTTTGCCTCAGTTTCCTCATCTAGTAAACTAGCTGGAGAAGGAAATGGCAAACCACTCCAGGATCTTTGCCAAGAAAGATACTTTTGCCCCAAATGGGCTCATGAAGAGGTGGACACAACTGCAATGACTGAACAACAAAAACTCAGCCTCTGACATCTTATAAAGAAGCTCTAATACTGGAGCAGTGCAAGGCCCAGAGGATACAAACAAGAGAAACATATGGACCCAAGTATATCTTCCCCTCCAATCTCTATGCTCATAACTACTTCTCACCTTCTACTGATACTGATTCTGAGTCCAATCATCTGGGAGTTGGACTAAACGGCCCCTTAAGTCCCTTCCAGAGCTCTAACAGTTAACATTTACATATTGCTTTAAGGATTGCAAAACACTTTACATATATTTTCTCATTTGAGCCTCTTAACAACCTGTGAGGTAGATGCTATTGTTATTTCAAATTTCCATATAGGAAAACTGAGGCCAAGAGAGGTTGTTTGATTTGGATAGGGTCACAGAATTCATAAGTATCTGAGACAGGATTTGAACTCAGGTCTTCTTGACTTCTTGACCACTGGATTGGAAAAGATCAGTTTACATCCCAATCCTAAAAAAGGATAAAGCCAAAGAATGTTCAAATTACTGAACAATTATTCTCATTTCACATGTCAGCAAGGTTATGCTTAAGATTCTGCAAGCTAGGCTTCAGCAATATGTGAACTGAGAATTACCAGAAGAGTAGTCTGGTTTTCAAAGAGGAAGAAGAACTAGAGACCAAATCGCCAACCTTTGCTGGATTATGGAGAATGCAAAGGAGTTCCAGAAAAACATCTACTTCTGCTTCACTGACTATACTAAAGCCTTTGACTGAGTGGATCACAACAAGATGTGGCAATTTTTCAGTGATTGGAGTACCAGATCATCTTACTTGTCTCCTGAGAAACTTGTATGCAAGCCAAGAAACAAGAAACAAGTTAGAACTGAACACGATTGGCCTGAGATTGGAAAAGGAGCACAACAAGGCTATGCATTGTAATTTTATCTATTTAACTTATATGTAGAGTACATCATGCAACATGCCAGGCTGGATGAATCAAAAGCTAGAATTTGGATTGCTGGGAGAAATATCAACAATCTCAGATATGCAGATGATACTACTCTGATGGCAGAAAGTGAGGAGGAATTAAGAAACCTCTTGATGAGGGTGAAAGAGTGCAAAAACTGTCTTGAAGCTTAACATTAAAAAAAAAGGCAAGTAAAATCTTGGCAATTCGTCCCATCGCTTCCTGGCAAATAGATGGAGAAGAAATGGAAGCAGTGTCAGAGTTTATATTCTTGGACTCAAAGATCACTGCAAACGGTGACTGCAGCCATGAAATTAAAAGATGCTTGCTCCTTGGAAGGAAAGCTATGACAAATCTGGATAGCATGCTAAAAAGCAGAGATATAACCTTGCTGATAAAGGTGTATCAAAGCTATGGTTTTTCCAGTAGCGATGTGTGGCTGTGAGAGTTGGATTATAATGAATACTGAGTGCTACAGAATTGATGCTTTTGAATTGTGGTGCTGGAGAAGACTTTTGACAGTCCCTCGAACAGCAAGGAAATCAAATCAGTAAATACTTAAAGAAATTAGTTCAGGCTATTCACTGGAAGCTGAAGCTGAAGCTTAAATATTTTGGTCACATAATAAGAATGAGAATCATTGGAAAAGACACTGATGTTGGGAAATATTGAAGGCAGAAGGAAAAAAGGATGGCAGAGGATGAGATAGATATATAGTGTCATGGAAGCAACAAACATGAATTTAGATAGATTTTGAGAGATAGTGGAGGATAGAGGGGCCTGGTGTGCTGTGGTCCATGGGATCGTGAAGAGTCAGACACGACTGAACAACTGAACAACAACTTCTTGACTTCAAGTCCAGTAGTCCAGTACTTCATTTACTATATCACCTGGATGCTTCTTTCATCCATTGTCTCAGAACTCTGGAGTATAGGGAGCCTCAAACGGTTCTTCCCCCATCCTATGGGAATAAAACTCTCAGCTTTTGATCTCCTTAACCCTGTGATTCAGAGTGGTTATCTGGTCAAGCAAAAATCCCCTTCCTCTCTTTGTTTATTAAGTGCCTACTATGTGCTAGCACTGTTGTAAGTGCTTGGGATACAAATAGGAAAAAGAAAGACAAAAAAGGAAGGAAAAGCTCAAAGAGTTTACAATCTAATGGAGGAAGACAATGCCCAAAAATTGAAAAGGGAGGGGTGCCAGAGAGTATTATCATCATGCATGAGAGCATGATAAAGGTGATGGTGAAGTTGAAACCAAGCAGAGCAGCTCATGGCAAATGAAGAGAAGTCTGGCATTTTGTGCTCCCTATAAAGGGAGGCTATAGGAGGAGTTTTTAGCTTTGCCCTCTGGGCCTCCAATCAGAGGAACAGAAGCAATTCTTTTACCTTGTGTTCTTATCTCTACCCAGCTCACTCCTACCCTTCAAAAGTTCTTATCTGGAACTCTTTTGTTAAAAATTCACTTTCACCCTATGTCTCTTCACCTAATACTCTACATTTTCTATTGCTAATGGAAATTTGGCTTTAACCGGAAGATATTACATAGCTGTCTATCCTAGATAGTACTGGCCCCTCTTGTTTCTCAATACTTTCTCTTGTGATCTTATTAGTTTCATCAGTTCAATTATTATCTCTATGTAGCTACTAGATTTACAAATCTAGTCTTAAGTCTCCCGAGTTTTAGTCCCACATCACCAATTACCAATTGGATATCATTACCTATATATCCCAAAAGGCATCTCAAACTCCCAAAAGTCCAAAATGGAACTTATCTTCCATTCTAAATCCCCCATCCCCCTTCTCCCACATTTGTGTACCACACTTTCTTTTCTGGGTTTATTTCATAAAATGCCCTTTCATTCACCCCAGCCAAACCAGATTACTACCTATTCCCTGAAATGGCCATTCTGTTTCCCATCCCTTGTACAAACTGTCTCTCATGCCTGGAATGTACTCTCTTGTCACCTCCACTCTAAGCATCCCTAGCCTCTTTTAAGACTTTGGAACCTTCCCTCATCTTCCTAGTTGATGTAATTTCTCCCTCCTCAAATTATTTTGTATTTACCTATCTGCATACATATTATATCTCTGTCCCTTCTCTTTCCTCTTCATGTAAATTTCTTGAGGGCAGGGACAGTTTTCAGTTTTTTCTTTTTGCTTTTGTATCTCTAATGTCTAGCACAATGTTTTACACACGATAGGCTATTAGTAATTTTTTTGGGGGAGGTTGTTGTTGAATTGAATTAGAATGAAAAAGTTTCAGGCAGGTGTCTTGAAGACTGTGCTGGATTAGACTTCATATTGAGTGCTCCCAGGACGAGAGGGACAACATAGGTTAATGGATGCTTGGTGTGGGGAGGGGTTGTCTTGATATGGAGGAGTGAAGGAGAAGGGGCACTGAAGAATATTCAAACCCAGCTCTATCTGCTTTGTCATTTAACCTTGTGCTTAATCAATATTTACTATCTGACTGGCTTATCAGCAATCTAGAGCCTTCTTGTCAGGCTGAGGGAAAATTCTGTTCTTCCCACTGAATTAGAGCATCTTCTCCTCCCATTGCACAACTGCCACTCATGGCTTGTATGAAATGATGCATTCTCCTTTTGCAATTGTTAAAAATGTAAACCAGATGGTCAAATTCTTGAGGTAGCATTGAAACATCTGCAGGGCTACCCCTATTTTCTACTCTGTCTGGAAGACTAAAAGGCTAGAATATTATTTTCTTCCAGGATTTGGGCCAGGATTAGGAGGTAGAGGCTCCAATGTCTCCCCCACAACCTGTTCTGTCCATAATCTGAATATACTTTGACCTGGGAGTTTTAATGAAAAGCAGCTTTTATTTTTTTTTTTTTGAGAAGCAGTCAGTTTCAAAACTAACTTCAGCAATATTAAGGCTTTGCCTATAAATCTCTCCATTCAAGGGGTTACTAATATGAAAGATAAGTTTCCCTTCTATGATCTCATTTTGCTATGAAATCCCTGGGGACCCATGTCGGAATCAATACATCTAATCTTTTCAAATTAAATTAGCTTCCTTTAGGGAGCCAGATAGAAGAATGATTTAAATAGATGGAACAATTTGAATTTATCTTGGTTTCTAGGTTAAATTCTATTAAAATGAGTGTTCTAGCCTGCCTAAATTATCTATTTCAAAAGCTAGTTATTAGCATTCCTAAAAAAATGAATATGACCAGACTTTAATTGGATATCTTTTCACAAGTGGTAAAAGTGGATACACAATTGGAGGGCATTTTCCTAAGTGACAGAAAGTCAATGAATGTTCAGTTTTCCAGTTTATATTACTTTTATTATCCTTGTCTTTCCACCTTAGTATATTTGCTTAATAGTATCATCTAATAACAACTGAATAACTTCAATTCAATTTCACATGTCTGGCGTTTCTTTGGAAACATTCACCTTCTTTTTGCAAGAACACTTATTCTTTCACAGCTACAAGATGCCAAACAGCTGTAAGTTTAGGAACATCTGACTGATGGAATTTTTCACTTTTTATTGGAATGTTTGACATCACACGGTCCCAGACTCAGAAAACACTTACATCCATTGAAGCAATTGAAGTCCTCACCATAAAAATTGATTTTATTTAAAAACTCCAATACTCTGAGACATTGATTTCTGATGACATGAATTGTAGACATAAAGGCAACTTAGTAAGATTGGAAAGTCTAATTGAAAGCATGTAAAACCACAAGTCCAAAGCATCTAATATAGATAATATAAGGTTCCTACTCCATACTCGTGGAAATAGATGGTCCCATTTGGTAGTTCTGTCTAGTAATGTAGATCAGGCCTGTAGATTCTCTGGGAATAGATTTCATTAGGCTAAAAATGAAATCCATAATCAATGCACTGGAATGCTGTTTGCATAGCTTTTGATTTCAATCATTCATCTCTTCATTTAAGATGCAGCTCAGCTACTATCTTCTTCATGAAAGCTTTCTCAATTCCCCCAATGACTAGTGCTCTCTTTTCCAACCTATCTTGTATGTAACTACTTTGTATATATTTGTAGTTATTAACTTTAGATTTATGATGCATATATTTTTACATGTACTTGTCTCTCCCATTAAAATGTAAGCTCATTTCAAATAGGGATTATTTCATTCTTTGTAGTTTATCACTGGTTCTAGTACAGTGCTGGACACATAGTGTGCTCAATAAATACTTAATTGATCATTCAGAATATTCAGGTAAGGACTGTCCACTCTAGTCTCTATTCTTCCCCTGATCTTTAGGCTGCCACTGTAGTACAGAATTGTTCTTTTCATTACATTTCAATCCAATCCATTTTAATAAACACTTATCAAGCACCTGCTAATGGCAGGATACTGTGCTAGGTGCTGGGGGAGATACAATGAATGAGCAAGATACAATTCACACTGCTTAGGTCATTGGACTTTGGGAGTTGGAGGAGAAATGGAAGGCCAGTGTGTTCAAAGGGACAAAGGCTGGGATGGAGAAGATTGTGAGGCAGGTATTGAACTTATTGGGAAGTGCAGAGAGTAACTTTGAAGGTCCATTGATAACAGCAACAAAGATCTGGTTAGGATGGAGCAAACTTTAGAGGAGGAGAGATAGGGGTGGAATGTTGGTGGTGGAGAAAGATTCTAAAAGTGGCATTGAGAAGGAAAGAATATGACAATTCCTCTTCCTTCTAGCCCTATATCAAGAGATGTGAGAGAAGGAGCAGCTAACCCTAGAGAGAGTGGCAAAAAAATGTTTTTTTTTTAAAAAGTGGGTTTTGGTGAGCACCAGAACTTTGAAGGAGGATGAGAGGAGGAGCTGGATCAAGGGGATTTGTTAACACTAGAGGAGTGTTTGAGAGATGATAGAGGAAAGAGAGAGTTGAGGGGGTTAAGGACCAGAGAATGCTAGCATTGAGGAGCAGAAGGATGAGAAATGTGGGAAGAAGGGAAAAGGGATTTCTTTGAAAAATATTTTATTTTTATTCCTCCAAACTCCCTCCCCCACCATTGAAAGAAAATAAAAATAAAAGTCATGAAACAAACAAGCAAAATCAAGCAAAACAAATTCCCTCATTGGCCATGTCCAAAAAATCTATTTCTCTGCACCCCAAGGCCATTGCCTCATTGTCAGGAACTGGGGTAATATGCTTCATTATGAGTTTTCTGAAATCATGGTTAATTATTGCTTTGATCAGAGTTCTTTAGTTGAAAAAGGGATTACAAAGGGAGAAGTCAGGGGACTTTAAGAGTGATAATGTATCTATGGATACAGTTGTTCTGGGAGAGGTCAGTGACTCCCTCATCATCATCCTTTCCATGATCCATCTTTTGCCTCAACCCCTGCAAGGGTGTGAGGGTGACAATTTTTGAACCATGGTAAGGATGAAGCTCCTGCCAGTGTCAGCACTTGAGACAAAGCCAGGGATACTCCACTATAGCTATGCTTCTCATTATGATTCTAGAAAGAGAGGAATTTCTTTTGAGTGATGGAATGGAAATCCTATTGTAAAGGATGAACTAATAAATGGATTATGGGAAAGTAGTAGTGGGGAAAGTACAGTAGGCTGTAAACCATGATCCCAGAAAGTTTGGTAGTAAAGAGAAGGAGCAATATTGGACAACAGAGGGAATGTGTGTGTGTGTGTGTGTGTGTGTGTGTGTGTGTGTGTAAAGAGACATGAACATGTGTGCATAGATAGAGGGAAAAGAGAGTAGAGAGAGGAAAGTTGAAAGTCAAAGAGAAAGAAAGGTTGATCAATGGAACTGAGTTTGTAAGGAGAAAGACGATGATAAGATCAAATACTCAGGTTGAGGGGTTTGCCTTAGCAAGGAGTTAGGACACTGTGACTCCTTATCTCATGCTACTCCCCTTCATGTATTCTGTGTTTTGGTGGGATTAGACTAATCATCATTTTCTGAACTCATTTTGTCTTCATGCATTTTGCTCATGCTGCTTCCATGCCTAAGATGCACCTCTGATTCTATCTCTGCCTCTTTGAAATTCTACCCATCCTTTGAGACCCAGGGTAGGTGCCCTCTGCTCTATGAAGAGATGTTTATCTCTGTCTGCATTGCCCGGTTCAGTCACTAAATCACTGTTGCTAATGCCACTGGCAGAAGTGGAAGGGGTTTTCTACCAGAAGAGATGATTTAGCTAGGTGGTAGAAATGTCCCAGAAGCCTTGAGGCTTGCGTCTTATTCCATTTGCTGGAAGATTGTCCATGTGCATAACAATCTTTCTGTCTCCTTTTGTGTGTACGTGTCATATTCTTTACCTAAAAGAGGGGGTGGGTAAATATTGGTTCCCATGCTTCTTTGGAATATTATTTACACAGGTCAGGGAGGTATGGTTAGGTTTCAATCTGCATCACTGGAGAGTACATCCAAATCAAGGAGATTCTAAAAACTCTCAAGTATTTGAGTATCAAATACATGGTGGTATAAAGGAATATATTTCATCCTCTGCTGATGACATAGTTTAAATCACTGGCCTAATAAGTGTTAATAAAAAAATGTAAGTATAATCTTGGAATTTTAGGACAGGCCTAAGGACCATGCTTTAAAGACTTTTCCCTCCCAAGATCAAAACTTTAGTCCTATGTGCTAGGCCCCACATGGCTCTTCCATTTGAACTTATGAATGTTCCTATTTAGCTTACCTCTTTTCTCGTTGCTGACAGAGATGATTCCATTTCAGTGCTCTCCTACTTTGTGTCTATCATTGAATTAATTAGAGTTTTTTTTGAGACTGGGTCTTCCTGTCTCTCCCTGGATGGAAGTATAGTGGCCACTCATGCAACAACCTCATTGCAGATTACCACGGAAGCTTTGACCAGTTCTGTTTCTGACTTGAGCTGGTTCATCCCTCCTTAAGCATCCTAGTGGCTGTGTGGCCCAGGGACCCATCACATTGGTGCCAGACCGTGAGGACATTCATTTGGTTTTAGCCCTGTGGCAGTTCAGAACTCTCAAATTCAAGAATAACACCAGCCTCAGCCCCCTCAGTATCAGGTAATGTGCCACCACTCTCTGATTCTAACTTCCACAACATGTTGACCAACTTTACTCTTTCTCTTGATTCTGTCTCTGTAAATCACTCTGTCTTAGACAAACTGTAACTATTCCTGCGCCCTTTCTTTGGATCTGACATAATCTGCTAGGACAGGTGGACCACACATTTTGTTAATTAATCAGTTAATCGATGAGCATTTACTAAATGTCAATTATGTGGAGATACAAAGACAAAAATGAAGTAGTCTCTGCCATAAGGGAGCTTACATTCTGCCTGAGAAGATAATAAGTGAGCTGCTCTGTAGTTAGCCCTCGCTTTTCATAGTCCTTAATTGGCCTCATTTGCATTATCCCACATAGGAAGTGAAGAGGAAAGGAATAAGCATTTACAAAGCACTGACTATGTGCCAGGCACTGTGCTAAACATTTTTTACAATTATTGTCTCGGGGCAGCTAGGAGGTGCAGTGAATAGAGCACCAGCCCTGAAGTCAGGAGGACCTGAGTTCAAATCGGGCCTTAGACCAAACACTTGACACTTACTAGCTGTGTGACCCTGGGCAAGTCACTCAACCCCAATTGCCTAAAAATAAAACAAACAAACAAAAAACAAAAAAAGAGCAACTATTGTCTCATTTGATCCTCACAACAACCTTGCAAGGCAGGTGTTGTAATTATCCCCATTTTACAGTTGAAGAAACCAAGGCAAACACGGACTAAGCCACATAGCTAGTAAATGACTGAAGCTGGATTTGAACTTGGGTCTTCTTGACTCCAGATCCAGCACTCTATCCACTATGCCATCAGTTTAAACCTCAGCATACCGGAAACACTTAATCCTCTCTCTGATACATGTCCCTTTTCCTTAGCAACCTCTTCTGATCTCTTCTAATCTGAAACAAAACAAAAAAGAAAGCAAACCAAACCATCCTGACTAATACTTGCTAAAGTACATTAGTGGTTTAATGTGTTACCCCCAAGGGCAGATAGTCCCATTTTCTTAGAGGTTTTCTAGAAATAATCCTTTACCCTAAGGGATGCTTCCATGTTTCTCTGGCTCTGAAAACTCATCAATGTGGATACTCCTTTCAGTGGCTCAGATTGTAGCCCAAGGAACAATGGTTAAAAATATACTAAAAGAATGAATCTTTAATGCAGAGAAGAGATAATTTCAGGCATAGGAACCATTCTCAGGTTCTTTTAAATTTCACTAGGAAGAGAAAAGAAAAACCCTATTTGATTATTGTTTGGAATACTTAGGCTTTTCTTAAGTTTCAGTTTTCAGTGATGTCAAACTTAGGAACAATTTTGACCTAAGAGCACCAACCAAGTAAACTTTCCCTAATAAGTGTCCTATATTAACTTCTCTCTGTCATTCAGTTTATGTCCTTAATTCAGATGTCATTCATTATCAAGACTGTTCTTTTTATCAGCTGTTCAGGTACTTGGGAAATGACAATAAATTCACCAAGCAGCCTGTTTTATTAAGAAGGATTGTCCTTTTTTATTGAAGGAAAATCTCCACCTGTCCATCATTACCAGTGTCTTCTTTTTTTACAATGTCAGTCTTCCAGATCCATATTGCTCCCCCCATATCTACCACAAAAGAAATGGCCAAATATTTTATTTACATCAAGTTTAAGCACCTGCCAATGTCTATGAAAAACACTGTAGAATGTTAAAAGTCACAAGGCCCACTATATTGGTAAAATATATTGAAATGTATTACCTGAAAACCAAGTTAGTAAGAAAATAGGGACTGCTCAATCTTAACTATATATAGTACAGAAAAATTTTCATTAATTCAGACTAATTGAGGGGAAAGCTGCTCTGATTTAGTGCAAAGTAATTATAAGATATTTTAAAATGAAAACAATTCCCATTTGTAGAGTGCTTTATGGTTCTGAAGGGGTTTTATAGATACTATCTAATTTGAGATTTACAACATTGTATAGTTGGGGCAGAGGCAACAGAGACTTTATCACTGAGGAAGAGTCCAGATCGATCAAATGACTTATAAAAACATAGGGTCATAGATTTATAGCTGGAAAAGAAAGGTTATTTAGTTCAACACTTTTATTTTACAAATGAGGAAATTGAGGTCTATATAGGTAAAATTATTTACCTAAAGTTACACTAAAGATACACCAGGTCTTCTGACTCCAAATCAAACAGCTTTCCCCACCACACCATGATGCCTCTTCCTCAAACTGTCACAGGATTGTAGATCTAGAGCTGGAAAGGAACTCAGAGGACATCTAATCTAAACTCCTCAAGAGGAAACTGAGGCTCTGATAGGTTAAATGATTTGCCCAGGGTCATGAAACTAATAAATGTCAGAAGTGGGATCTGAACCTAGTTCTTTCTGATTCTCGGTCTATTATGTTATCTACTACACCACAAGGTTCAAGGACACATTTCAAGTTATTTGTAGATTCAGGAGTAGAATGCAGATATCTGTGTTGCAAGTCCTATTTTCTTTTCAATATGTTGTATTTTCTTCTCTAGTAGTTTTATTAATTCAAGAGTATACATTAGATCTAACTTAGTTAATGAAATGTCACGAAGCAGTAGTCCTTGTAGGGGTGGGCAGGGGGTGGGTAGCATTGCTTTCAGTAATAGGCAAGAATTTATGTAATTCTCATTAAAGAGCAACATGCATTTAACATGGTTTTTTAAATTGGATATCTATATCTTACTTCTATCTCTATTTAATCTTTTTCTATTCTCTATATCTAATCTCTATCTCTTCTCTATTTTTAATCTTCTCTATCTCTGTCACTGTCTATACCTAACTCTTTCTCTCTCCCTGTCTCTCTCTCTCTCTCTCTCTCCTTCTCTCTCTCTCTCTCTCTCTCTCTCTCTCTCTCTCTCTCTCTCTCTCTCTCTCTCTCTCATCTATAGAAGTACATGGCAATCAAGCAAAGTGAAGAGAGAGCTGGTTTCAGAGTCAGAAAGTCCTGGGTTTAAGTTCAAGGCCTTCTTTGACCCACACTGACTGTGTGACCCTGGACGAGTCACTAAGCCTCTCAGTGCCCTCAGATAATTCTCTAAGACTATAAATTGTACAGCAAATGCTGTTCTACATTGGTAGAATTGTTTTCTTCATCAGGTGCTACTAGACAAATAAAATCACAGGTCTGGATTTCTATACATATGAACATATAGTTGTGTGTATATATCTATTTCAATAACTATTATACATATGCATTCATATTATAGACACATGTGGATATGTGTATGCACATGTACATCCAGCCTAAATTTTTGTAATAGCAGCCTATTTTGTTTCCCTGTCTGAAGTCCCATCTCTCTCTAACTCATTTGACAAACAGTTGTGAAAGGGATTTCCCTAAAGCACAGTTCTGACCATATCACTCCCCTGCTCAACTCCAGGTGCTTCTTATTACTTCTAGGATGAAATACAAGCTCTTCTGGCTTTTGAAATCCCAAACAATCTGGCTCCAAACTACCTTTTCCAGCCTTTTAATATGCTATTCCCCTTTACAGAGTCTAGAATTCAGTTAAACGCCTGACTTCCTTGCTATGGCTCACAAATGATGCTCCCTCTCCCTTCTCTGAGCCTTTGCCTAAGCTTGTCCTCCTGCCTGACATGCCCTGCCTCCCCCCACCCCGACCCCCTGCATCTTGGAATCCCTAGTTTCCTTCCAAGTTCAGCTCCAGCACAACTTTCTTCATGAGTTCTTTCCTAATCCTCCCAGCCACCAGCGCTTGTCCTCTTCAATTACTTTGCATATATTTTGTGTATGTATATATATATATATATATATATATATATATATATACTGTCTCTCATTAGGAACATAGGATCATGGATTATAAGACATAGCATCAGTTCCTTGAAGGCAGGGACTCTATTTCTGTCTATGTGTGCCCAGTGCCTATCCTAGTGGCTGGCATGGAGCAGACTCTTTATAAGTGCTCATTGATTGATTAACACACAGGTGCACACACACTCTATTGAAATCCCTAAAAACTACTTGTTTTAAGTAATTTAAACATTCACACTTATGACTAGTTTGTAATACTAATTTGCTTCAACACTTTCCCTTCTCCCCTTGCCTTTTTTTTGAAGTTAGAACAAAGGGAAACATTAGTCCACCACGAGATAAAGTTATACCAAACGACAATTTATTTTTCAAAAACACACCTCTTTTAAACAGGTAAACTCCAAGAGAAAAGACTAATGAATGAAGTCTGACTTTTTTCCCCTACTTCCTGGGTGAATGGCTTCTCCTTTTGTCTGGGTATCTATTATATTTGACAGAGTTCATTTATACTTCTTGGCATGATGTGTGCTGTCAGTTTGGAAATTCTCTGAGTCTGAGGCTTTAGCTTCTATAAATCAAATCATTTCCTTACATTATAATATCCGAGCTAATAATAACGATTATAATGGTGCTTCAAGGTTTGCAAAGTACTTTACATACATTATCTCATTTGATCCTCACGACAACTCTGGAAGGTAGGTGCTATAATTCTACCCATTTTACAGATGGCAAACCTAACCTAGTCAAAAAGAGATACATGGCAAGGTCTTTCTGAGCTGGACTCAGAATTGAATAAGACAAGACTGAACTAGATTCCCTTTGGGACATTTTGGATTTCTTTTAGTGACCTCAAACTTCTCTTCATGACAAAAGCTCATCTTTTAACACCAATATTCTTTTGATGATATTGTATGATTGTGAGTCACAGAACTTGGCAAACCTCAAAGACTTGAAGTTGAAGATCACCCGAAGGTCAATGGAGAGGTTCATGTGGGTATGAGCAGGTGGTAGCACATTACAAAAAAGAATTATGCAGGAGAAAGGCTTTTAAAGGATGTCATTAAAATGTGATGAAAAATGGGCTGCTTATGTAACAAGA
>NW_020950326.1:19338593-19356239 GCF_900497805.2 Vombatus ursinus | reverse complement strand
GGATGTCATTAAAATGTGATGAAAAATGGGCTGCTTATGTAACAAGACTAAGGAATAAACTAATGGGTAGTCTAAATATTCCATTGAAATTTTATTAATATGAAGAGAACTTGAGGATGACAACCAGAATAGTGGACAGACCCTCTGGATTGGATGGAAAACTTATTGGAGACAAAGATGAGAGTCACTTAGGATGGGCTCTTGAGTATCTTTACTGCCTGGAAAAGGTAAGCCGGATTTCTTTGGATACCTTGGCATAGGGCTAAACCTGAAGTAGCAGTTTGGATATAAAGGTTAATAAAAGAACCATTAGCCCATCTATAACATAATAGGTCTACTCCCCCCTCCCACCGATGCCACACTTGAGACACCAAGTCAGAAAGGTACCCTATAGGCAATAGTAAATGGGAGCAAGCTACATGACCGGAAGGAATACATCCATGGAATCAGAAATCCATTGGAGTACTAGGGTATCACTTAAGTAAGTTTGTGATACTTTGAGGTACCTGTGATCTCAATAATGTGGGTGCTGTCTCTATAGGTACAGACTGTAATCCATTCATGCCATCTCTTTCTGTGTGATTCTTGTCCAAAGTTCTCCCATAAGTCCTCCACAGAGGATTCACCCCAAATGCAGGGGGCTTTTGTCTAGTTCCCCTGGCATTGAATGGATATTCATAGACCACATAGGCTGTCTAGTCTTCATTCTTGTTGCATTAACCAGCCTAACTCTTTTTTTGGTCTTACATATCTCTGATAATATTCTATACTTGTATTAGTCATCCTGAAAAATTAGTTTACTTAATATGAGGGAAACATAGTTATCGTGGTAATAACCAATATTTCTTTCCATCACTGAGGATCTTACTGTTCTTAATATTAAGTTGTCTTGCATTGCTATAGAGATTTTCAATCATGTACTGCTGTGCTAGGATGGACAGACATAAGAAACTTCAGCAAGTTAGAAGAGCTTTAATTTTTATTAGGAAGAAATGGAAAAATATATACATATTTTTTCAATTCTCTAGAAGCATTTTGCAGTTGATTTCCTAGACTTTGTGCAATTACTTGTTAATAAAAACATGTTTTAATATGCTGGCAGGAAATTGATACTATTTCCAATCTTTGCCATGAAACAAATGAAATGTAGGGAGAAATTGCACTCTCTCATTTCTGAAATGGAAAATGGATTTTTTTAAAGTTCAGATCATTACCAAGTGTAATTTCTTATAATAAGTTTAACACTGACCTTGTGCCATTACCCGTGTGATGCAAAACTTTTCAGGGAGAGGAATGTTATTTCTCAAAGAATGCTGTATGTTCTCAAAGATCTCTGGTTTCTCAGCAATGAAGTTGCTCAGTGATTATGGAATCATTTGATGGGAGTCGGTGGGTAGTGAAGGTAACAGAGTGAGGCTGGTCTCCATCCTAAAGAAACATGAACTGGATAGTTTCCATACAGCCATTTAAATTTGTCCAGTTCTCTTCATTGAATATACTTAGCTACTGGCCAGTGGGGTGGATGTCATTATATATTCTCTTTATTTACTTGGAAAGTTGAGTAATATTTTATTTTTCAAATAAGGCAAGGTAGGCAGTATGGTGGAGTGGAAGGAATAGTGATCTAGAAGGCAAGAGCCGTTGGCTCTCATCTTGGTTCTGCCATTAACTAGCTACATTATCTTGGTTTAGTCACTTTCTCTCCAGGTAACTGAGTTGCCTCTTCTGGAAAATGACAAAGCTGGGCTAAGGTTCCTCCCAGCAGAAAGATTCTATGGACTCCTATATCATCAAGACACTGCATGCTTTGTGACAACATTTTTGGTGGATCATGCTATCCTGACTTCTCCAGTCTTCTTTCTCACCATTCTTTGACTCTTTTTGATTAATAATTGGGATAGGGATTGGGCCTGTGATTTTATTAATACAGTGAATTCCTAGATGAGGAAAACCCCTCTACTAATGCAGGGTCAATATATTCTCTGCATCTCATCATCTTATAGAGGTCAAGTGACTTGCCTAGGGTCACACAGTCAGTATGTGTCAAAGGCAGGAATTGAAACCAAGTCTTCCTGATTTTAAGTATGACTATTTACTAGGCCATTCTGTCTCTTTGATTGATAATGATGATGATGTGTTATGAAGTTTACAAAGCAATTTTCATTAGTTATTTCATTTAACACTCACAACAACCTTCTGAAGTAAGTACTATTATTATTCTAATCTTAGAGAGGAAGAAACCAAGGCTAGGGGAGTTTAAATAATTTACTCAAGATCACACAGATAGGAAGGGTCTCAGACAGGATTCATACTCAAATCTTCTTGACTCCAAATTCTTTACACTATCCACTATGTCACTCTGTGTGTGTGTGTGTGTGTGTGTGTATGTAATGTGGTTGGGGATGAGAAGCATTAATATTTTGTTCTATTGTCTAGTTTCATATCTATCTTAGCCTTATCTCTCTCCAAGCTCTTCTCACCACCCTCCTTAACCCCAATATATCATGTGTATGACTGAGTTCCTGATCTTCCTAAAACAAAATTTTCATCATGTTACTCCGCTGCTCCCCATTGACCTCATTCCCCACCATGGATCCTCTGTTCTCACATAATGATCTGTTCACTGTCTCTTCTTTTTCTCATCCCATATTTTTTTCCCTTTCTTTGCTCATATTATTCCCTCTACTCTGAATGCACTAGCCCATTTTGAGTAAATCCTGTCAACTCTTTGAAGGTGATTTATAGCCTCACCTCCTTTTTTAATTCTTTCTTGACCACTCCACTTGGTTCTAATCTTTCTCTCTTTTGAAATCCTACAGAATTGTGCAAGTCTTTCCATGTTTTTCTAAGATCATTGTGCTTGTCATTTCTTATAGCACAGTAATATTCTATCACAATCATATACCACAACTTGTTCAACCATTCCCCAGTTGATAAGCATCCCTAAAATTTCCATTTCTTTGCTACCACAAAGAGAGCTGCTATAAACATTTTAGAACACATAGGCTCTTTTCCTTCTTCCCTGATCATTTTTGAAAATGGATCTAGTAGTGGTATTACTAGGTCAAAGCATGTAGGCAGTTTGATAACTCTTTGGGCACAATTCCAGATTGCTCTCCAAAGTAGTTGGATCAGTTCATAATTCCACCAATAATGAATTAATGTCCCGATTTTTCCACATCCCCTCCAACATTTGCTTCTTTCCCCTTTAATCATTTTAGTCAATCTGATAAGTATAAAATGATATCTCAAGGTTGTTTTAATGTGCATGTCTCTAATTAATAATGATTTGAATGGAGTCTGTACCTTACATCTTATAAATAATAAGACCTTTATTTTTATAGAATCACAGAATTTGAAGCAACTCCAGAGGTCCATTCCAACCTGTACTCAAATAGGAATCCTTTATATAATCCCCTTGATAAGTGGTCATCCACCTCCAATGTTGGGGAATTTCCTACCTCCTCAGGCAGGCCCTTATGTTGTGGATAGCTCCAGCTATTAGGAGGGTTATTTAGCTTCACAAGTTGTCGTTGTCATTGTTCTTGTTTTGGCCAGAAATCACTTTCCAGATCAGCTTCACAAATGCTTCCCCACTGGAGGAAAGTAAGGATAACATTCCTATTCCTATTCAACAAGTTAAAAAAAAGCAACTAAAGTTCAATGACTTGTCCAGTGAGATGATAAGGTTACTGAAGGTGGGAACCATCCATGATACTTCATTGTATCTCCTATAGAACTTAAACTAGGGGTGAGAACACTGTATGTGCTCAATAAAGATTTATTCAATTTGAACTCAGAAGTGGAAATGTTTCCTTGGCATTTCCACCTTCTTCTGAGGCAGCATAATAAGGTGAATCACACAATGGATTTGGAGTCCAGTCAATCAATCAATCAATCAACATTATTAAGCAACGTGCTACACAGCAGGCACTGTACTAACCACCGGGGATACAAAAAGAGGCAAAAGTTAGTCCTTGCCCTCAAGGAACTTACAATCTAATGGGGAAGACAACATGCAAACAAATATACCAAAGAAAGCTATATTCAGAATAAACAAGAAATAATTAATAGAGGGAAGGCACTAGAATTAAGAAGGGTTGGGAAAAGCTTCCTGAGGAGGTGTGATTTTAGTTAGGCCTTAAAGGAAGCCAGGGAGGTTGGAGTGGTTCAAATTCTACCTCTGATGCTTATTAGTTGAGTGACTAAGAAAATCATTTAACCTTTCTGTGTCTTGCTTTCCTCACCTATAAAATGGGAATTGTGGACTCGATGGACTCTAATGTCTCTTCTAGCTCTAAATCTATGATCATATTATCCTAAAAATTCTATTACTTCAGTTTGACACCTTTCTTTCATTTTCTAATCCAATTCAATAAACATTTATTTTTTGCCTATTGTGGACAAACCACTGTGCTAGGAGCTGCTGGGAATACAAAGACAAAAATGAAACAGACTCCATTGAAAGGGTGATGGATACCACATGTAGAAAGATAGTAAACGCAAGCTAAATTGAGGCATAATGAAGCACTTACAAGCAGAAACAAAGAAGTCTTCATAGAGGAGATGATGGTTTAGCTGGACCTTAAAGGAATATAAGAATTATGAAATTAAACTCAGAGTACTAAATCTCATGTCTCTCAGTTTCCCATCTTACTACAGGAGAAAATAATATTCCATAGCAGTAACACTCTCATACCTTATCTCCTCCATATAACCTTTTCTAATGAATCCAGATAAACTGATTTCTCATCTTCTTGACACACCATAACACTCATTATACCATACAATGTGGGCACTTAGATTCAGATGCACAATTTATTGGTTACTCCTATTTTTTAAGGGTCCTTGGAGCATACATTTAGAGCTTGAAGGAAAATTAAAGGTCATTTGGTTTTAACTCCTCATTTTATAGATGAGGAAACTGAGGTCCAAAGTGGTGAAGTGATGTATCTATGGTTACACAGTTTATAAATTTAGAATCAAGATTCAAATGAAGATCTTATTCTAAATCCAGTGCTCTTTCTTCTAGCCCATGCTCAATTCCAATCCCAGTAATAGCTCTTGCTGCAGGATCCACCAGGACAGGTCAATAGACAGTGAAGTGGAAACTGCTTGACTCCACCCTGATTAAACAGATGAAGGTCAATCTTGGGAGAAATTAAGAGAGGAATAGTGTTTAGAAGAAGATGGTAGTTTTACTGCATGCTGCCCTGGTTCTTTCACATTATATTCAGTTCTGGGCTCCATATTTTAGTATGGACATTGATAAGGAGGAGGAATTTGGTGGTGGGGGCACAAGAGACCATGCTATATACAACAGTGACTTGAAAAAAGTGGAAATGTTTATCCTTGAGAAGAGAGAAGTTAGGAAGCACATAATAGGAATCTTAAGGTATTTCAAGGACTGCCATATCCTAGAAGGTTCACACGTGTCCTGCTTGGCCTCAAAGGATAGAACTAGGAATGATGGGTGAAAGTTGCAAAGAGGTAGATTTAGATTCTAGGGCAGCTAGGTGGCACAGTGGATAGAGCTCTGGGCCTGGAGTCAGGAAGACTCATCTCGCTGAGTTCAAATCTGGCCTCAAACAATTACTAGCTGTGTGATGCTGGACAAGTCATGTAACCCTCTTTGCCTCAATTTCCTCATCTGTAAAATGAACTGGAAAAGGGAATGGCAAACCACTCAAGTATGTCTACCAAGAAAATCCCAAATGTGGATCACAAAGAGTCACACATGACTGAAAATTGACTGAATGAAGATTTAGATTCTATGTAAAGGAAAACTTGCTCACTTTTGGAGATACTCTAAAGTGAGGAATGGACTACCTTGAGATGTTCTTCACTGGTGGTCTTCAAATGGAAGCTGCATAATTCTACTTGTTGGGGATCTTGTAGAAAGGAGTCTTATTCAAGTTTGAGTCTAATGCTGAGATGATCTCAGACAGCATTGCAACTCTGAGACTCTGATCATTTTCTTTTTCCTCAAAAAAATATACATTCCTTAAGTCCAGAGACCATGTTTTCTCTCTAGTCCCTCCATAATGCCTAGCAATAAAGGCTTCTTGATTTGAATTAATATATTATATCCAATTTCTTCCTCTTGTTTGACTTTTGGGTGATTTTAATTTTTATGATAACTTCTAACATTTGTTACCTGTATCAATCGTGGCACACACACCTTTTTATATAAAGGCATGCTTTCTTACTAGAATTATAACTTAGGGCACCTGCTTGAGCCACACAGCCTCACAACACATTGAATATGCCTGGATACCCCCTCTCTTCTCCAGTCTCTGTGAAGTCCCTAATACTCTGGGTTCTCATTCAAACCTAGGATGATAAATTAATTGCTTCAAATTCATAACTTAACACACAATACTAGCTTCCATATTCATCAAAGAGACCCAAACATGTTTTGTTGTCTCAGTGTATATATTCTCCCCAAATTGCTCACTCAGTATTTAGACCAGAGATTCTTAACTTTTTGTGTGTGTCATGGACCCCTTTGGCAGTCTGGTAAAGCCAACGAATGTATCCCTTCTCAGATTAGTGTTTTTAAATGCATAAAATAAAAAACATTGAATTACCAAGGAAACCAATTATACTGAAATACAATTATCAAAATGTTGAACAAAAATAAATTCTTGGAGAAGGTTAAGAGTGCCTACTTTAGACTAAATGGGGAGTATCAAGATAAAAATGAAAAATGTAAAAGTTTCAAAATCTGGAGCAAAATGAGTGAGCCATAGTTGATTGTGGCAGATTTTAAATCTCCATCCTTTTACCTTTTCTTCTGATTTTTGTCCTCTTTCTTAATAGGAATAGAAGCTCCTATAGAACTTTTATAAATGAGAGCTCTCAAGCATTCTGAGTCTCAGAATGAATTAGGTTAGAGATGGAGTGAGGAGTAGAGAAAGCTGCAGTTTCAGTCACATTATCTTTCTTTGCTGGAGGTGATCATCAGTTCCAACTCTTGCCATCCACCAAATAACTCTTGTAATTTGGTACCTTAGTAGTCTGGCCCTGAAAGGGAAACCTGGAGGCTACTAACATGATCTCCTAAGCTAACACAATCTCTTTTACCACAGTCTTTCCAAATGTGATCCACACACATTCTGGGATATCGCCAAAAGCATCTTCTTCAAGTACTGCTGGGACTGGACCAGTGTGCAGCCTCTGATAGTGGCTCTTTTTATAACAAATGTTGCCTGTAGCTATTCAAACTCCACACTTCTATATCTTTCTAAAAAATTTTTTTTTTCACAGAAAAAAAGCTGTTTTCTCTCCCTCCTACCTCCCTCTCCTTGAATAAAAACAAAAGGTTTTGTAACAAATATGCATACTCAAGCAAAACATTTTCTTATACTGCCCATGTCCAAAATATATATGTTTCAATCTGCACCTTGAGTTCGTCGCTTGTGACAGGAAGTAGGTTGTGTTGATTGGTTTCCATCTCTCTTTAGTGCCTGAAGATTCAAAAGTGTAGGTAACCACTGTACACCCAAAGTTCGTTCAGTAGGGGATTACGTATGTTTATGTGCTTAGAGGCAGTGGCAGAATGAATAGTTTCGGGTCTTAGAGTCTGGAAAACCTGTGTTCAAATATTGCCTCTGATGGTAGTTATATGACCTTAGGTAAGTCACTTAACCTTTAACTCTCTCAGGCAACTATCCTACTGAGCCATAGATAGAGAACTATAGAGAACTATCTGTACAGGTAAAAGTGATTCCCACCCAAGGAGTTCCCCATACTGATTATTCATCTAATTATGTACATAGGTATGGGATTATGAGGATCTTTAGATAATAGAATCCAAATTCATTTCTTTAGGTCAAATGAATTCTTTTTATGAAATAACCTTCACAATCTTCTTTAGTTTGTTGGTAAACCACTTTCTAAATCCCAGTTATCAATACCAAAAGAGGAATTGGTCAAGGTCATGGCTGTAGAAAAACAGACTACCTCACTTCCATCAGCCTTTCATGAAGGGATTTCAGTCACACAAGTCAAACACTGGTATAAACAACCAATATGTTGTCCTTCTACAGCTGGCAGAGCCTATAACCTGATCTGATAGAGATTGATTGTCTTGGGGCTATTTTCCCTTCCAGAGTTGAAATGTTTTGAATTAGTCCAAATAGTCACTTGAAACTACATTGTGGAAAATAAACAAACAAACTCACTGCAGCCTCAGAAATATGTGACTCTTTTGTTCAGCTGAGGAATGTTTTTAGCTCTAGAAACCAATCAATTATAGCTTGTTCCAAGGTGAAATATTGGCCATCAACACAAAGCTATTGCTGAGGATAGCCTAGAGACGAAGATTTCTTCTGGAAATCCTAGCCATGGCACTAAACAAGTAATTTTAGGAAATGCCAGTGTCCTGCTTTCAGTGATGAGGAGAGCCAAGGATGGAGTGCACAGAATCATAGGTTCTTTGAGCTGGGAGGGACCAATGAAGCCAACTAGAGCAATGTCAAATTCAGACGTGAGAAGAACGAATCCACTTTGAGTTCTTCTTGGCTAAATTTTGGGGTTTGCAGTTTTCCTGTAGGTACATCAGACAGTCCATAAAAATCTATTAGTGCTGGAGAGATTAGCTTTTTTCAAGGGTTATTGATGTTGTTCATCACTTATATAGCCCGCAATAAAATGTCCAATGCCTTAACATGGCACTGAGAAAGCAAGGTTTATGGACTATATGTGGGCTGGTGACTGGTAGACCAAAGGGAAAAATCAGGAAGAATGCTTGGCTGGAATTGAATCACGCCATGAATCCATTCACTTTAGTTAAACAGATGGGCATTTTATTAAGCATTTTCTATGGGTAAGACACTAGTCCTTGGGAGGAGATAGGACTAAGGAATATAGGGATAACTGAATAAATTTAGGGCTAGAAGGGGTCTTAGAGATCATTGAGTTCAACCACCTGGTTTCACATGAGGAAACTGAGACTTGGAATTTGGTGATTTCCTAGGGTGATGCAGCTAGTAAATATCTAAGTGGTATCTGAACCCAGATCTTCTTGACCCCAAATCCAGCAATCTATTCACTATGCCATGACAAGATGTGATTGAAAGGTAAAAGTGCTAGCATAGTGCTATAAGCACTTAAGCGAATGAAACAAAGAGAATGGTAAATGTGAATTTGTAAAATTTCAGTAATGTTGGAACTCAGGATAGTTCTCTATTTAGTGTGATTTTAGGCCCCTCTGTCCCAAAATATCTCCCCCTATTATGTCTGAAATTATACTACTCAAGTCATGATTATTGAATCTTCAGCCTGTAAAGGACCTTCAAGATCAGAGATTTCGTAGCTTTAGAGATAGAAAGGACTTTATTGGTCTTCTTGCCTAATCCTCTTATTTTATAGAAGAGGAAACTGAGGCTCAGAGAAATTAACTAACTTGTCCAAGATCACATAGGTGGAAAGTGTCTGAGTAAGGATTTAGACTCAGATCCTTTAACTCCAGATTCTTTCCACTGTTCTATGATACCTAGATCATAGAGACCAACATCCTACCCCACAACAGAATCCCTTTCACAACATTCCTGGCAGATGGTTATCTGAGCTTTGTTTGGATATTTCCAGTGATAGAAGATTTACTATTTAACAAGGCAGTCCTTATTAGGCTGTTGGGCAGCTCTAATTATTAAGGTTATTTCCCTTTTTATCTCAGATGCTGGGGAAGCTTAAAGTTCATTACAATGTCTAATCATATTTGTTCTTTTGAGCTATGCTTGGTTTTTATAATTTTGTAACATTCACTTTTGCGGTTGTTCTAACACTGTTATAGTTATTGTGTGCACTGTATTCTTGGCTCTGCTTACTATACACTGCATCAATTCATGTAGATGTTTCTATGATTCTATGTATTCATCATTTATTATAGGATAATGATATTCTATTGCATTCATATATTGCAATTTGTTTAGCCATTCCCTAATCAATGGACATCTACTTTGTTTCTAATTCTTTGCTGTTACAAAAAGTGCTGGTATAAATATTTTGATTTTTATGAGGACTTTCTTCTTATCAATGGCCTCCTTGTGCTATAAACATAATCATAGAATTTCTGGGTCCAAGAGTGTAGAAGCACTTTGAATCTTAAATGTGAATAAGATTATCAGATGCATCTTCTTGGATAGGGAACTACAGGGCAGGAAAGCAGTGGGTTCCTGAGAGGAGAATTGATAGGGGAAAAGAATAGAGAAAGGGCAGGCAGGAATGCCAAAGACACAAATAAACCAGTTTCTTTCTTATAATATGATTTTCTTGCACTTGGAAAGAGTGCTCTATTTGAAGTCAGAGGACCTAAGTTGAATCTTAGCTCTGTCATTTTTTGGTGACCTGGAGCAAGTCAATTATCTTTTATGGTCCTTAATAAAGTGGGAAGGTTGAGCTAAGGTACCTTTTAGCTCTGAATCTATGATACTATGATTATACTTTCAATAATGAAGAATTCCTTATCTCACAAACAGCTTGTTCTGTTGTTGGGTGACTTGAATATTATTAAAGGTTCACCAATAAAGTGGGTTTCAACACGAGAGCCATAGAATGTTTGAGCTATAAGAGAACGCCCATTCTACTGTTTTAATTCTATAGATGAATAAACTGGGGCTTAGGGACAAAAGGGGTAGAGCCCAGAATGGAAAGTAGATCTACTTTGTGAATTGAATAATCTGTCTAATACCAAGGACCCAAGTCACAAGGATGTTGGGGGAAAGTGCTCTGTAAACCTTAAAGTGAGTTATTTTGATTATTATTTTTACCACCAAATCAAAGTAAGGAAAGGTTGACACAAAACAAGAAAGCAAATTCCAAGAATTCAATGACTATAGCCTTTTTCTCTACCAAATCTCCTTTTTGTGATCAAACAAGTCACATGGATAAGGTGCATCTAGCTTTGAGTAAATCTGCTACTTTAATATCTCAAAGTATAATCTAAATATATGTGATGAGAAGAACTGAGGTTGTGATTTGTTTTTCCAAAGGGTTCTTTACTTTATGGAATATACCACAAGGCATATTGACATAACAAACTCCTATAGGGCATTCACTATTAGCAAGGGTTTATGAAAATTGGATTTATAGACAATTCCTCTTTATTTTAAAGGGAATCTCTTTATTTTAAAACTAAATTTTATTGATTTCTTTTGGTTTTATATCACCTATTTCCCACCATATATTCTTTTCCTCTCCATCACTCTCCCAGGAAGCCATCTCTTATAGTGAAGAATAAAAAAAGAGTTAAAAATAACCCTCAAGAAAGCTCACTATTACAGTGAAAAAAAATCTGACATTATATATAATGTTCCATATCCACTGTCCTCCACCTCTGTAAAGATAGTAGAGCGGTGCTTTCTCATATTTATTCTTTGAGGTTAAGTTTGGCCATTGTAATTTCACAGAATTCAATTTTTATTCTTTTGTTATTGTTCTTTCAAGTTACATTGTTATAATCATTGTGCATATTGTTTCCCTGGTTCAGCTCATTTTGTATCAGTACATATAAATTTCCACATGCTTCTTTGTATTCGTCATATTCATAGTTTCTTTCGACATGGTAATATTCCACCATATTCATGCACTACAACATGTTTAGCAATTTTCTAGGTAATAGGAATCCATTTTATTCACAACTCTTTATTACGAAAAAAGGTGTTGTCATAAATATTTTAGAATACATAGAGCCTTTGTTTTTAACAGTGACTTTCTGAGGGTATATGCATAGCGATAGGATCTCTGGATCAATGAGTATGGATATTTTATCAGTTTCTTCACATTCTGAATTGCTTCCCAGAATGTTTCTTTTTAAGATTAATTCACACCACCACCAAGAGTATGCATTAGTATGTCTATCTTTCCACAACCCCTCCAATACTCCCTATTCTCATCATTTGTCATCTTTGCTCTTCTTCTCCCCCACCTTCCTTTCTCCTTTCCTCCTTCCCTCCCTCCCTTCCTCCTTCCTTCTTACCTTCTTTCCTTCCTTCCTCCCTCCCTTTCCATAAAGGAACTTACAGACACAGGATTATATTAGGGGCATCTATTTCAATCCTTGGATCTTACAGATGTGTAAACTGAAGCCCAGAAGAGTAAAATGACTTGTCTAAAGTCATATATATAGTAAGTGGCTGAGTCAAGCTTTGATCCCAGGTCTTCTGAGAACTGTCGTTTTAGCTGCCTCTATTCACTGAGGCCAACTGCTTTCCTCAAGTGCATATCCGTTCTACACCATCCTTAACAAGTACCCCACAATCTCTGCTTGAAGACCTCTCATATTAGAGAACTCACTATCTCCCTAGCCATTCCATTCCATTTTCTGAAAGTTGTAACAGTTAGGACATTTGTTTTTCTCCTATTTTTTTATGTCTAGCTGAGACTGCTTCTCTTTAATTCCCATCAGCATTTATTGAGTGCCTGTTCATATGTTGTGCCTTCAGAGGATTGTTTAATTTGAATTGTCTCAATTGAGTTCCTTCAGGAAATATTGACTAATAGTGAAGACAGATAAAAATGTCAGTGCCAGTCCAGGGGACACTGAGCAACAGAGCCATTGTAGCCATTGCTGGGCTGTCCCGAGACAAATTTATGAAGTAGGTGATTTTTGAGATCAAAGCCCTCCCAACTTTTTTCTGTTTTTTCCCTCCCTGACTTGATTCCAGACCCTTAAGTGCCCAATAGCTTAGTGTTTTCCTCTGGCTGAGCCAAGCCCCTGCTGTGGTACTCCTTTCAAGTCGACCTTCAATGAGCAATGTTCTATGCCTTGGACCTGTCTCCAGCAGATATCAACTCCAATCCTCATACCCACCCCTACCCACACTCTTTAATAGTCTGCCTCTATTTGTTTCTCCCCAAACGCCTTCAAATTTATCACCTCCTCACTCCTTAAAAAAACCTTCACGATACTCTACCACCCCCTCAAACTATTGTGTTACATTTCTCTTCTCTTTCTCAGCCAAAGTACTAGAAAATAGCTGTCTATTATTGCTGCTTCCATGTCCTTTCCTCTTATACCTCTTATACATTTGGAATCTGGTTTCTGGTTTCAGCATTCAATTGAAAGTTACTGTCTTTCTAAAGTTACCAATGATTTCTTAAGTTTCAAATATGATGGTTGTTTTTCAGACTTTATTCTTCTCAACCTGTCTATTACATTTGATACTATTGATCACATTCTTTTCTTGAGTACTCTCTTTTTTTCAGACTTTCATGACATTACTCTCTCCTTGTTTTTCTACTACCTGTTTAACCATTACTACATCTCCTTTATTGGTTCATTGTTCATATCATGCTTCTATTCTAGGACTCCTACTCTTCTCTCTCATACTCTTTTGTTGATGCCGTCAACTTCCATGGATTTAGCTATTATTTCTATTCTAATGATTCCCAGATCAATATATCCACTCTCAGTTTCTTTCCTGAGCCTCAGCCCTGCATCACTTATTGCCTTTTGGAAATTCCAAACTGGATGTCCTGGAGATACATTAAACTTAACATGTTCAAAACAAACTAATTATCTTTTCCCCCAAACCCACTCTTTTTTCAAATTTCCCTATTTCTATCAAGGGCACCACCATTCTTATTGTCTCCCAGGTTCTCAACTTTGACATTCTCCTAATCTAGATTCTTACTCTCCTTTACCCCACATATTCAATTAATTACCAAATCTTGCCATTTCTACCTCCATGATATCTCTCCCTTCTGACCTCTTCTCTATACTCCTACATCAACTACCTTAGTATAGGCCCTGATTCTCACTTACCTAAATCATTGTAGCAGCTTCCTAATTGGTCTCCTTACCTCAAGTCTCTCCCCACTCCAATGCATTCTCCACATTGCTGCCAAAATAATTTTCTTCTAGTGCAGATCTGACCAAGTCTCCCCCCTACTCAATAAACTCCAATGGCTCCCTATTGTCTGTAAGATTGAGTATAAACTCCTCTCTTTACCTTTTAAAGCCCTTCATGACCTTATTTCAATCTGTTTTTCCATTCTGATTGGAGATTGCTCTCTTTCCTAGATCACTCTGTGATATAACTGGACTGGCATTCTCTCTTTTCCTTGCATACTATACTCCAGTGCCCATTCCTTTGCCTTTGCCCTGGCTGTCCTCTATGTCTGAAATGTATTTCCTCCTCTCTCTCTTAGAAACTTTGGCTGCTTTTAAGACACAGTTTAAGCAGTACCTTCTACCTAAAGCCTTGATTCAGCCTAATTCTTATTCCTCCAAATGCTAGAATTCTCCCCCTCAAAAGACTTTTCATTTATTCTTTTTTTTCTTTTCTTTTTCTTTTTCACATAGCTGGTAAGTGTCAAGTGTCTGAGGCCAGATTTGAACTCAGGTCCTCCTGACTCCAGGGCTGGTGCTCTATCCACTGCCACCTAGCTGCTGTCATTTATTCTTTTAAAATTTACTCTGTACATACTTAAATACATACTTATTATCTCACCTGTTAGAATGTAAGCTCCTTAAGCGTAGGGATTGTTCATTCCTTGTATTTATATCTCTGGCACCTACCCTTACAAAACAACAACAACAGTGCTTGATAGTAGTAGGTGCTTAATAAATATTTGTGAATTATTTTACATTTAAATAGCCTTCTTTAGATAATTCTTTGACTCAGAGGAGTGATCCATGGAAAATTGAGGACACCTGGCAGTTTATTTGGGAAGATTGTAAATGCAGAGGTATTGTGACTCCCCTCACAGCATCCTTTAAGGGCGGTCTCCTCCTTCTAAGCACACATAGGGATTTCTGTAAATGTGTCAAATCAGAAACTGTTAAGACAACTCCTTGGTTCTTACACAAAGAATAAGCATGCTGCTCTCTAGCACCGTGTTAATGCTGAGGTTCCTGAGGCCATCCTTTGTGCTTAGTACAAAGGGAGCCATACTTTGTGCTTGGCACCTTTAGGAGGAGTTGAACACATGCATGGAGAGGACTCTGGCCTGATAACAGCACATGTCAGTAGTGTTGGAAGGCATCTGGCTTGTGGGCATTGGCAGGAAGCTATGAGTTATTACACTTGGCAAATCAAACAAAACTAACTTACATGATTTAGCAGGTGTGGATTCCCTCCCCCCCCGCCCAATTCTGTGTCTTAGATGAAGGTGATATGCCGAGACATAGACAGATTTGATGGATCTGGGAATAAGTCAGTCACTATGGCTATAAGAAAGAGGGGCTGCATGACTTCATGGCCAATCCATCAAAGCTATGAGAGTGGAGAATCTACTTTTATCAGGTGTCCAATGAATCTTGTGGACACCTCCAGAAAATGAGGCTGGTTTGGCTTTGTTCCTGTCAAAGGAAATATGTGTCCAGGGCCCAGGCTCAGTGGGAAACAGCTGATAGAACAGACATTTAAAGGCTTATTGGGTTCTAGGATTGCACTCCATATCCAGCTCCTTGACACCCAATGGGAGAAAGACCTAGTCATTTAACATGACCCCAGTTGCTAAAGTGACATTTAACAGAAATCAGTGCATTATGGTTTTGTGAAAAGAGCACAGGGCTGGAAATCAGGAAACCTGGGCTCTGATCCCTACACCACTAATTAGCTGTGTGAACATAGACAGGACACATGCTGCTATTACTACTGATGCTAATGCTGTTCTTACTATCACTAGATGACATTAAAGTGTCACTTTACTCTTGCAAAATGCGTTACAACTGTTCTCACATTTGATCCTTCCAACAATCCTGTGAGATAGCTACTGCAGGTGGTATCATTCCCATTTTACAGATGAGAAAATTGAAGGTGAGAGAGGTTCCATGGTTTGTCCATGCTCACACAGTTACTAAGGGATACAGGCAGTATTTGAATCCAGGTCTTGATACTAGCACTCAATTCAATATGTCATATTGTTTTTCATGGGTATAACTATATACATTATACATATGACTTATATAACAAAAGTTATATATATAACTTCTTTGAATTTTAGATTCCCCCGTATGTCAAATGAGTATACTATCTATTCTACCAATGGCTCAAGAGTATTATGAGGACTAAATGAAATATGGTGGTGAGAGTTTAAAAGGGACCTTATAGCCCCTATCGTCCAAATCCAGGGTTTTATTTATTGCATATTGAACTATATCGCTATATAGTTCCACAACTCATTTCTTTATGGTATACAATGATTTGAGTCATATGATATGGCTACATTCATATCTCAAAGTTCATATATGGAATAAATGATTACCTGCTTGAGAAAGAGCATGCATTGTTTAGTTTTATCATCAATTCTAGGCAATTTTACCTGCTGAGTTTGTTGAATTAATTCAATGAATCTAGGTATAAGCATAATAATTAGTATTAACAAAGTGCCTTTCTATAAACATAGATCCAATTAATCCCTCCAGCAGCTTGTTATTTTTTATCTCAGAATTTGAAGCAAAGCAGAGACTATCTAGAACAGTGGAATCAAACTCAAATTGAAACGGGGGCCACAAAACCATACATAAGGATCCCTGCAGGCTATATATTGATTTTGTGGTTGTTGTTCAGTAGTGACACATTTTTGGAGTTTTCTTGGCAAGGATACTGGAGTGATTTGCCATTTCCTTCTCCACCTCATTTTACAAATGAGGAACTGAGGCAAACAGGGTTAAATGACTTGTCCAGGATCACACAGCTAGTAAGAGCCTGAGGACAGATTTGCATTGAAAAAGATTGGTTTTCTGTATTGCAAGCCCAATGCTCTATCCACTGTGCCATCTAGCTGCCCACATATTGACTTAGAATATCACATATTCACATTGTCTATGTTCTATTGCATTTTCATTTATTTTGTTAGACATTTCTCAATTACATTTTAATCTGGTTCAGGCTGCAGTGGGCAATGTTGTCGGCTATATGTAGTCTGTGGGCTGCATGTTTGATACCTCTGATCTAGTCCAACATTTACCTGAAAAAGAACATACAAAACAGGTCATCCTAGAAACTGTAGTTCCCTTCAAGTCTCAGCACAATCAATTAATCAACACTTATTAAGCACCTACTATGTATGCTAGGCACCATGCTAAGTACCAGGGATAAAAATATGAAAAAGAAAGCCAATCCCTACCCTCAAGAAGCTTATAATCTAATGGGTGAAGACAACCCACAAAAGGAAATTGTAAAGGGTGATGAAGGAGGGAGAGGGGACGTGCTAGAGAAGTCAATCAGAGAAGTCCTAAGGTAGAACAGCCAAGTGAAAAATTAGATGTATATACTGAACTCTTTCCTTAAATACAGGTTTTGGAGTTCATGGTCCCACCCCATCCCAATCAGAGAGGCAGAGAATAAACTAGAGGTGAAGTATCAAGGCTGATGAGATTGTACAGGATGAGATTATCCCAATATTGAGCCCCTGGGGCTTGGTGGACAGAAGTCAGTACCACTATCCTACTTGAGGCCCTGTGTAATGTTGCTAGTGCTTACTTAAATACAATTCACTTGCAAGTCATGACATCACCTCCCTGATGTCATGGTCCTTTTTGAGGAGAACTAAGGACAAACAACAATCAACAATCTGTGAGTATTAGTAGCTGCCCCACTGGGGACCCAACTGACTAGTACCATCTAGGCAATGCCACCCCTTTCTTCCTTCCTTCCTTCCTTCCTTCCTTCCTTCCTTCCTTCCTTCCTT
>NW_020950326.1:19069650-19338583 GCF_900497805.2 Vombatus ursinus | reverse complement strand
TTCCTTCCTTCCTTCCTTCCTTCCTTCCTTCCTTCCTTCCTTCCTTCTCTCCTCTCCCTCTGTCCGCGTAGGGTATGATACCTTTGCAAGATATCTTGGGGTTTATGGCTGGATTTCTTTTTTTGTAGACTGTGCCTTAAACTCAAATCATTCTGGCTCTCATTGATTGGCCAACAACAGGTCCCAGCCCAAGCCTCATTTGGTCATTGTTTGGAATCTGATGGCTCAGAGTGAATGTAAATAGTAATCGTTTCTGTTTTAGCCAGAAACCCTGAGGATCTTACCCTCACACATTGTTGTTTATTTTTTTTTTGACTAGGTAAAAGAGGCCATTCTTTGCCTTATTTCTTGCCTAGCCTTAATCACTGAATGGGTGTTGCCTCAGACAAATTGACACCTGGGAAAGACCTTAGCTTAAAAAGGCCTCCCACTGCATCTGAGGCCACAACCAGTCATCCAGATCTATATATTGCCACAGCACCCAGATGGCAATGGAGAAGAGAGTGAGGCTGGTGATTTTGCACAGCCTTCCCTCACTTAAATCCAATTTACTTACAAGTTATGTCCTCACCTTCCCAATGTTATGGTCCTCTGAGAGAATGAAGGACAAATAGCAACAATGTTGCCAGTTATTAACAGCTCTACCCTCCCCTCACCAAAATTACTACATATTTACATTTATTAATTCCTTATAGATTGGTTTACATGCAGTTCCCCATCTCCCCACCCCTTCCCCCAGCTAAGAATAATATAAACTCTTAGAGGGTAGTTTTTTTCGTCTTTGTTTCCCTAGAGTTCCTGGCTCTTTTTTTATTTATATGATTTCATTTTTCCTCTGCTTGAGGTCTAGAGACATGAAGGCAAAGAGAAGGAACGTGATTAAGATCAAGTGATGACAAATGATTGGAACCCTGAAGACAACTGAGTCTTTCTGCTCCTCACAGTCTTTAGCCATTAATCAGTAAATCAATGTGCATTTATTAAGCACCTACTACACCTATTATGTACCATGAAGTGTGCTAAGAGATAAGATTCAAATAATGGTAAAAACATGGTCCCTACCCCTAATGCAGAGACAATATGTAAAAAAAAATCCACATATAAATTATAGACAGTGTAAATGGAAAGTCAGAAGCCAGGGGTGTAAAGGGCTCCTGTGGAAGATGGGATTTGAGCTGAGTCTTTAAGGAAGTCAGAGAAACAAGTAGGCAGAGGTAAGGGGGTAGAGCATTCCAAATGCAGTGCAAAGGCACAACATTGGGAGATTGGGTGTCATGTGTTAACAGTAAGAAGTCTAGTGATACTGGTTTGCAGAATATGTGGAAGCAAGTAATGTGTTAGAAGACTGGGCAGGTAGGCAGGGGCCAGATTGTGAAGGACATGAAAAGCTAAACAAAAGGTTTTATATTTGGTCATAAAGATAATAGGGAGCCAGTGAAGTTTATTGAGTGTAGGGGCAGGGGTTGCTTGGCCAGACCTATGTTTTAGGAAAATGATTTTGGAAGTTGATTAAAGAATAGATTTGTATGGAGAGACTTGAAGTAGGGAGACAAGCCAGAAGGCAATTTCAATAATCCAGTAATGAGATTTTGAGGGCCTGCATCAGGGCGGTAGCTGTGTGAGGAGTGAAGGGAAGTATGTGGGAAATGTTATGAAGATAGAAATGATAAGACTTAACAAGAGATTTAGATATATGGGATGAGTGTAAGGGATGAAGGAGTCAAGGATAACAATGAGGTTATAAGCCTGGGTGACTGGGAGGTGATGCCATATTTGACAGTAATAAAATAGTTTGAAGGAGTGGAAGATTCATGGGAAAAGAATGAATTCTGTTTGGCACATGTTGAATGCGAGATCTCTATAGAACATTCAGTTTGATATATCCAAGAAGCAATTGGTCATGAAAGATTGGAATCAAGATACTTATATCTATATCTACACATGTGTCTATCTGTCTATCTATCTAGAGAAAGCTACATATATAAATCTAGTACTCATCTTATAGTTGTATCCATGGGAGCTGAAGACATCATCAAGTAAGATAATACAGAAGGAGAAGAAAAGAGGACCCAGGATAGAATCTTGGGACATACCCACAGTTAATGGACATGACCTGGATAAAGATCCAGCAAAAGAGGACTGAGAAGGAACAGTCATTCAGGCAGGAGAAGAACCAAGAGAATAGGGCTGTGAAACTTAGAGAAGAGAGAGTATCTAGGAAAAAAAGGTGATTGACAATGTCTAAGTCTGCAGAGTTATCAAGAAGGATAAGGAGTGAGAAAAGACCATTAAAGTTGACAATGAAGAAATCATCAGTAACTTGGAGAGAACAGTTGCAATTGAACAATGAAAGCAGAAGCTAGATTGCAGAGGGTTTAAAATGGAGAGGATAGCTAGTAAATGCCCCAGGTGTGGAGAGTTTCTTGAGGAGTTTAGCCACTAAAGGAAAAAAAGAGACATAGGACAATAGCTAGCCCGGATGCTTGGCTCAGGTAAACATTTTTTTTTCCTTTTTCTTTTTTGGATGGGGAAAACATAGGTGTATTTGTAGGCAACAGGGAATAGTCAGTGGACAGGAAGAGACTGAAGATAAGTGACAGAGGGTAGATGGTAGAGCCAGCACCCTGCTAGAGAAGACAGGATGGAATGGAAAATGAGCCACCTCTTTATGTGAAAAAGGGCCACTCCACCCTTGTGTTGTGTGTGTAGGGTGTGTGTTGGGTTGGGTACAATGCCACATTTCCTTTTTCTTTCTTTCTTTTTTTTTTCATAAATTACTAAAACCTAGCCCACTTAGTTAAATTCCCTGAAATCCCTAAATACTCTGTTCTGCCCTCCAGTTTAGTCCATTATGTGTGTCCATTACAACAATGAATTTAATGACAGGTGGCAGGTAGGCTTCAGAATCTTGTGAGAAAAATGGGGCTTGTTAATTTATTCTGCATAATACTCCTAATGTTGTGATTTTCTATTTCAAACTTGCAGGTACCAATAAATCAAAGCTGCTGCATTCCATCGAAGTCAAACTCAACTGACAGCTCTGACATTCATGGGGACATGGACCACAAGCCCTGGCTGCTATTTGTTCCCCACTCTCAAGTGAATGGAGATAAAAGGTGTTCATTATAAATTAAGTGTGACTGTTTTGCCTGCACTCTTGCACTTGGGAAGCTTTGCCAAGTGAATCCAAATGAAATCCAGAGTTCTTAATTTGACCTCTCTGACTAGGGGATGAGATGATTAGTTTGGGACAGTAGCTAGTCCCATCCTGAAGAATGACGTAAAAGAAAGAATGCTTTGCATGGACACTAAAAACATGCTTTTAAGGAAGTCCCAGCTTTGTCGATGACTAGCTGTGTGACCTAGGATAAGTCATCTCATATCTCTAAGTCTTGATTTTCTCATATGTAAAAGATGGGGGTTAGATTAAGTGATCCCTAAGGCCCCATTCAAATTTTATGACATTCAAATTCAACTCCCTGCTGTAGTTCAGAAGTTGCAGGAGAGTGTTGGAAAAGCATACTGTGGTGAGCTATATTTTCAGGTTGCAATGTGGTACTCAAAGTGGAGTGAAAAGGATAATAGGAATTAGGAGATCTGAATTTGAATTTGCACTCCAGTTAAACAAATAAAAC
Organism: Vombatus ursinus; assembly: GCF_900497805.2. Lineage (NCBI taxonomy): Eukaryota > Metazoa > Chordata > Mammalia > Diprotodontia > Vombatidae > Vombatus > Vombatus ursinus. Next base: position 19,334,948 of record NW_020950326.1, on the reverse strand, counting down.
TTTCTCTTTTGTTTCCTCAACATTATAATGAATCACTAGATGAGATGATCTGTAAGGTCTGATGGACACTTTCACATATCTTTCTTTTTTTTTTTACTGTGTACCCTCTGTTCTGGGTAGGCAATTTTCGTCATTGTCCCTGACACATACCAAGCTCATTCTAACCTCTCTGGTTCACTCTTCTCCATCTGCCTCTAGTGCCTTCTTGTTTCTTCCATCCTTACCTAAATCTTTATCATTCTTTTTTACAATTTTATTTTTAATTTATAAAATAATACAAGCATTTATCATTCTTTAAGGTAAAACTCAAGTCCTATTTCTTACAGGGTGACTTTCCTGTATACCCTAGCCAGGAATCATCTCTTCTTCTTCCAAATTACTAATATACTTATATTTTATATTATATGGATATTTTGTTTTTCTTTAATTTTTCTTTTGTTTTTTCTTTAATTGTTTTTTTCTTTAATTATTTCATGTTTTGATCTCAACTAGAATGTGAGTTCTTAGAGAGCAAGGATTGTTTCTTAGATTTTTTTTCATTCTCTCCTCCTAGTGTATAGCCCAGTGCTACATACATAATTTGACTCAATCAAAGCATGTTATTAGTTGGTTGATTTATTTTCCACCTAAAAAACTTAAACTGCATCCATACAATATCAAAACATTAAACAATCAATCAACATTATGTCTATTAAGCCTCTCATGTGCCAGGCACCATACTAGGCCCTGGGGATAAAAATTAAAAAAAAAAAGATTAATCTTGCCTTCAAAGAACTTATATTCCACCAAGGGATTGCAATATGTTCATAGATAAATATAAACTATATATATATTATATGTATGTTATAAACATAAAATTTATATTATAAATATAAAATATATGTATTTATGTATTTTAGTGTATATATATGCTTCAAAATAAATTATATATGTATATATGCATGTGTGTAAATATACACACATACATACACATATATACATACATACATACACACACATGCACATATAACATTTCAGGACAGGATGCACTAACGACTATTCTCTTGAAGGAGTTGGTATTTGAGATGAGCCTTGAAGGGAACAAGGGATTCCAAGAGGCAGAGGTGGAAAGGGAAATAATTTCAGAGATTGGGGACAGGTTGTGTAAAGGCACACAAGTAGGAGATGTGTTACAGTTAAATAATAAAACTGCATATCCTCTAGACAAGTGATTTATTGAGTAGTGCATACGGTTGCAAAACAAACTGGGTTTAGGGCTCTCAGTAGCCAAGAAATCAGAACTTTGGTTTTTACGCAGTTAATATACAGTTTGGAGGCAACGAGAAACAGAATGAAAGGGTGAAGATGCTTGGTTTCTTATTGGAGGAGGACATCTGGAGACAATGAGGTGAGGGTTCAGGTTGGCTGAAGGACATTGGGAGACAATCAGGACACACTGAAGAGAGAAAGAAAAAAGGGATAATTTTGTGACATTCTTTAAGTCAGGTGACTCTTGGGTGGGGTAATCTTGTGACTTCTCCAAAATCAGGTGACTTTGAGCCTAAACTTGACAAAATGGTAGATAAAGGCAAAATGGAGTTACTAACGCTATTTCAATATTACAGATGGAATGCTATATATGGGGAGCAGCAAAGAGAACAACTTGGCTAAAGTATGGTGTTTGGGAGAAGCAATGTGTAATTAGCCTAGAAATGCAGTCTAGATTCAGACTATTAAGGGCTTTCCCGGAATATGTGCATATGTATAGATGTATGTGCATGCATGCGTGTGTGTATGGCAGTGTAGAACCACTAAGGCCACTGAGCAGAGTGACATGGTCAGACCTACTTTAGAAATATCAATTTGGCATCTCTGTGGAAAGTAGATTGGAAAGGGAGACGGACTGGATTCAGAGAGCCAAATGAGGGCCTGACATGTAGTGGTTGTAGTGTAAGTAGAGAAAATGAGATAGATGTGAGAGATATTGGAGTGTTAGTACCCATAAGACTTGGTAAATGATTAGATATGGGAGGGTGTGAGTGAAGAGTTGAGTATGACTCTGAAAGTCTGAACCTGGGGGCCTGAAGGTTCTAGACAGAAATCAGGAACATAAAAGGAGGAAAGGATTTAGAGGGAAGACAGCAAGTTTGATTTTAAACATATTGAGTTTGAGGTGACTATGGAATATCGAGGAAGAGATGCCCACCAGGCAAGTAGAATGCTGGACTGGAATTGAGGAGAAAGATGGGGGCTGAATATGTAGATTTGGAAATCATCTATATAGAGATGAAAGTTGAACCCATAGGAGCTTATGAGGTCACCAAGTGAGAATATAGAAAGAAGAGCCAGCACCCTGGAATTTAACCATTTGTAAGGATTAGAATATTGATGATAATCCTGCCAAGGAGACTGAGAAGGATTGATTATACAGGTCAGAAGAGAACCATAAGTAATCTGAGTCACAAAGACCCAATAAAGAAAGAAGATCCAGAAAAGGGATCATTAATATCACCAAACCCTGTAGAGAGTTCAACATAGATGAAGATTGAGAAAAAAAAAACCTTTGACTTTAGCAATGCAGAGATCATAGGTGACCTTGGAGAGCAAAATTTCAGTCAAGCAGTAAAGGATAAAACCAGATTGTAAGTGGTTGATAAGTGAGAAATTGGAGGCAAGATGCATAGACAGTTTTTTCTAGGAGTTTGTCTGTGACGTGGAGGAGAGTCATAGAATGATAGTTTGAGGGGAAGCTCGTGAAGCTTTTTTTTTTGTTTGTTTAAGGATGGGAGAGATTTGCATGTGTATTTTTGTAGGCAGCAGAGAAAAGGCCAGTAGACAAGGAAGACTGAAGATATTGAAAGAAGGTAATTGAAGGGGTTACCTTCCAGAACAGATAGGCAGGGATCTGATCAAGGGCATAAGTACAGATGTTGATGCTGATGTTGGCAAATAAGAAGGCCACTTCATCCTCCAAGATGGGAGCAAATGGAGAATAGTGGATGGTGTTGATTGTGATTTGAAGTGTGGCAATGGGGAAGAGAGGGAGCTCAAAGAGAATGTCCTCACATTTTTTTCAGTGAAGTATGAGGCAAGGTTCCTATTGGGTGGGGTGGGCTGAGACAGGATGTTGAAGATGGCTTGAGGAGAGAATAGAATATTTGGAACAGATGTTGTGGGTCATTACAGAGTCAATCAGAGAAGAGTCAAAATCCATGTGCAGCAATGAGGAGCCAGCTGAGATTAGATAACATGGCTGTATGACTTCTTTCAATGGCAGATAGTAGCATGAGCCAAAATAAACAAATGATAGTGGTAATCAAGGACTGAGGTTTGGAAAGGGGTGAATGAAAATAGGATAAAGGGGCATGGGATTCAAGAGTAGAGGATAGTGTAAAATTGAACTAGTTAATTAAAAGGCAAGATTTTGAAGGAACAGGGGAAGTGAGGGCAGAACCTTCAATCAGTTTAATCAAGACAGTTAACATTTTAGTCAACCATATGGTTATTTTATATACATAACACCATAGAGCCTGTTTTGACTTAATAATAGACTGCAGTGTTTGGCTCTTTTGGTTTTAGCTTCTTTTTTTACAGAACATTTTTAAATGGAAAACTCCTACCTTTCTCTCTGTCTGCAGGAAATACCTTGATGAATATTGTTATCTTCCAAGATTCTTTCTATTCTTCAAAACCCAAGTTGAATGCCAACTCCTCCATCAAGGCTTCCCTTATTCTTTCAGCTGAAAATAACTGCTTCTTAGTCTGACCTCACATAGAACTTTTTACTTCTTCTATGTTCATATTCCATTAAAATCTGTACTAAGGTAACTGTATATCCATTGTATGTTTATTTCATAGTATTGCTGATTTACTAAATTGTAAGCTCTGTGGGGAAATTGGTTAAACCTTAATTGACTTTATATCTCTCCTAACACCTGTCATAGGACTTTGTATATGGTAGGTACCTAATATATAGTGGCTGAATGAATGAATGAATGAATGATTGTACTATCTTCATAAAATAGAACCTTGGGGGAGGTCAAATCTAGGAAACAAAACACACATCTATATAGGCAGCATTTTCCAAATAAAATGCTTTGTTTGAGATTTGTGATATTCAAGAGTATTTTTCTCCCATGATAACTTTTTTTTTTGGTGACAAACATTTTCAGAAGTGTTTTGTTAATTATGGCTTCACTAGTTTTGCTGACACCAAAATGGACTGTGTAGCATCAAAGATGATAGACCTCCAGAATAGTAATAATGCCATCCACCTCATTGGCATTTTGTACTTTTTCCCTCAACCATCAAAAAATTTGATACTCATTATCAGCACCCAGCCTGTATAAAATCTATGCCAACAGTGTAAGCTCTGGTAGCTCTACCATGTTGGCAAAGCTTTGAATATGGTCTGTGCAACAAATTACATAGGTTTTCCCATGAGAGGGAAGTAAGTTTCAATTATCTAATATTCATTTATGTGGAACAGCTCATTGCCTGATGATGACAGATCATGCATTATTACCATAAAAGAAAAAATGAATCAAATTCTTTGAGTGTGGTTTTTAGTACCTGGAAGGTTAATCTGTTGTTTGTTTTAAAGATGGGCTTATTTTCTTAAACATTTTTCCCTTTAAAGTTTTTCATTGATAGGCAAGAAACTTATCTGTCTCATAATGGGCTTGTTTAATGATTCTAAATTAATGTTCAATTCCTCCAATGAGAAAGGGATTAAATTTTCCCTGAGTGGTAGGAAGCTGCTTCAAAATAAGTTATGAATACAATTCCAATGTATTGATGTTTTTTTCCCCCTGAGATTTTAAATCCTATTCCCCAAATAATCATGATTATCCCTAAATGTTCCCACATACTATATTTCTAGGTATAACATAATTAATACTTATGTAGATGACCATAAATGACCAGAAACCCTTATTTTTACAATTCAACAAAGATTTGAGTGCCTAAGATGTATATAATTGGGTAGATTTGTTTTGGTGACTTTAGTCCCATTGATGTTCTTTGTTTTTATATTATATGTATTTACAGATCACTCCAACTTTATTAAGTCTCTTGTAATAAGGTAAAACAGTTAAATAAAATGAATAGTACAGTGACTTCATTTAAAAGTGTATGTAACCTTTCACATCTCCAGCACATTGCCCCCCAACCCCCCCCACATATACATATACATACATACATATATACATACATGTTTAAATTAAGAGGAATGTATTTTTTATCCTTTCCATGTGGTTCCAAAATTAAATGGGAAGAAGGGAGAAAGACTGATTTTGGGAAACTAGTGTTTTTGTTAATCCCTAAGATAAAGGCCAATTAAAAAAAATCAAAATTCTTCTGCTAATGCTATATGACTGTGAGTTACAGAATACTAGTCTCTGAAAACTTTGACAGTGAAGAAGTACATGGTAAATGTGAATAGGTTGCAATATATTAACAATGATGAATTGCAGGATAAGTGGAATATAGGACATCATCAGAGAGATGTATCACCAGAAAAAGAGGTGCATTAATTATGTAGAAAAAGTGAGAGATGGATGATGGACAGCTGGCATCTTTCATTGATATCTAATGACAAGAGAAGGACCTCAGCACATTGGATACCTCTTTCTGGAGGATTTACCGGAGGACAAGGGCAAGAGTTGCATGGGATGGGAAGTCTTGGCAGGGTTGCTATACATATGATTGGAGTGAGTGCCCATGTGTGAGACACAAAGACAAAAAGTAAAAAAAAATTCCTTCAAGGGTTTATCTAATGGATGAGATAAGACAGGGATACATCTTTATATAGCAAATGTTTAAATGCCTACTATATGGGAAAAGGGAGAGTGAAGTGGTGGTAAGTGGTAAGTCTCCCCGAATTAAGTGCTGTATTCTTGCCGTATTCTCTTCTATGGTACGGCTAAGTAATTGTTATTATTCAGTCGTTTCAGTCATGTCTGACTCTTTGTGACCCCTTTTGGTGTTTTCCTGGCAAAGATACTGGAGTGGTTTGCCATTTCCAGTTTTAGCTCATTTTACATATGAGGAAACTGAGGCAAACAGGGTTAAGTGACTTGCCCAGGGTCACATAGTTTGTAATTGTCTGAGGCCAGATTTGTTTCATGAAGATGAGTCTTCCTGACTCCAGTCCCGGTACTGTATCCACTGTGTCACCTAGCTGTCCATGACTAAGCAAACCTCTTTAAAAAACAAACAAGCTTTTGAATGACTTATAAGTGCCTCACTTTATTCTAATATAGAAATTAAATCAGCAGGGGACCGATCTGAGTCAATCTCAGTCTGCTAAAGAGAGTGATGTGAAATTTGCCTTCAAAGATGAGTTGGAACATCTTTGTAGAGGACTGAATTAATTTGCCGTCAGTACCCCTTTCATATACGTAAGTCCATAAGCAAACATCTGGGATCATGCCTCAAATAGGCAAAGTTCATCCACAGAGAAAGAAGAAGCAGGTACATCGAAGTGTAAACAAAGTCAGAACAGTAGTACTGCAGCAAAAAGTCAGTGGAGATTCTTCAGCCACCAGTGTAGAGGTATGTAAGGGAGCTGGTAGGAAAGGAGCAATGAGGGTGAAGTCCCTAAACCCTGCACAGAATTCAGAGCTAGACACAGCCGGCTTCCATTAAAAGTTTCTCATGTTTATGTCACTGAGGGCTTTGTGGTTCTATGCAGGTCATAGCCTTTGGTTTCTGCTTCAGTTCCTACAGTTGCTTTACAAGTACTCTAGCCTGCAGGCAAAGCAAATACTCTGTGGTCTCCACAACATTCTTTCTGGTGTCCTGCTTTTGTGCCTTTGCTAAAGCCCTTGTCTCCACTCACATGCAATCCCTTCCCTCCCAGATCTCCACACCAAAGACATGAATGACCTCCAAAGCAAAGTCTATGATTCTTATCCAGTTCTGGCAGTTCGAGCATATACTGAAATGGAAAATGATCCTTTCCACAAATTGAGAGTTGAGAAATAGAAATAGGATTGAATGGGAGTGATAGTAAATAGAAAGGAGCAAAGTTGATAAATATGTTGAACCCCTTTGCTTGAACTGAAAACATATTAATGAAATCATTCAGTCTTCAAAGGATAACAGTATAGCAATAAAAATTTGCATATTTAATCTACAGAATGATATTTCTCCAATGAACCAATCCATATGCTTGAGTTGCTGCTCCTCTGCCTTTCATAACATCCTGTGATTACACTTAGCCCTTAATAATCAGACTTTCCAGGTGCCCTCAAGAAACTTCATTATTAAGGCTATCAAATAAACTCTTTTTGATTCTATTCAATATCTTTGTGCAGTAGAAAAGCAGGGGCTCTGCAGTCAAATGTCTGTGTTCAAATGCTACTTCTGTTGTTTACCACTTTGTGCAACTTAGTGCAAGTCACTTATCCTCACTGGGCCTCAGTTTTCTTATCTGCAAAATGCGAGGGGCTACTGGTTGGCCTGTGGAGTCCATTCTAGTTCTACTTCTATGAATAACCAGTTTGACCACCAGTTATGCATATGACCTGTAGTATGCTTTGTATCCAGTTGGGCAACATAGCTCCTTCCTTCCTTCATCCTTCTTTCTATCCCTCCCTTCCTTCTTTCCTTCTTTCTTCCTCCCTCCATCTTTCTTTTTTTCTTTTACTCTTCCCTTCCCTTTCCCTTCCTTCCCTCCCTTCCTTCTTTCCCTTCATCCCTTCATCTCTCCCTCATTTTCTTTCTTCCTCCCCTCCCTTCTTCCCTTCTTTCCTTCTTTCCTTCATCCTTCTTTCCCTCCCTCCCCTTCTTCTTTCCTTCTTTTTCCTCCCTCTCTTTCCTTTTCCCCTTCCCTCCTCCTTCCCTTCTCTCCTTCCTTCCTTTCTTACTTCCTTCCTCCATCCTTCCCTCCCTTCCTTCTTTACCTTCATCCCTTCATCTCTCCCTCATTTTCTTTCTTCCTTCCCACCCTCCCTCCCTTCCTTCCTTCTTTCCTTACTTCCCTCCCGCCATTCCTGACAGCAGGTATAGTGAGGTGAACACTGGATTTGGAAATGGATGCATGAGATTGAATCCTAGCTCTGCCACTTACTAACTGTGAGTTTGAGTAAGTTAATTAACTCTTTCGAGTCTTCATCTGTAAAATGAAGGGGCTGGGCTAGATGACCAAGGTCTCTTCCACTGTTAAATCTATGATTTTTTGAGGCAACGAGGTGGTGGACTGGATAGAGCGCCAGTCCTGTATTCAGGAGGACCTGAGTTCAAATCCAGCCTCAGACACATAACACTTACTAGCTTTGTGACCCTGGGCAAGTCACTTAACCCTATTGCCTAGCCAAAAAAACCTATGATTTTTTTTTAACATTTGCTGTCTCTATGCACACATAAAGTTAAACAATATTTCATGAGTTAAACATCATTAAATGGCCACGAGCTAGATATTTCAAAGCAATGTGTGATGAGAGACTAAAACAATAAAACAAACATTAAATTTTATGCCATCATATGGGGTCATGGGAGAAAGGTTACTGTGAGCTACCTTGACCCAGGAAAGTCTTATGGAGGAGGAATGTCTTGAGATGGGCCTTGTAGAACTGGATGTGGATGAGCAGAGAGAAGAAGGGAGGGTTTCCAGGCAAGAGAAGTTATATATGGGTTGTTGACTACCTGAAATTCTATTTTAAAACTGTGGCTTCTTTTTTTTTAATCTATAAAACTTTGGAAATTACAGTAATCTGGTTGTAATGATGTGTGACCTAACAGGTGACTTCCAAAGAAGTCAGGTACAAAAATGATGAGTTCATGGTACATTGTTTCTGAATTAGAGGAGCTAATCACAGATTTTAAATGTATTCAAACAAGTTATTCCCACTGTATTACAGCTGAATCACTCAGACATGGCAAATCTTCCTGGTTTTTCACATTATAGTAACAGTCTCACATTAACCATGCATAACTATTGTGTTTTTATTCCTACTTCATCAGCAGCATGGCAGTGACTTAGTGAATCCTTGGCCTCACTCCTTATTGCAGGATTTTGTACTTAGCCTTCAAAATGGAGACATTAAAGTAAACCATTAAACTCTCAAGAAATGTCTACTTAGGAAGTTCACCATATGATACACCAACTCTATGTGCTCTTTTATGCATTTCTTTATGGAGAAGGTGCATGCATGCATGCGTGTGTGTGTGTGTATGTGTGTGTGTGTTTGAGTGAAGTTTCTCAGTAGCTTTTCCCTTGAAAAAAAGCTAAACTCATCAAGGCATTTTTGAATGTCAGATTGGGAGGTCGGATGAATTACGCAGCAGTGATTCCCAGTGAAGGGAGCAGCCCATGGCTCTGACGTGGAATGTTGGCATTTATATGGTTAAATTCAGACTGTGGGGATGCTTTAGGTTTGCAAGATGCACAGGGTCCAGGCAAGGGCAGCAAAGTTCTAAATGAATTAGGGCAGCAGCCAACTGGCTACTTGACTGCCTGGTTGATGAGGTGTTTGCTCATAGAAGGTGAAAGTTGATTGTAAAGCGAAGTCTATGCTTATGTCTCTCTGAGGGAAATCTAGCTGAAATAGAGGAGTGGGGTAAATAAACCAACTGATCAAAGCAAACCTCACTTAGTCCTAGTTTCTCAGTCTGTAAAATGGGGATAGTAGTACCTGGCATACATATTTCCCAGACTTGTGAGACTCAAAATAATCTACTTGAAGCACTTGGTAAACTTTAAAGTATTCTATAAATGAAATTGTTGTTAATATGATTCAAATATTCACATAGAACTGTGATCCCACTGATATAGTTGTTTCCTCCAAAGATACAAATTACAACTCATCCACGCTTAACTCTCCTGTACAACTCTTGCCCATATCCTCTCATAATTTGCGGGGAATAATTTCAGAAGCTGGAGAGGTGATAAATCTCTGCTCAGTCCTCAAAACAAGCAGCAAATGCTTTCTAAATTGATGGTTGTATGGTAAATGTACCAACTACATTACCACAAGTTTGAAGAGCCAACATGCAACTTACACACCCAAAAGTGGTTTCCTGAAGGATATAACATTATTGACCCATTCCCAAGATGATGGGCAAGGACGCTAGATTGTGACTGCTTTCAATATGCCTCCTGGGCCTGTTATAGGGTTTTGTATATCATTAGATCCCATATCTGTGAAGGGAAGGCTGCAGCAGTTTTCTGAGCTACACATAGAGAAAGAAAAACCCCTCATTTACCATAAAGGTTCTACTTCACGATTGTCCTTCAAGATTTAGAAACATTACTTGCCTAGGGTAGATGTAATTGAACTTGTGGACAATCTTTTCTGAACTCATGATTAGTCCTTTGGACAATTTGTCCTTAACACACATTCAAAACCATCAGTGGCTTCCAACACAAGTGGTCATTATTTAGGAAAGGTAAATAACAGCCTTATAATGGGCTCTTTCTACCAATTAGCTCCAGGAAGACACAATTCAGTGACCTTAGGAGGTAGCTGTTATTTCAGGATGTGTAGTTCAATGAATTTACTAATAATTATTCTGAGAATGACTTTGGATAGGTATGTAGTGGCAGGGAGAGAGTGAGATAGCCTGGATGGACAGCTAGATGACTGGATGGGAGGGAAAAGTGAAGCATAGTATATTATCTAGGGCAAATATTATCATTATTAATCATCCTCATATAGACTTTTCAAATCACTTTTCTATCCTTTATATACATGTTGTCTCCTTTAATAAAATGTATGCCTCTTGAGATCAGGGACTAATTTTTGTATTGAGCACCCAGCCTGAAGTTAGGAAAATCTGAGTTCAAATCCAGTCTCAAATACTACTAGTTATGTGACCCTGGGCAAGTCACTTGACCTCTGTTTGCCTTCATCTGTAAAATGGGAGTAATAATAAGGCCTCCTTCCCAAGGCTATTGTGAAGATCAAATGACATAATAATTGTAAAGTACTTAGCACAATGTCTGGCACATAGTCAGCACTATATAAATATTAATTATTACTATTAGCTTATGTGGAGAATCCATGTGAAGTAGTTTAGGAATGGGGTTATTTCTATTAGGCAGATGGAGAAGCTGAAATCTGGGGAGGTCAGATGACAGGTAGTTTGCAGCAGGGTCAGGACTGCTGCAGGTCCCTAGGCTCTTTCTACGATGCCACATCAACTTACTCAGAAGACAGTATACGCCAGCATACATTTCAACATCAATATATCCAGATAAAAAAAGGAGAAGCATGCAATAGATTCCTCCAATCCGAAGCAAGATGAAATTAACACTTGTCAACGATTTCTGAGGTCACATTGGGCTCGGATATTCTCCATTCATCTTCAAGAACCCTTTCAAAATGTTTTTCTTCACATCTTTGATCATTTGGACTGGCACAGGTTTTGTTTTTGCATTGATCTTTCCAAACCTTTAAAGATTCTCCGTGGAGATTTTTCTGTTGGAAATGCTAGAGGATAAAAAAAATCTGCTAATCAAAAGCATTATAAAAGACATGTTGGTTTAAAAAATACTTGCTAGCTTTAGCTGTGTTGCCATCTGACTTGGCTTAGTCTCAGTTTTCTCCCAATTGGACAAGACTTTTCTATGAATTCTGCTTTGAAGGCAAATATTTATTTATAAGCCCTCAGCCCAGCCTCCTTCTAAGGTCATTTGAGTTTATGTCCTCAAGACTCTTGTTGGGCCAGAGGTAGCAGTGGATGATGCCCAGAGTGACACTGAAATGATACATTTGTAGGGAAGATAATGAACTGGGTTTTTTAAATGTTGAATTTGTACAAAGATTGAAGATGTTGGAGAAAGAAGTAATTATTAGAGAATTAGTGTCTTTGTTAAAAGCTGGAGAAGCGAGTGAGAGTCAGTAAGAAGTAGAACTACATTTTCTGAGATGGTACAGAGAGATATTTGGATATGGAGAGGAGAGGTGTGGAAAATCCTGCTAGATATACTGGATCTCAGTGAAATAGCAGGAGAATGTCATATCTCTTATTGTACGGGCTAACACATAATAGCAATTAGGCAGCCCCTCACTGGGGCTTAGGGAAAGTCCTTTCCTGGAGGAAAGAAGAGTGAAGTCCAAAACAGTGTCCAAGCTAGTGTAAACCTATATCTGGGCCAGATTGGGAGGCAGGGGTCCTTAGAATACCAGTGTCCAAGGGGGTTATATGGAATCAGGAAAATTAAAGGCTAGAATAGAAATTTTGAGCCTGGGATTTCAGCAAAATCATTATTCCAGAGGGTTGACCAAATGATCTTTGGTCTAGTTGCACCTGTAGAATCATGGGGCTAGTTCTACCTTATCACCTCATCCAGCTGTGCTAATGAGCCTTTAGGCAGAGAGGGAGACCATCTATTGAAGGCATTATGGTGGTTTAGGAGTTAGAGTCAGAAGACCTTTGTTTGAATCTTGGCTGTACCACTTACTAACTCTAATGTTGGACAAGTCATTTATAATCTCTGAAGTTCAGTTTTATCATCTATAAAGTAGGTTATACAATTTTAAAATTAGGGTGTAAATTTTTTTTAAAGCCTATGCTATCTAGCAGAGAAGATTGTGGAAAAAAAAGTGCTGTGCAAACTTCAAAAGTCTACACTTGTTCAGTTGTGTCCAACTTTTCGTGACCCCATTTGAGATTTTCTTGGCAATGATACTGGGGTGGTTGGCTATTTACTACTCCAGCTCTTTTTATAGATGAGGAAACTGAGGCAAACAGGGTCAAATGACTTGCCCAGGGTCAGACAGCTAGTAAGTGTCTGAGGCCAGATTTGAACTCAGGAAGATCAGTCTTCCTGATTCCAAGCTCAGTGCTCTATCCACTGTACCTCTAGTTGCCCTAAAGTCTACATAACTGTAAACAATTACTATTATCAATTGAGAAGATACCTGAGACACACAGAAATCACATGGCTTTCCTAAAGTAATGCAGCTAGTGTCAAGAGACAGGATTTAAACTCATTTTTCTGATTCCAAATCTATCTCTCTGTCTAATATTTCATTTTGCATTTTAGTAGTGAAAAATTCCTTAACCCAAAAGATTCATAGATTTATAAGAGAAAGGTAAAATAACTTTACCAAAGTCAAATGAATGGTGAGTGAGTGAGCAGCCTGAGCAGATACTAAGAGCCTAGGTTTTCTGTATCTGAGGTGAGTGTTTTCTGACCATGGCCTCCTCCCACCATTCCTGTAATTTTCCAGACCAAAACATTCTTCTCTGGCAACCACTGCCCAATAGGTGTATGGGGACAATAATAGAGTCTACCTCATAGGGTTGTTGTGATGATCAAGTTAGAAAATATAAGTAAAGTGCTTTTTAAGCTTTAAAGCTTAAATAGCAGTTATCATCACCATCATCATCATTACCATCACCATCATCATCATCGATTGTCTTCCACTAGTCTAGAGTGTAAGCTCCGGGAGAGCAAGGACTGTTGCTTTTTGTATTTGAATCTCCAGGGTTTAGCAGGTGCTTGGCACATCGTGAGCACTTAATGAACTTTTTTCTCATTCATCCCATATAAAATGCTAATGGTAGAGTTTCAGACACTGTATCTGGCAGGGAGCTGAGGAAGATATTTCTGGAATTGATAGAGGCGGCCTTTCTGGTACCTTTTAAATCATCCCACAGAGGTTTTATCTTTCTTTATGTCTGTGTGCAAATCTGGTTTTGACCATCACGGAGGATGTTTGCAGCATAATATAAACTATAATTTAAATTCCAACATGTAGTAAGCTCCTACTATGTGTAAGATACTATGATGTAAAACTATGGGAAGCTGGATTACAGTCCTGATGTAGAATGATTTCTGACTTTCCACACCCCCAACCATCTAAGAAAGAACTGTTTTTGTCCCATCCAGCCTCCTTTTCATCTGTGATTTATTCATGGTGCCTAGCCCAGAAATGATGCTGTTTTAGTCTGTGAAGTTATTAATGTCTGCATGTGGAGGCCAAGATCGAAGGCCTGCCTGAATTCATCAGAATGGAAGAGAACACACACACACACACACACACACACACACACACACACACACACACAAACACACAGCAATTTCCAACAGAATAGCACTGACATTTGCAGTCAAAAGAAAAACACATCTGACATTTAAAAATAATGCCACCTGTACGAAACTTAAACTCACATTTCCCCAGTAACAGCATGACTCTGGATTTCGATGGAAGAAAGGCCACACAATTAGCCAAACAAACAGAGAACTCTCTTTTCTGTTCCTTCATTTCTTTTCATCTGTAATTGCAAAACTGAATTTTGGAAGTAGAGAGTTAATGAGATACAAATGAAGGAAACCATGATGATGGGCTCCCTCTCTGCCAGGGAGAAGCCAATCACATGAAGTTCTCTTGGTGTTCATTGAAACAACATTAATCACTGCACATGCCTGTCACGAAACAGGGTGAGAGAAGCAAAAGAATGGAAAGCACTTCATAACCTCCCCTGTCATTTCTTATCACAAACATATGACAAAGATACATATCACTGTGCTTTTCAGGGACTCTAACAACTGAGAGCTCACCTGTGGATTATTTGCTGAGCTTTTACATTTTGCATAATGTTCATGATCTGAAGTTGATAGATTGCTCTTTTCTCTTATAGAGGCAACAATTTATGTGTGGACACAATGATTTATCAAAGTCCATAAAAAGTGAACTTTGGGACAGGACGAGTAAGTTCTGAGATAACTGCCCCTTCCACTGTTCTTTTGGATCACTGTTGATGGTGTTCAGAATCTCTAATGTAAGCATTTAGTTCCTCTGAATTTCATCCCAGAAGATATTTTGACTAGCCAGGTCTACAAAGTCACAATTTCCTAAATAAGTTAATCAATCAATCGATCAATCAATAAGCAAGCATTTATTAAGGGGCCTGCCATATGCCAGGCATTGTGCTATGTACTAGAGATATATTGAAAGATAAAAAAATAATTCTTGTTCTCAGGGAGTATATATTTTAATGGGAGAGACAATACTTAAATAACTAGGACTTAGGACACTACAAAACTTGTTATTGTCCCTTTTCTGACATACTCCAACAATTGAGAGAATTGAAGAATCATAAAATTGCAGGATGCCCAAATTGGCTATGAACTCTGAAGAAATCTAGTCCAACCAATCCCTGAGTAGGAATGCCTTGTTTAATATCCCCAACAAGTGGTCCAGCTTCAGCTTGAACTTCTTCCCAAGGCAGCTCATTCCATATTTGAACAAGTTGGTAGGAAGTTTTTCCTTACATTGAATTAATATTTTCTTCTTCTTTTAACACATTTTCTTCCTTTCTTAAGGTCTGATTGTGGGCCAGGCACTGTGGTAGGCACTGGAGATCCAGGTTTGAAGTGAGACAGTTCATTTACTTCAAAGTGCTGACATTTCACTAAAGTATGAAGGAAACAATCCCTGTTTCACATGACAACCTTTTAGTATTTGAAGTAGCTTCTAAGTCTTCTCCTCTCCAAGTCACATAAATCCAGTTCCTTCAACCAATGCTGATATGATGAAGGATCATTGATTTATAACAGGAAGGGGACTCAAAGTCCATCTAATCCAATCTCTTCACATTACAGATGAAGACACTGATGTAAAGACATGTGATGGAGCTTGCCTAAGGTCATATAGCTACTAAGCTCAGAGTTAGGATTCTTGTGCAAGAGCCATTGTTGGTAATATGTGGTAGACCTTTTACTACCACTACTTATCCTTTCATTGTCTTTTGGGATTAAAGAGGAATTTTTAGGGGCAGCTAGGTGGCGCAATGGATAGAGCGCTGGCCCTGAAGTCAGGAGGACCCGAGTTCAAATCTGACCTCAGACCAAACACTTGACACTTACTAGCTGTGACCCTGGGTAAGTCACTTAACCCCAATTGCCTTAAAAAGAGGGATTTTTATCTTCTAGACTTGTGAAATTGTTGTAAAGAATTCCAGGAATTTCCCCTACCAATAGAGACTGATAACTGGTCTACAATTTGTAGTCTTAGAGAGTTGCTTGGGAAGCAAATTGAGAGGTTAAATGACTTGCTTAGAGTCACAAAGCCAACATGGTAAGATGGAGGACTTGAACTCAGTTCTTTTTTGACCATAAGGCTGGTTCTTTACGCACTCTTTCATGCTGCGTTTCCTAGAGACATTTACTTATCTGAAATGCAAATTATGAAACATAGTTTGCATCTGAAGATGCTGTTGCTTATTCTTATGTTGTTCCAAGCAAAAATACTAGAGATGCAATCAAACCACGGGCTTTTATGAGATTTTAATGCTCTATAACATCTTCCAAGATACATCTTTATGATATTAAAGTTAGATATAATAAACTTAACTTATAACATGGATGCTGATTCTGTCCCTCTGAAACCACCCTTACAAAAAGATACCACTTCATGTATGAAGTTTGTGTTTTATCACAAACAAAAGTTTGGGAGACTTAAATACATTAACATAGTGTGATATTCAGCAGATTTACCTTCCAGATCCTGCCTATTCTTTCTCTGCAATATCTCTTGGATATACTCCTTCCTTTCTATCTCCATTACCATTACCTTAGTCTATGTCCTTATTGTTTAACACTAAGATGTCTACAATAGGCTACTGGCTAGTCTCTCTGCCTTTTATTTCTCTCCTCTTCTTGAGAGATGACATGGTATAGTACAGTGGTTGAAACATTTGATTTGGAGTTGGGTAGACCTGTGTTTCAATCCTCCTTCAGACTCTTTCTACATGAATGACCATAGTCATTGAACTTTGAACATTGAACTTTCTGGGCCTTATTTTCCTCATTTGTAACATGAGGGATTAAGGTCCTTTCTGTCTCTAAATTTATGATTCTTTAGTATTTCATGGATAACAATTTTTTCATATTATTCCCTTGTTGAAAAATATACTATTGACTTCTGTTTGCCTACCCTATAACATAAATCTTTACATACAATGCTTTTAGGTCTATATGTTTTTTTTTTCTTCACAGAATTCCTATAAGGTAGAAAGTATAAGTACAACTATTCCCATTTTACAGCCAGGGAAACAGAGGATCAGAGAAGTGATGACAATCATATGCCACTGAATGCATAGATAATCAATATGAGAACCAAAAATTGAACCCAGGTTCCCTGATTCTGGTGCTTGTTATTTCTCTGCTACCCTGAATTTCCTTTGGTCCACATGCTATAAACTCATTTTAGTCCGCTAAGGTTATTTGTCTATTTCATGACTAAAAGGTACTATACTCAACACAACTCCTGGTTTCCTCGTGGTTTATAGGGAGATATTGCCAGTTAAGACTGTTGAAGTGAATAAAATATAAGTTTGAATCAGGGTCAGTAAGTGAACTGCTGTAATATTCAGGTGTTACTTGGTTCCAGTGCTTTAGAAAGTATATAGTTTGATCCTAGCTTGAACTTTTTGCTAAAGTGTATATTCCCCCTATATCATGTTTCTTTTTCAGTGGAGGTATTATGAAATGTTGGGTATACTACGTATTCATTTCCTATAGTAATCTTTTGAATAGACTAGCCCAGCTCAGCTAGACTCCTCCTTTATAGAGTACAGAAATTGGACTCTCAGATCACTCCACCTTGCATCTGCTACTCTACCTAGTTTCAACTCCATAGAATGAGATGCCCATACCAGGGTAATCCCTGGTATGTTGTCCTCTACTCTGTTCCTCTCTACCCCCTGCTTTTCCTGTCTCAGCTCATTGAGGGTAGGGACAATCTTTCTTTTTGCTAATTTTATTCCCAGCACTTAGCATACTGCCTGGCATTTTTTGGCACTTAATAAATGTCTATTAGATTGGATACATCTCCTTCTCTCCATTCACAGGGTAAATACCTTAGTTAGGCTCCTTATCACTTGTCCCCTGGACTGTTTCAATAGCTTCCTAATCAATTTCCTGCCTCCAGTCTGTTTGGAAGCTTTTTTAATCCATACACTGCACAGCTTCCAAAGAGGCATCCCTAAAGCACAAGTCTTACTGTGCTACTGCCCTGCAAGAAGCTCTAATGACTCCCATTTGCTTCTGGGATCAAATACAAACTCTTCTATTTGTTTGGAGATGTTGGCAGTCTAGGAGCTTTAGTGTATTTCTTCCTGCTACTTACTCTGCCATCTTGGTTCTTAACCTCTAAAGGGCATTTAAAGACATTCACCACCTAACTTTAGCCTCTTCTTCAGACTAGCTACATATTATTCCACTTCATGCTTTTGACAATCTAAATAAATTGCTCTCTTTGCTCTTTGTTTTCCATGATGTTCCACCTTCCCTCTTTGTGCCTTTGCACAATGGGCTATCTTCTATGCAAAGAATGTGTGCCTTCTTTACCTCCATCTTGTGGAATGTCTAGCCTCCTTTAAGGCTTAGCTTAGGTGTCACCTCCTACGTGAGGTCTTTACTGATCTCAGATTCTCCTACTTCTCCCCACAAAGTTATCTTGTATTTACTTTGCATATATTTTATATATCCTTAAATGTATACATGTTATTTCCCTAATAGACTTTATATTCTTCATGAGGTCAGGGACAACTTAATTTTTGTCTTTGCATCCCCAGGCCCTAAACACAGTATAGGGCACCTGGTATGTACTTAAATGCTCATTGTTTGATTATTTGACTGAATTGGATTTGAATCCTAGCTGCCATTTACTACCTTGGTCAATGCATTTCATGGCTTTGGGCTTCACTTGGACTAGATGATCTCTGGGTCCTTTCTGGTTCTAAATTTCTATGATTCTGAATGCCAATGAGATCACCAAATAATATCCATCAAATAAGATAATTAATGACTCACTTAATTCTTATCATGGTCCTGATTTATCTGTTGGGGATTTTGCAGAAGGAATTGATGCTCTCGTTAGTAGTTGGGCTAGATGACTTTTAAAATCTAGCTTTGAGATTGTATGATTCTAAGGATAGGGGTTTTGGTTGGTGCAGAGATGGAGAATGAGTTTACAATTGGCAAGACAAGTGTAATGAGCATGGAACAGTTAAAAAATAATACAATTTATGTGGTATAAAGTCAAAACATTGCGCTTGGTCAGTCAGTCAAAAGGTTGCACTAAAGGACCTAGAGAATCACATGTGGCCTCGAGCTGCAGGTTCCCCATCCTTGGTATAGACTAAGAAGGGAGAGAGGATAGACTAGAGCAGACAAGGAAGACTTCGTAAAGGAAGTTGGTTTTGACCTGGCCTTTGAAGGGTGAAAGGGTTGAGGAACAGAGAGGAGGAAGAAGAATCAAAAAGCAAGAATAGTTCCTTTCCATAAAGAAGAGCTGAAGTTCAATTTCTTAGCTAACACTAAATATTTCCTCCATCTGTTTTCATTGCTGGAATATGAGGCTGTTTCTTATAAAGGACTGACAGCACTACCCTCAGGCAGGTTAATAATTCCTTTGTCATTCTGGGGTTTTATCCATTTCATAAATTTGCTCCCTTTCCCTCAGACTTACTTCAAAATGGTTTTTACTGAAGCCACCAATCTTGGGGGAAGAATCAGGACTCAGTTTGTGTATCATTGTGTTTTTATCACCCCAGTGCTGGGGTCTCTAGACCCAGCTGTCCCATGATGTTTGTCCCGAATCCATTGAGAATTCCTTGTACTTACAAGCTGGTAGAGTTTTGAATACAGTAGTGTTAGCAGGCCAGCACTAGGACATCTAAGTTGACAGCTGACTTCAGAGGAAGGAGGAAATCTACATACTTGTATGAGTTTACTACATATTCATGACTTTTGATGATCAAGAAGTCTTTCAATAATGTATTAAACTGATTCTGAAGATGGCAAATATACATTTTGGAAAGCAGATGTAAGTGGAAACACTCACAGTATAAAACAATGCAAAAGAAAATAGTAAAGAAAGTTGAATTTTAAAGAGAAGCATGTCCTCCTTCCTTTCAAAGTTGTTTCCTGCATGTTAGGTCCAGGAACATACCTCAGCAAAACAAGAAACAAATAAGGAAAGGAAGAAAGGAAGTAAGGAAAGAAGGAAAGAAGGAAATAAAAGCAGGTATGGTTGAATGGTATTAGTTCATATTAATAGAAAGCTTCAAGATTTATAAAGTGCCATCTTTATAACAACAATCATGTAATGTAGGTGGTATTATTTCTATTTTATAGATGAGAGAACTGAGACATGAAGTGACTGATGGAAAGAACAATGGATTAGAAGATAGAAGATAAAAATTCTGGGTTTAGATTCTCATTCTGCTTCTTCTAAGCTATATACCTCTGGACAAATTTCTTAATATTTTTGATTCTCAGTTTATTTATCTGGGATATGTTACTTGAATTACCTACCTCACAGGGTTGTCGTGAAGAAATTATACACACACACACACACAAACATACACACACATAAATTTTTTTTAGTGGCAGAGTTGGAGACAAAATAAATGTCTTTTGATTAGAAAACAGCTAAACACAATTAGAGAATGGCTCAACAAGTTTGATTAGAGAATAGCTAAACATGAATAAGATGGACTATTACTGTGCCCTAAGAAATGATGAATATAAATATACCTGAGGCAGCATGTTCTGATTTGCCCTTCTGGGCAGGGAGTTAATCAGAGAATACACAGATATTCCCTGTTCCCTGTGGAATTTTGGAGATTAAGTTCTGGTCATTTGTGACTAAGAGGCTTATATTGTGTGCAGATGAAATGTTTTCTAATTGGCTATGGAGATAGGAGAACTGACAACTCAGGGATTGTTTAGGGAACGTTGTGAGCATTCAAAAGGGGTGAGTTGCCTCTCCACCATTCTCTTCACTTTGTGCTCACAAGGAGGCAGTGCTACTTTGAGTTGCCTCTGATAGCTGGATTGGGGGAAGGGTGGCCTATCTTCCATCTGGCCAAGGCAGCAGTAAGAGCATGACCAACTCTGTATTTTTTGTTTGCTTCTCTAAGTAGGTGACAGATCAGAATTTTGAAAGTGGATATATACAGACGTTGATCTTGCAAGTTAAGAGGATCTATATGTCCCATTGGTGGTTGATACTGAATATTGTGGTCACCAGAATGATAATGACTAAAGATAATGGAAACACCTATAACAGGTATGGAAAGATAGTCATCTGAATGTGAAAGGAAAACTACCCCTTGTACCAGAGAAGAAGAATGTCACCTATGAACTCAAGAAAGGCTTTCCAGGCCAAAAAGTGCCAGGAGTAATGAGTTACTCATTTGCCACATGCTCTTCCCACACGTGTGCTTCACTACAATTGGACTTTGAGTTTAACTTACTGTTTCTTTTTTTTCAAATTAATTTATTTATTTTTAGTTTTCAACATTCACTTCCACAAGATTTTGAGTTCCAAATTTTCACCCCATCTCACCCTTCCCCCACCCCAAGATGGCATGCATTCTGAATATCCCTTCTCCTAATCTGCCCTCCCTTCTCTCTCCCCCTCCTTCTCTTATTCCCTTCTCCTTCAATTTTCCTGTAGGGCAGGATAGATTTCTATACTCCATTTCCTGTATATCTTATTTCCCAGTTGCATGTGAAAAATTTTTTTTTAACTTTTGTTTTTAAAACTTTGGGTTCCAAATTTCCTTCCTTCCTCCCTTCCCACCCACCCTCACAGAGAAGGCAAGCAACTCGATACAGGTTATATATGTGTAGTCATGCAAAACACTTCCATAGTAGTCATGTTGTGAAAAACTAAGCATATTTTCCTTCATCCTATCCTGCTCTCTATTTATTCTATTCTCTCTTTTGACCCTGTCCCTCCTTAGAAGTGTTTGCTTCTGATTACCTGTTCCCTCAATCTGCCCTCCCTTCTATCATCCTCCTGTTCTCTTGCCCCCTTCCCCCCCATTTTCCTGTGGGTAAGATAGATTTCCATACCCAATTGAGTGTGTATGTTATTCTCTCCTTAAGCCAAATCCGATGAGAATAAGATTCACTCATTCCCTCTCACCTTCCCCCATTTCCCCTCCACTGTAAAAGCCTTTTCTTGTCTGTTTTATGTGAGATAATTTACCCCATTCTACCTCTCCCTTTCTCCTTCTCTCCACATAATCCTCTCTCACCTCTTAATTTTATTCTCCAGATATCACCCCTTCATCTTTGACTCACCCTATACCCCCATATATATGTATATATATATATATACATACACATACATACATACATATAATTTTTTACCTCCAACTACTCTAATACTTACAAAAGACTCATGAGTTACAAATATCATCTTTCCATGCAGAATGTAAACAGTTCAACCTTAATAAGTCTCTTATGATTTCTTTTCTGTTTACCTCTTCATGTTTCTCAAGTCTTATAACTGAAAGCCAAATTTTCTGTTCAGCTCTGGTCTTTTCATCAAGAATGCTTGAAAGTCTTCTATTTCACTGAATATCCATTTTTTCCCCCTGAAGGATTATGCTCAGTTTTTCTGGGTAGGTGACTCTTGGTTGTAATCATACCTTTTTTGCCCTCTGGAATATTATATTCTAAGTCCTGCTGCTAAATCTTGTGTTGTGTTTCCACAATACTTGAATTGTTTCTGGCTGCTTGCAATATTTCCTCCTTGACCTGGGAACTCTGGAGTTAGGCTACAATATTCCTAGGTGTTTTCCTTTGGGGATCTCTTTTAGGAGGTGATTGGTGGATTCTTTCAATGTCTATTTTGCCCTCTAGTTCTAAAACATCAGGGCAGTTTTCCTTGATAATTTCTTGAAAGATGATGTCTAAGCTCTTTTTTTTGATCATGGCTTTCAGATAGCCCAATAATTTTTAAATTCTCTCTCCTGGATCTATTTTCCAGGTCAGATGCTTTCCAATGAGATACTTCACATTGTTTTCTATTTTTTTATTCTTTTGGATTTGTTTTACAGTGTCTTGATTTCTCATAAAGTCACTAGCTTCCAAATGATCCATTCTAATTTTTTTATTTTTTTATTTATTTTTTCTTTTTTCTTTTTTTCTTTTTCTTTTTTTCTTTTTTAAACCCCTCCCCCACCCCAAGATGGCATGCATTCTAAATAAGGCATTCTAAATAATAATTCCCCTAGTCTGCCTTCCATTCTATCTCTCCCCCCCATCTCTTATCCCCCTCCCCTTCAATTTTCCTGTAGGGCAGGATGGATTTTTGTACCCAATTTCCTGTATTTCTTATTTCCCAGTTACATGTGGAAACATTTTTTTAAACATGTGTTTTTAAAACTTTGGGTTCCAAATTTTCTCCCTTCCTCACTCCCCACCCACCCTCATTGATAAGGCAAGCAACTAAATATAGGTTATATATGTGCAGTTATTCAAAACACTTCCATAGTAGACATGCTGTGAAAAACTGACTCTATTTCCCTTAATGTTACCCCCCCATTTATTCTATTCTTTCTTTTGACCCTGTCCCTGCTCAGAAGTATTCGCTTCTGATTACTCCCTTTCCCAATCTGCCCTCTTCTCTATCATTCCTGTACTCTCTTGTCCCCTTCCCCTCCTATTTTTCTGTAGGGTAAGACACATTTCCATACCCAATTGAGTGTGTATGTTATTCCCTCCTTAAGTCAAATCCTATGAGAATAAGATTCACTCATTCCCTCTTACCTTCCCCCGTTTCCCTTCCACTATAAGGGCCTTTTCTTTTCTGTTTTTTTTTGTGGGATAATTTACCCTGTTCTACCTTTCCCTTTCTCCTTCTCCTAGTATATTCCTCTTTCACCCCTTAATTTTATTCTCCAGATATGACCCCTTCATTTTCAACTCACCCTCTGCCCTCTATCTATCTATATCTATATATACATACATATAATTTTTTCCCCTCCAACTACCCTAATACTGACAAAGGTCTCATGAGTTACAAATATCTTTTCATTCAGGAATGTAAACAGTTCAACCTTGATAAGTCTCTTATGATTTTCTCTTTCTTGTTTACCTCTTCATGTTCCACTCGAGGCTTGTATTTGAAAATCAAACTTTCTATTCAACTCTGGTCTTTTCATCAAGAATGCTTAAAAGTCCTCTATTTCACTGAATGACAATTTTTTCCCCTGCAGGATTATACTCAGTTTTGCTGGGTAGGTGATTCTTGGTTGTAATCCTATCTCCTTTGCCCTCCGCAATATCATATTCCATGCCTTGTGGTCCCTTAATATAGAAGCAGCTAAATCTTGTGTTATCCTGCTTGTGTTTCCACAATACTTGAATTGTTTCTTTCTGGCTGCTTGTAATATTTTCTCCTCGACCTGAGAACTCTGGAATTTGGCTACAATATTCCTAGGAGTTTTCCTTTGAGGATCTCTTTCAGGAGGAGATTGGTGGATTCTTTCAATTTCTATTTTGCCCTCTGGTTCTAAAATATCAGGACAGTTTTCTTTGACGATGTCTTGAAAGATGATGTCTAGGCTCTTTTTTTGATCATGGCTTTCAGGTAGTCCAATAATTTTTAAATTCTCTTTCCTGGATCTATTTTCCAGGTCAGTTGTTTTTCCAATGAGATATTTCACATTGTTTTCCAATTTTTCATTCTTTTGGATTTGTTTTACAGTGTCTTGATTTCTCGTAAAGTCACTAGCTTCCAATTGCTCTATTCTAATTTTTAAGGAAGTATTTTCTTCAGCAATCTCTTGGACTTCCTTTTCCATTTGTCCAATTTTGCTTTTTAGGGCATTCTTCTCCTCATTGGCTTTTTGGACCTCTTTTGCCATTTGGGTTAGGCTATTTTTTAAGGTGTTATTTTCTTCAGTATTTTTTTGGGTCTCCTTTAGCAAGCTGTTGATTTGTTTTTCATGATTTTCTTGCATCACTCTCAATATTTCCTCTACTTCTCTTACTTGCTTCTCAAAATCCCTTTTGAGATCTTCTAAGGCCTGGGACTGATTCATATTTTTCTTGGAGGCTTTGGATGTAGGAGCTTTGGCTTTGTTGTCTTCTTCTGGTTGTATGTTTTGATCTTCTTTATCACCAAAGCAATATTCTATGGTCTGACCCTTTTTGCGCTGCTTCCACATGATCCCAGCCCATTACTTGAGTTATAAACTCTTTGTTAAGGTAGAAGTCTGCTTTCAGTGTGGAGAATGTGCTGTCCCAAGCTTTGGGAGTTTTGTGCAGCTGTTTACAGAGATACTTCTAGGGACCTGTAAATTTTCAGTTCTTCCAAGGTGGTATGATCAAGGGCAAGGTGTTTAGTCCTTTCCTGGCCTGTGCTTTGGTCTATGAGTGACCACAAGCACTCTTTTCTGTCTTGGAACTGGGAGAAGGATTCTCTCTCCACAGCCACTACAAGCTTCACCACACCAGCACTCCTCCTTGCTCCAGTACCGCCACCCAGAACCATGACTCAGATCTAAGCATGGGTAGAGCAAGAGAATCCTTCATCAGCAAAGAGATCCCTGAAATCCCTCTCTGATCAGCCACTTGGTTCCCCCTCAATCTGTGGGTCCAAAGCTCTGGAAGCAGCCGCTGCCCTGGGGCCACGCACCCGCTTTTCTATCACTGCAGACACAAACTTTTCCCACTGACCTAATTGTCTTTGGCTTTCGTGGGTTGAGAAGTCTGGAAACCACCACAGCTGCCTGTGATTCAGTCCTGTGAGGCCTGCTTCAGGTTTGCTGAGGCCTCTGTGCCCATGCCAAACTATGTTCCTCTCCCAGCCTGGTGCGATATACCTTTCCAATCAACCATCCAGGTTGTCTTTGGCTGGAAATTTGTATCACTCTGTCTTTTTGTGGGTTCTGCTGCTTTAGAATTTGTTTAGAGCCATTTTTAATAGGTATTTGGAGGGGTTTGGAGGAGAGTTCTAGCAAGTCACTGCTTTTACTCTGCCATCTTAGCTCTTCCTCACCTTAACTCATGGTTTCTTGAGACCTTATGTGTATGGGACTATTTATACCAATACTTCTTAACATATTACCTTACCATATACATTTTCTGAAAGCTAATTGAGGCAACTAGCTGATTGCTGGTAAGGATGTATACTGGTAAATGATAGTACAAAAATGACAGTGAAAAAGTACATTTCCTCAGGGCTATTCCTAGGAAGCTGAGACAGCAGTACTCAGTGTCCCTCTGGGGATGCCAACTTATGATTTGAGTGCATGTTGGGAGAGTGAGCTCAGAGCAGGGTTGTTGTAGGAAGAATACAGAAAAAGCAAGCCAAGAACTTATATGAACTGATCTAAAGCGCAATAAGCAATGCTTGCTAAATGATACACACAATGATTATAAGACTATCAATGGAATTTTTTTCAAAGGAACCTTAATTGTACAATATATAATTATAATGATGAAGCTTGGCTTTAAAGAAGAGCTAAGATATATGAGGATGTATCTGTCTCTCTTTTTTGAAAGGGATGGTATAAAATAGTATAATTGTGGATCATAATTCATACTGTTGGATGTGGTTTATGGGTTATTTTGTTTTGGTAAACTTTAGTTTTCCTCTTAAATTTTTTTTTTGGCTTATGGAATGACTTCCTGGACAAGGGGGAGAAGAGGACTATGTTAGGAAATGAAAACATATAAACAAAATATATCCATATATTTTTTTAAAAAAGAAAAAACCTATGAAGTGTTATATAAGCATAAACTATTATTAAATTTATGATTTGTCTTCCTTGCATTCCTGACACAACTTTCTTTTTCCATCTTCCCACTTTTATCCTTTCCTGAAAAGTACACAGCATCATGTTCAACTCACTTATCAGGAAGGAGGGAAATGAAGCCATATTCACTTATGGGGAAGGATACCTGCTTTCTTTTGTACTGGACTCCCTGAACACCTTTTTTTAGGGGTGTGTTTTCTGTGGTATAATTTACCCAGAAGTATTTAGAATGTGGAAGCCAAACTATTGATATAGTTGTGAACTGATCCAACCAATCTGGAGAGCAATTTGGAACTATGCCCAAAGGGCTATAAAACTGTGTATACCCTTTGATCTAGCAATAACACTACTAAGTATGTATGCCAAAGAGATTTTTTTAAAAGAAAAAAGAATCTATTTGTACAACAATATTTATAGCAACTCTTTTTGGTGGTGGCTAAGACATGGAAATTGAGGGGATGCCCATCAATTGGGGAATGGCTGAACAAGTTCTTGTACATGATTGTGATGGAATATTATTGTGCTTTAAGAAATGATAATTAGGATGATTTCAGAAAAACCTGGAAAGACTTACATGTTCTGATAGAGAGTGAAGTGAGCAGAAACAGGGGAACTTTGCACACAGTAACAACAATATTGTATGATGAACACCTGAATGACTTTGCTATTCTCAGCAATACAACGATCTAAGACAATTCCAAAGGATTCATGATGAAAAATGCTATCTGTCTCCAGAGAAAGAACTAATGGCATCTGAATACAGACCAAAGCATATTATTTTTCACTTTCTTTTTTTCCTTTTCCTTTTGAGTTTTCTTCCACAAAATGACTAATAGGGAAATGTTTTACATTATTGCACATGTATAATTTAGATTGCTTACTGTCTCAGGGAGCGGGGGAGAGGAGGAAGGGAGGGTTAGAATTTAAAACTCAAAACTTAAACAAAAAGAATGCACACTAAAAAATTGTTTGTATTTGTGATTGGGGAAAGAGTTGTCCATGGTCACACAGCTAGTGTCTGACGCTGGATTTGAACTTAGATCTTCCTGACTCCAGGATTCCACTGTGCCATGTACCTGCCATTTCCACAATGCCTTCCCTGATTATTCAGATGCAAGAAGTTTCTCTTTCCTATGATTTCAGTCATGTGGTACTTATCATATGCTGCTTTTTATTGTGTATATTTCTTATTTCCTTTGCTAGATTGTAATCTTCAGAGGGCAAAAACTATTTCTTCAATGTTTTTGTGCCCTGTCCCTCTGACTTCCACTTCCACCAGTTCCTAGCACCACGTCTTAAACAAATGAGTCAAATCAAGATTAGAGTATTTGAATAGAAAATTAATTTCCAGATAGCCTGGATTAGTTTCAGGTTTTCTTCCACTTACTAGCTATTTGATTTTACAGGGGTCTAGGGATTTTTTTCCTTTTTTATCCATAAAGTAGGTATAATCTAATAATGCTTTATTTCCTTCATAGGATTGTTGACAGGATCAAAAAAGGTAATAGACCACAAAGTGCTATAAAATTTCATGTTGCTGCTTCTCCTTCTACCCCCATTATGAAATATTGAGTCCTTTTAATAATGCACCCAGGGTCACAAGTATACACAGCTTAAAAGATTTGAGTTTTTCTTTTGAGTTCCAATTAGTTCCATAAATGCTATTTACCAAATTCTTGATTGCTGTTTTTATCTGAATAAGTTTTTGAATCTGAAGAACCACCTTTCTTCCCTTCCATTTTCTTCTGAAGCAATCATTTGAATACCAGTTTATGACCCCATGACTTTCTCTTTTATCTACCTTTGAAAATTACACCTTACTCCACCCTCATCAGACCATGTTGTACATTCTCTCTCAAGATCAAATGTGTTGCAGTTTTTGTCTAGTGACAGCTTTCTTGCCACATGACTCAGTGACCTTGGGCAAAGTCACTAACCTGTGAAATGGAGATAATAATACTTGATCCAACCAAAACATAGGATTTCTGTGAGGAAAGTGTTTTGGAAGTTATAAAGTAGCTATTATTATAAATAGAGGAAAGTGAGCCAGTTTTTAGGAGAAATCATGAGTCCAGCTTGGGACATACTGAATATGAGATGACAGAGCAGCTTATAAATGAAGATATCCTATAGGCATATAGAAACACATGAATAAAGTGCAGGGGACAGGCCTAGGAGGAGGAAAGGTGCCCCAGAGCAGGTCAGCTTCACTGATAAAGAACAACAGAAAGGCTGTGGAAACTAATTCGGTAGTAGCTACCACACATCAGCAGAGGAAACTCTAGAAATCTGAGCTGTTGCACTATTATTTGTTCCTTGATTTGGGGAAAATGCTTATACTTTTTTCCTTTTGTCCTCTTTAAAAAAGAATTTGCTCTTCCTTCCACACAAGACAAAACAAAGAAATGAAAACAATTGTATGCCAAGTCTTAGTAGAGATCCCTACTATCTGACAGCTCATAGAAAGATACATCATGTTGTTCTGTTGGATAGGGCTCTGATCTTCAGTGCCAGGTGCCAGGGAAAGAATGGAGGTGAAGTGGGAGAGATAGGTCTGTTGTAGTTAGGGAAGGTTGTCTGGAAAAGGGAAATGTAGAGTGGGGGAAGTGTTTGGGGAGAAAGGGATGAGTTCTGGAAGAGAGAAAAAAAGATGTCACTCTGGGGAAAGATTTGGGAGAAATCCTTGATTGTTCTTTCCAACCTCTCTTTTGGATTCCATTTACTTTGGAACCACTTATAATATTTGGGGGTCTGTGATGCAGATGTAGCACAATTCCTTCTCTATATATCTTAACAAGAACCTGATTGATACTTTAAAAATATACCAAGCTGTATTCATATTTCATTCTTTTGGCAACCAGGTAGTGGGGGAAAAAATAAATCTCTCCTATGCATTTCCTTTTGCATGCCTGTTCTCACTCCAGGGTACTTAGGAAACAATTCTATTTGTCACAGTACAGTAACCCAGGACTTTGGGAGCCATAATGTATGATTTCATAGCTTTGGTGGATAAATAGCTATAATTTTCATTAGTCCTTCTTGAGCAAGTTTCCTTGCTGAAACAAAAGAGACAAGCTTGTGAGCAAGATCTTCATTGCCAGGGCCATGGCTCATTATGCCAACTGGTAAGACGTGATAACATGAGAGGAACAAATACTAAGCCAAATGACATCTGACCATTCCATGTATTTCTGGCAAGGCAGGGTACTTGATTCCTCTTTGTACAGGCAAACCCTGCTGGATGAAGCACTTTCCTGTAGTGCAAAAAACCAGATCATATGTTTAATGCACAGGGTAAGATCACTATTTGAAGGAGCTCTACAATGGACTCTTTTGTAAATAAGAAGCAATTTTTGTACAGGAAAGAACATTGTACTAATAATCATGAAGTTTGGGTTCTTTTCCCCATGGTCATTAATTTGCTGTATGACTTTGGGCAAGTCACTTCATGTCTTTTGGCCTCTGTTTTTTTACCTGTCAAATAAGTAGGGTAGATTAGATGATATTTAAACCCTCTTCTTGCTCTTACATTTTGTGATTCTGGAGACGTCTCCTCCCTGAGACCTGTTTTCCCAATGACCACCATTTCATGAGGGACCTCAGTGGCCATGCTTACTTTACTCTGGACTTGACTCCCTCTCTGAACTTCTTCTCTGGGTACCTTCTACCCATTTCCAGCTCCTTTTATGTGTTGTTTTCTCTCATTAGAATGTAAGTTTTTGAGGGTAAGGACTGTCTTGTTTGCTTGTATTTTTTATCCTGAGAGTTTAGCACAGTGCTTGTAACATAAGAAGTACTTAATACTCTACCTACCTCTATACCTCTCTACCCAACTATCTAATTGTTCCTGACTCATCTGATTTACTTTTACTGTTCATGAAGTTGTTCTGCATTGGGCACCTGATTGGCTACTCTCCCCTTAGCCTTCAGTCCACTATGGAAAATGATTCCATTATCTGCAGTCACTCAGATGCTCTGGTCATTGTTTCCACACCTACCATTCCCTACCCAACCCCCCAAGATATGTTAAAAATAAAAGAAAAATAAAGCTTTTGTATTGTTTCTTTTAGAGCTTTCCTTTTTTCAAGATCTGAAAAGAAGCTGTGTGTGTATATGTGGATATGTTGATATGCTTGTAATGGGAGACATTTCCTTTTCAGACATGAGTATCTGTCTCTCTCAGTCAGGTGTACCTGCTTACTAGCTTCAACCTATCCACTTGGATTGAATTTGTAGGAAGCACACAGGAAATCTCTTGGCTGTGGCAAAATATTTCCATAGAATCAAAGTGATGTCTCTCTCTTACTGAATTCATAATGCCTTGTATTTCTCTTCTGTACTTCCCATATGAGCCTATAATCTATTTTGGTATATAACATATCTTCTTTTAGACTCTAAGGTCCTTGAAGGCAATGACCTCATCTTATCTTTGTATCTCTCTCAGTGATTGGCACAGTGTCTTGCACAAAGTAGGTCCTTAATAAATAAATAATGAATTTCTTTTATTACTTATCCTTGTTAGTGGAAACCAGTACTTTTGGTGGACTCTTCACTGCCTTACTGTGGGTATTTTCTTGACCAGTGAAGGTTGTGATGCATACCTTTTCTTCCTGTGAGATTCTAGTCCATTTTTCTTTCCATAAATTCTCTACAGAAGGCATATCCAAGAAACTGGAGGCCTTCCTTTACTGTTTCAATAACTTGGGGACATTAATGTGCCTTTAGGCTGTTTATCTTGTTTCTCATTCTTATTGCATGAATAGAAGATACCCTTAATGGTTCTATCTTTCATACCATCTTTTAGGACAATTCTTGCAAGCAAGTCGTCAATAGTAAGATGCAACAGCTTGATTAGATCCACCATGAATCTTTCCGTTGTCCTTTGGGATACTCATGATTTTAATTTTTCTGAGGTCATGTTGTTCTATGATATAAAAACTTGCCAACCATAATGCAGTCATGATACACAATTTTACATTGCCCTCTACTCTTCAATCCCTTCCCCCTTTGACCATTTATCAATTGAGGATTGGCTCTTATTTCTACAAATTTGCCTCAGTTTTCTATATATTTAAGAAATGAAATCTTTGTCAGAGAAACTTTCTGTAAGTTTTTTTTTCCACAGTGATGATTACTATATATTTCCCTCCATCCTATTTTCCCCATTTATCTTACTCTCTCTCTCCTTTCTCCCTATCCCTTCTCAAAGTTGTGTTGCTTCTGACTTTTACCTGCCCCAATTTGCCCTCCCTTCTGTCAGCTGCCCCCTTTCTCTTATCCCCTTCCCCTCCTACTTTCCTATAGGGTAAGATATATTTCTACACCCAACTGACTGTGTATTATTCCCAATTTGAGGCAATTGTCATCAATAAGGTTCACATGTTTCTCTCCTGCCACCCCCTCTCCACTTCTTCCTATCTTCCCCTCCACTATAAAATCTCTTTTGGGACTGTTTTATTTCAGTAATTTATCCCATTCAGCATCTCCCCTTCTCTTTCTCCCAGTGTATTCTTCTTTCTTACCTCTTGATTTTATTTTTTTAGACAATCATCCCATCATATTCAACTCATACTTATGCTCTGTCTATGTATACTCCTTCTACCTGCCCTAGTAATGAGAAAATTTTTTAAGAATTACAGATATCATTTTCTATGTGGGAATGTAAACAATTTAACCTTATTGAATCCCTTATGATTTCTCTTTCCTGTTTACCTTTTTATGTTTTTTTTTGAGTCTTGTACTTGAAAGTCAAATTTCCTATTCAGCTCTGGTCTCTTCATCAGGAATGCTTGAAAGTCCTCTATTTCATTGAATGTCTATTTTTCCCCTGAAGGATTATGCTCAGTTTTGTTGAGTAGGTGATTCTTGGTTGCAATCCTAGCTCCTTTGCCTTCTGGAATATCATATTCCAACTCTGATCATTTAATATTGAAACTCCTGAATCTTGTGTTATCCTGACTGTGGCTCCATGATATTTGAATTGTTTCTTTTTGGCTGCTTGCAACATTTTCTCCTTGAACTGGGAGCTCTGGAATTTGGCTATAATATTCTTGGGAGTTTTCATTTTTTTTGTGACCTCTTTCAGGAGATGATCAGTGTATTCTTTCAATTTTTATTTTACCCTCTGGTTCTTGAATATCAGGGCAGTTTTCCTTAATAACTTCTTGAAAGATGATGTCTAGGCTCTTTTTTTGTTTTTGATCATGGCTTTCAGGTAGTCCAATATTTCAAAATTACCTAAACTGAATCTATTTTCCAGGTCAGTTGTTTTTCCAGTGAAATATTTCACATTCTCTTCTATTTTCTCATTCTTTTGATTTTGTTTGATTTTTTTGGCATGACTTGTTCTTTTTAAAATATATTTTTAAATTTATTTCATTAAATATTTCCCAAATGCATTTTAAAAGATTTTAACATTCATTTTTAAAAATTTTGGATTTCAGATTCTCTCCCCTTCTCCTGTCCCTCACCCATCCCTTGAGAAGGCAAGTAATATGACATTGCTTGTGCATGTGAAATCATGCAAAACATATTTCCGTATTAGCCATGTTGCAAACATCCCCCAATCCCCTTCAATCCCACACATCAGGAAAAATAAAGAAAATGAAAAAGGTATGCTTCAATAATTCTTCAGTTCTCTATCTGGAGTGGATAGCATTTTTCATCATGGGTTCTTTGGAATTGTCTTGGATCATTGTCTTGATCAGAGTAGCTAAGTCTTTCACAGTTGATCATTACTACAATATTGCTCTTACTGTGTAAAATGTTCTCCTGGTTCTGCTTACTTCACTTTGCATCACTTCATACCAGATTTCCCAGGTTATTCAGAAACTACTTGTCATTTCTTATAGCACAATCATATTCCATCATAATCATATATCACAACTTGTTTAGCCATTCCCCAATTGCAGGGCATGACTCATTCTTGAACAAGTTTTTTTCCTTGAGTTTGTGTCTTGATCTTCCTTGTCATCATAGTAACTTGCTATAATTGAGAACTTTTTCCTACTGTTTGTTCATTGTCCAGTCTATTTCTTAACTTTTAACTCTATGCTAAAGTGGGGATCTGCTTCCAGAATAGAGGAGGCTCTGTCACAAACTTCAGGTTTTTTGTGAGCTATTTTCAGAGGTAATTCTGGGGACTTGTACATTTTCAGTTCTTCCAAGGTGGCATGATCTAGGGAGAGAAGTGTTTGATATTCTCACGTACTGTGCAGTAGTCTGTGAGTGACCACAAGCACTCTTTTGCACCCTGGAACTGTGAAGAGGGTCCCTGTTCCTCTGCAGCTAGAAGCACTGGTGTGCTAGTGCTTCTCCTTGTCCTGGGATTGAGACCCAGGACTATGACTCAAATCCAAGTATGGGCAATGCAACAAAGTCCTGCCCCCAATGCTAACAAATGGATCCCTGTAATCTTCTGACCTGTTGTCTGATACCCTTACAATCTGTGGGCTGAAAGGTCTGGAAATTACAACTGCTACAACTGATTCTTATTTTGCTGGGGCCTGGTCTGCACTGGACCAACTGGAACTGGCCTGAACTCCACTCCGTCTGGGCTGCAACAGATTATTTCCTGCCAACCTTTTATGTTGTCTTGGGCTGGAAAATTGTTTCACTCCTTCCTTTTGCAGGTAGAATTTGTTTTGAGGCATTATTTAAAAGTATTTAGAGGGGTTTGGGGGAGAGCTCATGTGAGTCCTTGACTTTTCTCTACCATCTTGGCTCTGCCTCTTGTTACATTCTAAATAAATAGCTTTCAAACATTTTTACATCATTTTTTTTAACAATTAAATCTATAACCCAAGTGAATCCAGATTAAAAGAGAATTTACTTTTCTGCTAATATTTCTAATATAGTGATTTACCAAATTTATGTTAGGCACTATGTTCAGCACTTCACAATCATATTATTTGGTCCTCCCAACAACCCTGGTGGGGGGGGTGCTATTTTTATCCACTTTACTGATTAATAAACTGAGAAAAAAAGGGGCAATATATCTAAGGTCACACAACCAATAAATTTCTTGATGACAAATAGCAACTGCTGTTTGTTTTAAGTTCTAATCTACCACAACTACCCTAATAGGGGAACACATCTTACCTTCAATTAGTTTTAAGATAAACCTTAATCAAGTTAAATCATCTCGGGTTTATAATCACAAATGATAACATTCAAAATCTCAATTTATACAAGGACTCTTAGGTAACAGCACTCTTAAAACCTATTGTTATCGATTTGACTTATTTTCAAAGGTTCTTGGTGGCATTTTTCACATTCTTATGAACTTTTTCTTTATTCTCATTGAAACTACTCAAAGAGCTGAATCTATTCCTTAGTGTTCTTAATGTAGTCTCACTGTACATTTTAAGAGGGTGGCTTCACATTACCCAGAGGCATTTGCTATTTTCTGCAGTATTAACCTTGGAAGAGGTTTTTTTTATTTTTTTAATTTTTTTTTTCAAGGATAGAGCACTGTCTGTAAAATTTCTAACAGAAAAAACTTTCTCCATTCTTTTCTATCCAATTTGCCAATCATATCCTAGATTATCAATAGGACTAATTTTATTAATCTTTTCCTTTGAAATTTAAATACTTATCTATTAATTATTTTTAAAATTAATCTTTTGATGAGTAACAATCAGTGTTAACTGGCTCATATAGGTTTTTTTTAGGCAATTGGGGTTAAGTGACTTGCCCAGGGTCACACAGCTAGTAAATGACAAGAGTTTGCTCTGAGGCCAGATTTGAACTCAGGTCCTACTGACTTCAGGGCTGGTGCTCTATCCACAGTGCCACCTACCTGCCCCTGACTGGCTCATATAGTTAATAAAACAGTATTGTGCTTCAGATCTGAGTTACACAATTTTATCTTAGTTAAATCAGTTGACTGATAAAATTCTGACATAAGATGCTATACTGGACTTCTTGGGTTTGAGGAACTTTAAAAGATCAACAGTAAGTGTGAAGTGCTATTACAACAAAAAGTGTTGTAGGGACTAATACTGCATTCTAGCTTTTTGAACAGACCAACCCCTTTTGGCCTAACATATTCAGTACCTTCCAAATTTAAGTAAAATATTTTATTCAAATAAATTCTCCTTGTAGTCACTGATTACTGATGACCAGAAAAGGTACTAATGCCTGAGTAAACCACTCAATGTAACTTCTATTTAATAAAAGTTATTCCCCTTAGTTTTCCTTATTATATTTAAAAACATGATTTTAAGATATTTTGCCTCCATGTGTATAAAAAAAAATCTGTTTTAAATGTCTATGTCTTTAGATCTTTGTTTCTGTTTTACTTAAATAATTAAATTCACAAAACATTACTGCAAACTGAAGTTTACTTACTTTTAAGTCGGTTACAAGTCTTTCTCTTTTCATGGAAGCAGTTCTTAAAAGCCAGATAAATTTAAACTGCCAACTGTTCCTGAAAATTCACTGATACTCAAGAGCCATTTGCAGTTTCAATCTGTCTTTTTACTGACACTTGCAAACAGGTTAAATTCCCCTTTTTCTCTTTCCTCTTTAAACAATAAACTTGTCACTCTCTAGGGAAAAAGTGATTAAAAACTGATCCACTTCTCACTTTTCAGAATTTAGATAGATTTTTCTCTGTAGATTCAATATTCCCCACCTTTCTTTAATATATTCAGTTTGTTTGGTAGGTTTTAGAAAAATTATCATAACATTCTGTAATGTACAAATCAACAGACTTGAATTTTTCAGTTCTTAAAAGCATTTTTATACAATGGTTTTACAATAAGAACATACATTTTTAAATGTTAATTTTTGACATTCTAAGTTGATTGCGTTCAAGGCCAATCTAGAGAAATCTTAATCAAATTATACTTTAAAAAAAGTTATTTTTGCAGTTTCTAAACATATTGCCCTGATGCCAAACATTGGGTGACAACATAAAAATTAAGCTCAATATCAATAGTCTATATCTAATATTCCCCAGGGTTAGTTTTATCTTGAGAACCATCATTTTTCCTTACATCATTCTTCTTTGTGCAATACCTACTCCATAAATATATCTCTTCTTTTTTATACAATTCTTAGTAACATGACCTTCCTTCAGACAGTAGAAACATCTAGCCTGGGCCTAGGCTTAGATTTTCTTTTTCCTTATCTCTCTCCTCATAGACACACTGGGTTGTATCTTTTAACTCATCAATTCCCTTCTCATGCCACCCTAGGCAATTCTTTTAAAAAAAATACCCTAATTTTTGGTTAAGATTGGTTGACTAAAGCTAAAATTAATAATTTGAACACCATGTAGATAATTCAACTTTAAATCTACATAATACTTAGTGTCTTTACATAATTTATTTGTTAAAAAAAGCAAAAAAACAAACAAACAAAAAAAGCAATTAGGAGGTCCTTCTGGAAATTGAAAAATACTCCAAATTCTGGGATGGACAGCACAGCTGACCATAATCTACAGAAATTAGTTTTAGAACCCAATTAAATATGAATTTATAATTTTAATATTTAAAATCAATTTTTAATTAAGCTCCTTAAAAGTAAGGATTGTTTCACTCACCCTCATGTCATTCCTTGATTTAAATGAACTTCTTCCTTTCATTGTCAAGAGGAAAGTTCAAATTGTAAATTGTCTTTGAAATCTTACCAAACCTGACTTCCTTTTTTTTTTTGTCAGTGGTCTGACACTTTTAAAACTAAAGTTAAAAACTTCCCTCCTTAAAACAATAAAAGCAGTCTATATGTACTCTTTTCGTCTTCTAAAACAAACCCTATAGTTTCGAGGTACCACATATACACAACATTCACAAACACAATCAATTTATGCTTAGTTTATGTTTAAGGCTGATTATGTTCTACGTTTACGCCTATGCTTACTTTTCCAGGCCACAAGAAAAGTTAGTTTACACTATTTCAACACAGAAACATGAAAACGATATAGACACAGAGACACAGAAGCACCTCCTGATAGTTTTCCTTCTTAACTCTCACTAAAAATGAAAGCTAAGTCCTTTCTGGCAGAGAAAATGAGCCTTCCCCCAGCCCCTCCCCCCTTCTAGGTTCTCTGCCTAGCAATTTCCTAAAAATGAAGCAACAGAAAATTTTGCAATAGTTGAGATTACCCTTTAAGTCTGATTGAGGGATCTCAGTAGTCAATTAGAATCAACCCAATAGAATCAATTTGACAGTGCACTTATACTCTTTAGAGCTCTATTTACACCAGTTCTCATTAGAGGGCCTACAGACCCACTGGCTCTTTCTAAAAAGCTTGCAGATTCCATCAACTTTACAGCACCTACAATAACTTGTATCAGATGAAGTTGGGTGAGATCCAATGGAAAGTCCATTCCTAAGGTGACCCTCTGCAAAACATCCCAACAGAGGTCTTTAGGGAGCCTTTGAGGAGATTGTCCTGGGATTAGGATCCCTTGCTTGGGTCCCTTTATAGTCACCAAGTGTCATGCTAGAAATTAAAGTAAACTGAGGAAATAAAGTTCTGAGCATGTTTCCTTTATTAACAAGGCTGGTAATTGCCAATAAAAGGGGTCAATGGACCCTCAGTAGCCAAAGATCCCAAGTTAGGGATGATTGGATCTTTTCTAGTGATCGACAAGATGATTCAGCAAATTTTTGAGCAGCGCAGATGTATTTTCTTTTGATTGGCTGGTTGTTTCAATGAGGAGATGGGATAAGTGCCATCTCAGCTCCTCCACATTACATCATTGGGAGATGAGATCAGTCCTCAGGTGATGGAAGTAGTTCTTGGATGATGGAATTAGTCTGCAGGCAATAGGAGTTGCAACAACAGTTTACAGTAATGAGATTGACCTTTAGTCAATTTTCTCTGAAATGAGGTTGGTGGGTGAAGTTATAAGAGTGGAGGTATAAGTCACAAGAATAGAATTGTGACCCAAGTGACCTGAGGTTACCTGAATATACTTGTAGTGGTAAGGGATTTAGATCCACACCAGGAAGGAGAATATTAAATCTGTGCTGGCTTAATTAATTCTTAAATAGAATTAAAAATAAAATTTCAATTTATATATATATATAATATATGTACATACATTTAATGTATATATACATGTATATATATGCACATTTGATTTATATTTATATACACATATAATGTAGATATAAATTTTTGTATATGCATCTATACATATATAATGTATGTATATATACATACAGATACTTTTAATAGTAAATGAAGGTAGTTATATGTATGTATATATATGTATATACACACATCTTTCATGTACATTTTTTTACATGTTGTCTCCATTATTAGAATAGGAGCTCCTTGAGGGCAGAGACTATGTTTTTGTCTTTTTAGTATCCCCAGTTCTTATCATAGTTCTAGGCACATAATAACAACTTAATAACTGCTTATAGACTGAGAGAATACTGGTCTTCTGTAGGAATGAGCAGTTTGTGATGACAGGAAGCATTGTGTGATTTCCCAAATGTAACTGAACCTAATTTACTCTTCCATCACAATTTATTTTTTATCTTGAGTACCTGTCTAAGATGCAGTTATTGATAGGTGAATTAAATGGGCTACCTGTCCACTGGTACATCATAGTCTAGTTTATAGGGGGTTTTCATCCACTTTGTTTTTCTAATGGTCTCCAATGCAAGCCCTGAAAACTTCTTGATATTATCAATATTTAGGAAGACCCTTGATCTTAGATCTCTTAATGCATATAAGATAAAAATATTAATTCACATTTATATAATGTATTCCTCACTCTATAAATTGAGCCCACAGTTTTCAAAATGCTTTTGACATAACAACCCTGTAAAGTGCCTAGTGTAAGCATTACTTATCCTCATTTTATAGATGAAAAAACTGAAGCTCCAAGAAGCAGATTAATTTGTCTTGGACCACAGAACTAAAAACTGTCAGAGTCAAGACTGAAACCTAGGTCTTCTGACTTTAGGCCTAGTGTTTCTTCCCCACATTCAAAGCTACTTGCTAATTTAGAAAACA
The DNA here is from genome assembly GCF_900497805.2 of Vombatus ursinus. Lineage (NCBI taxonomy): Eukaryota > Metazoa > Chordata > Mammalia > Diprotodontia > Vombatidae > Vombatus > Vombatus ursinus. Next base: position 19,295,461 of record NW_020950326.1, on the reverse strand, counting down.
TTTAATGATAGACATGAATTTATTTGATTCAAAGGGAAAAAAATGATCTCTTACTTTGAAAGCCCCTAAGGTAATAGCTGTGTGCTGTTTTGTATCACATATTGGATTATTTTGAATGCTTCCTGGAAACCTCTTCAAAGTACTTAGAGACCCTTCTACATGTCTCAATGAACTATAGAATTTCAGAATTAAAAGACAACTCAGAGTTAGGTAGTCAAAAATCCTTTTTTCAAAGTTCCTGAAAAGTAGTCTTCTAGTTCCTACCTGGAGACTTCCAGAGATAGAGAAATCACTACTTTTCAGGATGGTCCATTCCTCTGGGACAGGACTAATAATTGGATGTTTATATTTTTAGCTAACAGAAATTTGCCTCTTTGTAACATCCACACATTGCTCCTAGTGCCGGACTCTGTGGGCAAGTAAAATACATTTAATTATTCTTCTATGTAACATATCTTTAAATATTTGTCATTTCTCCCCATTGGTAATTTCTTATTCAGGCTAAACATCTCCATTTCCTTGAACTGATTCCAATGGGGCACAATTTTAATTGTTAAATTCTCTTCTTGTGTATTTTGTTTGTTCGCTTCAGAGGCTATAAAGAAGTGAGATCTGGGTTTTCTTAAGATTTTTTTCTCCCTCATTTGTACTAACTCCACAAATTACTCTCCAACTCAACACTTTTTTTTTTGAACATTGTAATAAGATTTATTCTCATACAATAGTAAACTGGTTTTATGATGTCAGAAAAGTCTTAAACAGAGGTAGAAAGCAATTTAGAGTAGAGCAGGGGGCAGGGCACAAGGGAGCACTTTTTATGACTTTTTCTAAAAGCCATGAAGATGAATTAAATGGGCCACTCAGCTGCATGTCAGAATCTGGTAAATAGCTGCTGGATGAAGCTAGGTGGCACAGTGGGTAGAATTCTGGGACTGTGTAGCAGGAAGACGTGAGTTGAAATTTAGTCTCACACATTTACAAGTCTCTTAAATTCTGGTTGCCTCAGTTTCCTCATCTGTAAAATGGAGGTAATAATAGTACCTACCTCCCAGGGTTGTAGTGAGGATCAAATGAGATAGTATTTGCATAGTGCCTGGCACACAGTGGATTCTTAATGAATTCTCATTTCCTTTTCCTTATAAATACACACATTTTCAATGCCAGAAAATGCACCTTGCATGGTATGTAAATATTTGATGATAAATCAAGTTGTATGTGTTACAGTAAAAACTCAAATTCTACATATGAAAGTGGAAATATTTTCAAACTAATATACAAACGCATTTTTTTCTGGCTGATGTCATTTAATTGCATCATCAGAAATTTATCCTTTTTTCCCCCTATCTCTTCTCTGAGGCCAATCCCCCTTGAAGGTGTTATATTTTAAACTTTTCTTGGTTACTGATACCCCCAGGTACATAAAGGATATCAGAGGAGATGGAGAACTTCTTAACCAGAGAAGTAGACAGCACCTGGGCTTCTTCTAGAACTAGGTACTAAATCTGAGGTTGTGGCAAACCTAAGAACATTACAGAACCAGGACACGAAGCTCTACCCAGCAGGGACATCTTGCCATTTTCCTTATTTCTATTACCTTTGCCCCCACCAGATAGAACTTCTGGAATGGACTTCCAGAGACCATGTTACTTCTGCGGACTGGCTACCCAGTTTAAGAAACTTGGATTGGTGTGTAAGTGAGTGAAAATTCAACTCAATCCATTATATCCAGATCTTGCTCACCCAGTCATCCATCAGAGTCTACCTCATGCAGATATCTTGCCATCTCCCAGGCCTACTTACCTAGCTCCTTCCACTTTGCTCTTTTTCTCTGGTACCAATGATCAAATAAACACTACTGCTACTACTGAAAAGATCTCAATAGAGAGGCTCTGCTGACAATACTTGTTACTGCTTAGACTCTCTCAGTCTCTCTTCCCTGGCTACCACTCCCCTCTATGTGCTATATTCCTTCATTAGAATGCTAGCTCCTTAAGGACAGAAATTTTCTCATTTCCCTATTTGTATGCCTACTATCTGACATATGTTTGTTGATTATTTATTGTGCAGACCTCTCTTTTATGGATGAGGAAACTAAGACACAGAGTGATAAGAAGGCTTGCTGAAGGTCACATTGAAGATACACAGAAGTCATTGAGTCAACTAGCATTTATTTATCAAGCACCTTCTGTTTGCCACCAATGTGCTAAGTGCTGAACCTATATTCAAGTCTAGGTCCTTTGAAAGCAAATTTAGTGTTCTTTCTGTTAGGATTCTGAGTGAGGAGAGAATGAAGGAGAAGCCAAACTTTTCCAATTTCACAGTTTTGCCTTGAGCTAGTCTTGACCAGGGTCGTATTCCAGATCAAACAGATAATCTATTTGCTGCTTCCCTTCTGACCACCAGAACAGGACTTTAAAAACAACTCACGGAATTAATCCCTTTGTGTTACTGCATCCAGCTTGGGGATAGTAAGAAAGAAGAGGCTGATTGCTGGCTTGTCAAAAGTTTTCCTTTCTTTTCTATTTAAAATATCTTTGAGATAAAAAGTTCTTAAGATTTTGGTTCCTGGCACAGTTTTAATGAATGGTACAAAAGCAAATGTTTGTTTTGTGAGCTCACTCTAGGGGCATAATTTTAAAAATTTATTTTAAAAACTCCTCCCTCCAAACACACAAATCTAACATTTTTCTCTTGGCCCAAATCATGTTTTCTGAAGCTCTAGAGGAACAAATGATGAAAATGTAACCTTTCATACTGAAACCCCACTAATATCAGTCAAAACCTGCAGATCTTATTACATTGTCAGTCCCAGTTTTGGTCTTTCAAATTTCATTATATACCAGAGCAAATGTATAAACTCTGAAATTAGGAATATTTCATGTTCAAAAGACATATTCTGTAGTAGATGTTTCTGCCATATTTTATTATTTGATAATGTACTTCTTGAGGCAGTATATACTGGCATTTTCCCCCCTTACATTCCTAGATCATTTTCCAGTTTCTGCACTTAAAAAAACTGTTAGTTTAGGTTGACAGAGATAGGTCATCAATGATCCACTGTTTGCACAATTACAGAGAATCATGGTCTTTGGGAAGTGTCCTATCCCTCACTGAAGACTACTATCAGGTACATCTGGGATCCCTGGATTTCTGTTTAATTTCAAAAGGTTTTCTGACAAAGCACCCCCCCCAAAAAAGGGAGGAACACACATTTATTAAGCACCTATTATATGCCAGGTATGGGGCTAAGAGCTTTACACATATTATCTCATGTAATCCTCACAACAACTCTGGGAATGAGGTACTATTGTTATCTTTATTTTGCAGTTGAGGAAATTGAGGCAATTTCAACTGAAGTTAAGTGACTTACCCAGGGTCCCACAGCTAGTAAGTGCCTGAAGCTAGATTTGAACTCAGGTCTTCCTAACTACAGGTCCAGTGTTCTTTTCACTGTGCTACCTAGTCCTTTCAAACAAACAAAAACCTATCCTGATGCTACTCTAGCTTGAATTGAGAAGAATACTATCCAGAATGAAAGAAATGATAGTCTTCCTGCATTCTGTTCTGCTAATATTCTTGTCTACAGGATTATATCCATTTTGGGGTATCACATTTTGGGAAGGGGATTAATAAATTGGTATATGCCAGGAAGGGGTCTGAGGACCAGACTCTAATAAGGATATATCATATACTTGGTTTAGGCACACAAAGCTGAAGGGTGCATAAAATATTTCAAACATTCATCTACTTTCCTAAATAGGTCACCTTATTAGGACTAGAGAGCATAATTTTATATACTTGCTTTAGGTACAAAATTAGCTAGTTAGGGTACTATGGAAGATCATGCCACATAAAGGTCATTTGAAGTTACTGGGGAGATTAAGCCTTCAGAAGACTTAAGGGCAACACAATAGATATCTTTAAGTATCAAAGAGTTATCATACAGAAAAAGGACTACACTTATTTTGGCATGTGCCCAGAGGGCAGAACTAAGACTGATGGGGGGAAAGTTGCAGAAGGATATTCTTACTCTGTAAGGAAAAAAAAACTTTCTAGTCAGTCAATAAACATTTGTTAAGCACCTACTACATTACAGGCATGGCGCTAAGCATTGGCAAAGCAAGCAAATGTAAGAGGAATCCTTGCTTGCAAGACACTCACAGTTTAAGTCTTCTTCTCTCACATTGTCACCACTCTGTTGCAGACCCTCATCACCTCACTGCCTACTATTGCGTCTCCCTGCTACAAGTCTCCATAGTCCAGTCCATCCTCAATGCAACTGTCAAAGCAATCTTCTTTAAGTATAAGTCTAAAAAAGTGGAGCCAAGATGGTGAAGAAAAGGTAGGAACTTGACTGAGCTCTCCCAAATTCTCCTCCAAACAACTTTAAATAATACCTCAAAACAAATTCTGGAGCATCCGAACCCACAAAGGGATAGAATGAAACAACTTTCCAGCCCAAATCAACTTAGAAGGATTGTAGAAAAGGTCCATCTCACTTGAATAAAATGAGAGTGCAGCCTAGTGCAGGCAGCGTCCAGGCAAGCTTGGCACAGACCAATGGCAGAGTGGGACAGCTGTAAGGCTTCCACCCTTGATGCAGCAGGTGAGTGGCTAGCCATGGAATCCCTAATGCAGCAGGTGGACATTTAAGTCCAGAGATCCTGGCATAGCAGGGAGGTGGTCAGGACCCTGGCCTCTGGTTCAAAAAGCTTGGGACAGTGCCTCCTCTACCTCAGGTACAGAGCCCAACTTTAAAAGTCACGAAATAGGTAGGAAAATGAGCAAAAATAAAAAAAACCCTGACCATGGAAAGCTACTATGGTGACAGTGAAGATCAAAATACAAATTCAAAAGACCACAATATCAAAACATCTACATATGAAGCCTCAAGGAAAAATATAAACTGGTTTTAGGCCCAAAAAGAACTCCTGGAAGAATTTGAAAAGGATTTAAAAATAAATAAGAGAAGTAGAAGAAAAATTAGAAAAAGAAATGAGAGTTATACAAGAGAATCATGAAAAAAGAATCATCATCAGCTTTGTAAGGGACCATTCAAAAAATGGAAAAGGATATACAAAAATTTACTGAAGAAAACAGCTCCCTAAAAAGTAGAATTGGCCAAATAGAAAAGTAGGTACTAAAGTCAACTGAATAAAATAATTCTTTAGAAATTAGAATTGGGTAAGTAGAAGCTAGTGATCCCATGAGTCATCAAGGATCATCAAATAAAATAGAAAGAATGAAAAAAAAGAAGGAAATATGAAATATCTCATTGGAAAAAAACAATTGACCAGGAAAATAGATCCAGGAAATATAATTTGAGAATTAATGGACTACCTGAAAGTCACAATAAAAAAAGAGCCTGGATAGTATCTTTCAAGAAATTATCAAGGAAAACTGCCCTGATATTCTAGAACCAGATGGTAAAATAGACGTTGAAAGAACCCAGCAATCACCTCCTGAAAGAGATCCCAAAATGAAAACTGGCGGAAATATTATAGCTGAATTCCAGAGCTCCCAAATCAAGGATAAAATGCTTCAATCAGTCAGAAAGAAACAATTCAAATATTGAGCCACAGTCAGAATTACACAGGATTTAGCAGCTTCTACATTAAAGTATTGGAGGGCTTGGAATATGATATTCTGGAAGGCAAAAGAACTTTGATTACACCAAGAATTACCTACCCAGCAAAACTGAGTATAATTTTTCACGGCAAAGAATGGATATTCAATGAAATAGAGGACTTTCAAACATTCCTGATGAGAAGACCAGAGCTGAACAGAAAATTTTATTTTCAAATACAAGACTCAAGAGATGCATAAAAAGGTAGATAGGAAAGAGAAAATATAAATTATTCAAAACTTTAAACTATTTATAAGCCCTTCACAGGAAGCTGATACTTGTAACACTTAAGAACTGTATAACTATTAGGGCAGTTAGAAGGAGTACACACAGACAGAGATGTGGTTATAAGTTGACTTTGAGGGGATGATATCAAAAATTAGGGATGAGAAAGAGGATTGCACTGAAAGAAGGAAGGGAGAAGTAGAATGGGGTAAATTATCTCATGTAAAAAGGCACAAAAGAGCTTTTACGGTGGAGGGAAAGAAAAGAAGGGAATGAACATCCCTTAAACCTTACTCTCATTTGATTTGGCTCAAAGAGGAAATAACATACACACTCAGTTGGATATAGAAATCTATCTTAGCCTATGGGGAAATAGAATGGGGACAAGAAAAATTGGGGGAGGGCTGATAGAAGGGAAGACAGATTGAAGGAGGCAGTGTTCAGAAACAAAAAGATGAGGAGGTGAGAGAGAGAGAAAGAGAGAGAGAGACAGAGAGAAAGAGATAGATAGATAGATAGATGAGAGAGAGAGAGAGAGAGAGAGAGAGAGAGAGAGAGAGGTATAAACAGGGGAAAAATAGGATGGAGGGAAGTACACAGTAATCATAACTGTGAAAATGAATGGGATGAACTCACCCATAAAATTGAAGTGAGTAGCAGAGTGGATTAAAAACCAGAGTCCTACAATATATTGTTTACAAGAAACACATTTAAGGCAGAGGGACACATACAGGGTAAAATTAAAAAGCTGGAGCAGAATATATTATGTTTCAGCTGAAGTAAAAAAACCAAAAAAACCCAGCAGTAGCAACCACAATCTCAGACAAAGCAAAAGCAAAAATAGATCTAATTAAAAGAGATAAGAAAGTAGACTACACCATAGATGACAAAGGAATATCAGTACTGAACATATATGCACCAAATGGTATAGCATCCAAATATTTAAAGAAGGTACATGAGTTATAGGAGGAAATAGAAAGTAAAACTATACTGGGGGAGGGGACCTCAACTTTCTCCTCTTAGATTTAGACAAATCTAACTACCAAATAAACAAAATAAACAAGAAAGAAGTTAGGGAGGTGAATAGAATTTTAGAAAAGTTAGATATGATAGACCTTTGGAGAAAACTGAATGGAGACAGAAAGGAATATACCTTTTTCTCAATGTTACACGGAACCTACACAAAAATTGACCATATATCAGGGCACAAAAAACTCACAATCAAATGCGGAAATATTAAATACATTCTTTTCAGATCATGATGTAATTAAATTACATTTAATAAAGGGCCATGGAAAGATAGTTTAAAAGTTTTTGGAAATTAATAATCTAATTCTAAAAGAATGAGTCAAAGAACAAATCATAGAAACAATCAATAATTTAATTAAAGACAATGGAAAAAACAATAATAACATAGATAAACCATTGGTTAATTTGATTAAAAAAGAAAGAAGAAAACCAAATTACCAGTATCAAAAATGAAAGCGGTGAATCACCATCAATGAAGAGGAAATTAAGGCAATAATTAGGTGCTATTTTGCTCAATTGTATGCCAATAAATTTGACAATCTAAGTGAAATGAATGAATATTTACAAAAATATAAATTGTCCAGATTAAATAGAATACTTAACTTCATTTTAGAAAAAGAAGTTGAATAAGACATCCATAAACTTCCTAAGAAAAAATCCCTGGGGCCAGAAGGATTCAGTGAATTCTACCAAACATTTAAAGAACAATTAATTCCAATATGAAATTCCTTTTATTACACAAATATGGTGCTGAATGGAAAAGCCAAACCAAAGAAAGAAGACCATAGAACAATTTTCCTAATGAATATTGATACAAAAATTTTAAATAAAATACCAGCCAGGAGATTGCAGCAATTTATCACAAAGATCATACACACGACCAGGTGGGATTTATATAGGGAATACAGAACTAGTTAAATATTAGGAAAACTATAAGCATGGTTGACCATATAAATAACAAAAGCAACAGAAATCATATGACTATCTCCATAGAAGACTGACAAACAAAATAATCAAGCAGAAAAGATTTTGACAAAATATAACACTCATTTTCTATGAAAACATTAGAGATAAAGTTTTCCCTAAAATGATGAGTAGTATCTATCTTAAACTATCAGCATGCATTATCGGAAATAGAGATAAAGTAAAAACCTTCCAAATAAGATGAGGGGGGAAGCCAGGATGTTTATTATCACTGCTATTATTAAGTGTTGTACTGGAAATATTAGATATAGTAATAAGAGAAGAAAAGTAAATTTAATAAATCAGAATAGGCAATGAGGAAACAAAACTATTATTTTTTTGCATATGATATAATGCTATTCTTAGAGAATCCTAGAGAATCAACTAAAAAATTAGTTGAAATAACTAACAACTTCAGCTAAGGTGCAGAATATAGAATAAATCCAAATAAAACATCAATATTTCTATATATTACCAACAAAACCCAATAGCAAGAGATAGGAAGAGAAATTCCTTTTAAAACAATTGTAGACAATACAAAATACTTGGGAGTCTACCTGTCAAGACAGACCCAGGAACTGTATGAACATAATTAGAAAACACTTTTCACAAAAATAAAGTCAGATCTAAACAACTGGAAAAATCTTAATTATTCATGGATAGGCCAATCCAATATAATAAAGATGACAATTTTACCTAAATTAATTTACTTATTCAGGGCCATCTGAATCAAACTATCAAAAACTATTTACAAAGCTAGAAAAAATAGTAATAAAATTTATGTGGAAGAATGAAAAGGTCAAACATATCAAAGGAATTGATGAAAACAAATGAAGGAAGGTAGTCTAATCATACCAGATCTCAAACTGTATTATAAAGTAATAATCATCAAAACTATCTGGTATTGGCTAAGAAATAGAGTGGTAGATCAGTGGAATAGATTAGGTACACAAGACTCAGTAGCAAATGACCAGAGTAATCTAGTATTTGATAAATCTAAAGACCCTAGTTTTTGGGATAAGAACTCACTATTTGACAAAAAATGCTGGGAAAACTGGAAAATAGCATGGCAGAAACTAGATATAGACCAGCATCTTACACCACATACGAAGATAAGATCAAAATGTGTACCTGATTTAAACTTAAAGGGTGATACCCTACCCAAATTAAGAAAGCAAGGAATACTTTACCTGTTGGATCTATGGAGAAGGGAAGAACATATGGCCAAAAGAGATGGAGAACATTACTAGATGTAAAATGGACAAAAACCAATGCAACCAATATTAGAAGGAAAGCAGAAAGCTGGGAAACAATTTTTACAGTAAGTCTCTCTGATAAAGGCCTAATATCTCAAATATATAGAGAACTGATTCAAATTTATAACAATAGGGCAGCTAGGTGGTACAGTAAATAGAGCACTGGCCCTGGAGTCAGGAGGACCTGAATTCAAATCCGATCTCAGACACATAACACTCACTAGCTGTGTGACTCTGGGCAAGTCACTTAACTCCAATTGCCTCACCAAAAAAAAAAATTATAAGAATACAAGGCATTCTTCAACTGATAAATTGTCAAAGAGAATGAACAGGCAGTCCAAAGACATCTACAGTCATTTGAAAAAAATTCTCTAAATCCCTATTGATTAGAGAAATGCCAATTAAAATAATTCTGAGCTACCACTCCACACTTATCAGATTGGCTAATATGAGAGTAAAGGAAAACAATAAATATTGGAGGGGATGTGGGAAAATTGGGACACTAATATACTCTTGGTGGAGTTGTCAATTGATCCAACCATTCTAGAGAGGAATTTGAAACTATGTCCAAAGGAATATAAAACTATGCATACCCTTTGATCCAGAAATACCACTACTAGGTCTGCATTCCAAAGAGATTTTTTTAAAAAGTGGAGAAAGGACCTATTTGTACAAAGCAGCTCTTTTTGTATTGGCAGGATTGGAAATTGAGGGGATAGGTAAAATTCCCTATTCCATCAATTCCCTTGATATGCTTGACCTTTTCATTCTTCCAGATAAATTTTATTGCTATTTTTTTCTAGCTCTGTCCATCAATTGGGAAATGGCTGAACAAGTTGTGGTATATGATTGTAATGGAATATTACTGTTTTATAAGAAATGAGCAGATTGATTTCAGAAAAACTTGGAGACAGGTGAACTGATGCAAAGTGAAGTGAGCAGAACCAAGAGAACATTGTACTCAGTAACAGTATTACTGTAAAATGATCAACTGTGGATGCCTTAGCTGTTCTCAGCAATGCAATCATCCAAGACAATTTTCAAGGACTCATGATGGAAAATACTCTACGCCTCCAGAAAAAGAATGAATGGAGTCTGACTGCAGATCAAAACATACTATTTTTTACTTTCTGTATTTTTTCATGTTTTTTTCTTTGAATTCATGTCTTCTTTCACAACATGACTAACATGGTAATATGTTTTACATGATTGAACATAGTAACCTATATTAAATTGCTTACCATACCATAGAAGGGAAAGGTGAGGGAGAAAGAAAGGAAATTTGGAACTCAAAATAAAAAAGTGAATATTAAAAATTTTTTTTATACATAACTGTGGAAACAATAAAATATTATTAAAAAAAAGTACAAGTCTCACCATGTCATCTTTTCCAATACTCAATAAATTCCAGTGGCTCTCTATGACCACTAGGATCAGCTATAAAATTCTTTATTTCTCAAAACTCTTCATAATTTGTCCTCCTACCTTTCCAATCTTCTTAATCCTAACATTTTGCACCCCACAACATACTTTGTGATTCAAGAACACTCTGACATTTTTGCTGTTCCACAGACAAGACACTTTATTTCCCAGTTCCATGCCTTTTCTCTAGCTGTCCTTCATGCCTGGAATACTTTCCCACCTCATCTTTGCCTCAACTTCTCTGGCTTCCTTAAATTCCAAACTAAAATCTCACCTTCTACTGATCCCCTTTAATTCTGTTATCTTTACTCTGTTGATTATCTATCATTTTTTTCTGGTAGATAGCTTGTTTGCACGTAATGGTTTGTATGTTGTACTCCCAACCCCCATTAAAACTTGAGCTCCTTTAGAGCAGTTTTGCCTTTCTTTGTGAAAGCATTTAGCACAATGCCTAGAACATAGTAGGTGCTTAATAAATATTTGTTGGCTTGACTTGGTCAGGTGTGAATTGGATTAGATGCTTTCTGACATCCTTTCCAACTGAGGTTCTGGGATTTGATAGCATCTCATAATCCTCAATTTCCAAGGTTTAACATGCTAAATTAAGAAGTATTTGGCATTAATTGTGTTTCTAACCCTATACAAAAAGTAGAGGATGGTCCCTGATATCAATAGGCTTATGCTCTGGTTGGGGGAGACTAAAAACAGTAAGAGATAGTATATAATTAAACACAATAAACATTTATTAAGTACATGACATATAGATCATATGCTAAATACTGGTAGACTTATAAAAATGAATACAGTTCCTTCCCTTATGGACCTTAAAATCAAATTCAGATTGTGTGTTACATATGAGGGTCAATACTTATATTATGATTAAAAAAATGGAGACTTAGAGCCAAAAGACTAGGTTATGAATCCTATCTTTGTTACTTGCTACCTGTGTAACCTTGGTATTGGTACTCTGGGTCTTAGTTTCCAGAACTATAAAATTAGAGTACTTTAGATTTCCTCTAATGTACTTTTAAACTATGAATCCTATGCTTTCCTAGATTAGACTTTCCACCCTTTCTCCTGGCTGCTCACATTTTACCTATCCTTCAAGACTCTATGCATTTCTTCATCCTCTTCCATGAAGACTTCTCTGACATGGCTAACCTCTGTTCACTCTCCCTCCCTTGAAGTCCCACAGCACTCACTAATTCACTAAATCAAACAACAAATATTTATTAATCTATTATACACTGGATATTATGCTATCCATTTCAAAAACATAAATGTCCCTGCCTTCAGGGAATTTATGTATCATAGAGGAGACAACATGTACCCATGTAAATAGACACAAAATATATCCAAAATTAAAACAAGGTAATATAGAGAGGTAGGCATTAGTTCCTGTGGAAATCAGGAAAGTTCTGAGGGATGGCATTTGAGCTGAACTTTGAAGAAACATAAGGATTTTAAGTGGCAAAGGTGATAAGGGAGTGTATTGTGGACATGGGATGCCATTGGCACTTAGGCACAGAGAAAGGTGATGGAATGTCCCTGGGCAAGTCACTTATCTTTTGTTTGCCTAGTTGTTTCCTTATGTCTAAAATGGCAATATAATAACACCTACCCTGTAGGGGTGTTGTATAGATAAAATGAGATAATATTTATAAAGTACTTTGCAAACCTTAACACACTACATAATGCTATTATTATTTTTAGACCAGTTTTGTTTTAATGAAAAGTCCATTTTGACCAAGAGTGTGTGAGAGTAATGTATAATAACGCTTTCTGTACTACTCAACTAGATGCTTATCTTATGCAGTTTTATATCCTTAGATAATTGTTTTGTGAATACGCCATCTCCCCAGTGTACATTCTTTGAAGGTGGGGACTGTCTCCAGGCTATCTTTGGCCTTCTTCTCTGCACCAAACACTTCTACCTTCCCCCAACACACAACCCAGCAGAGGATCAAGAAAAAACTCAATATTTAAATGTTAATGAATGAATGCATGTATGAATGAATGAATGAATGAAGTCTATGGAAAAATCCAAAGAGCTTTAGAGTCTTTATTCATATCCCCTCTCCTAACTCCTAGCTTTTGTTGCCAAACATTGCTTTTCCTCTTGGTGTCTAATGAATCCCTATGGCAGGAAGATAAATTGTCTAAGTCCAGAATATAGAGCAAGCAGGAAGCAGATGGAGGGGATTAAGAGTCAGGAATTTTGATTTAGAATCTGTATAGCCTGTCCAGCATTGAAAAACAAAATAAAACAAATAAACCTCAGAAAATACAAGAGAAGTGACGAGGAAGCTTCAGCCCACATTCTTAATATCTAGTTTCACTATCTAAATGCACATGTAGTACCTTATGCCCGTTGTCCTGTGTCTCTTTACACTGGTTGGCTTCTTTTCCTGGAATGCTTTTGCTGTCTACAAGGTCAAAATACAGGGCCATGGATTTAGAGCTGGAAGGGACCTTAGAGATCACTAGGTCCTACTCCCTTAATGTACATGGAACATGACCTTTGACCTATTTCCCTCAGGAGTGCTAAGGGGAGCAGGATGCTGGAGATGCTTGCCAGTTTGGGTAGAAATTTTACAGTATCCTCTTCCATGACCTCTCTGCGCTCACTTCTGGGTAAGTTTTGTCCAATATTTGGGAATGGTATAGAAGCTAATGGTCACTCCCAGACACACCTCTTCCCATCTTTGGACTTGTAGGACAAGAGAAGCAGGAGTAGAGGGAGGCAGAGGAGGCAAAAACCTTGGTAGAATTGCTGCTGTTGAGGATGATATAGGAGGTCACATTTGCCAGGTCTTTGGAGCCAGGGTAGTGTGGCAGATCTTGCACAAGCTGTGCTGGGGAGGGTTCTACATGGAGAAACTTTAAACCTAGAATTCCTCCTATTACACCTTGCTACCTCCGACCCATCCTTCTAGGTGTACCTCAAGCTCATCTCCACGAAGCCTTCTTCTCCTACCATAGCTCACATTTGTCTCTTCTCTATATTCACATTCCATGTCACACATTTTAATTCTACTTAATTGTTCCATACATGTTTAATTCTTGGCTTGCAATGTGAAGAAATGTGGCTTCTGTTTTTCACAGCAGTTAGTACAGTGCTGGGCACGTAGCAGGGACTCATTAAAGTTTGCTAATGATTCATTGATTGAATGATTGATCACTTATTGAGGGAAAGAGGTATGAAGTCAATTTGTTTAAAAAAAAAAGATGCCCTCAAAGTTCCATAAGCCTGCATATTTCACCCAGTGGGGTATGTAAGAATTTAAGCTGAGCACATTAGCTGAAAACTAGACCGAAATGTGTTATGGCAGGGTTGTTGAGTTGATGGAGTTTATTTTGTATTTTATTTTGGGAGCTGATAAGAACTAGCTCTTCCTGTGGCTGCTAAAGTTTATATGTAAATTTAATTAGAAAGGAACTAGCTGAATCTGAGGGAGAAAGTGTTTCCACATGCAGAACAAACTTTCTGAACTATAGGCCACCTTCTTTGCTCATCCATGATAGTGCACTAATGCCTTAATCATTCTGAGAGAGAAACTACAACAACAGTAATAACCATGCCGGGCTCCATCTGGAGGACTCAGGGTAGCTGAGGCAAAGGCACCTGGCCCATAAGGTCAGTTTGATTAAAAGTAGAAATGTTTGTAAGTCGTGATTAAAAGCAATGAAAGGGAAAGGATTTTAGGCCTCTCCTTTCCCCACTTGCCAGAGGTGGCATAAGAAGCTAAATGGGGAAACTCAAAATGCCAGTGATTTGTTTGGTTAGGAGCATTCTTCTTTCTCCCTATAGAGTCCATAAAGCTGACACTTCATCTCTAGGTTGAATAGGGGCTTTGGCCATGAATTGCTGATCTCTGCCAGGTTTCTCAGGCATGCCAAAATATTTCTAATTATCTGTAATGAGGTATAGAATGGTGAAAGTCAGAAAGAACTGGGTTTGAAACCCACTTGACACTTACTATGTTACCCTGGGCAGATCACTCATTCTTTCTGAGTCTCAATTCCCATATTTGTTAATTGGGGATAATAATGTACTTATCTCAGAGTATTGTTGTGAGAAACTGTAAAGCTGCTATTAATACCAGCTACCATTATTATTGGTCTAAAAGTATTGTTAGCTCTATTTATAACTGAGGTAAGAATGATTTTTTCTCTAAGAGGAAATTATAAAGATATTGTAGAAAAATATGATGTTCTAAAAGAATATTTTAACAAGAAGAAAAGAAAGGAGAAATTTGTGGTTTTATATTTGTAATAATAGATAGTTATAAATTGCTATGGACAATAAACTCCAAAGCATCACTTCAGTGGAAAATTTGTGGTAATGACCTTCTCTGAACTTCACTAGCCTGGGCTTTAAAAAAGTAACCTATAATATATTACTCATCTATACTGAAAGGCTTTCCAGATTGATGGGACCTGATAGAGCTTGCGCTCTGAGGATGTAGCCTTCCAGAACCCAGGATCAATTCCATGCCACAATGACACCTTGGTTTAGGACTTTATTTTTTTATTTTTATATTAATTTATTTTGATTTATCAATAATCACTTCCATATGCATTTGAGTTTAAAATTTTCCTTCCCCTTCCTCCCCACCACCCTCCCCAAGACAGTGCACAATCTGATATAGGCTATACATTTACATTCATATTAAACATATTTTCACATTAGTGATGCCGTAAGTAAAAATTAAAACCAATAGGAGGAACCATCAGAAAGAGGAAACAAAACTCAACAGAAGAGAAAAAAATAGTAATTCAACTCCCATAGTTCTTTCTTTGGATGTGGATAGCATTTTCCATCACAAGACCTCTGGAGATGTCTTAGATCCTTGTATTGCCAGGGAGGGTTAAGTTTATCAATATTAGTCATCACACAACATGACTGTTATTGTGTACAATGTTCTTTTGGTTCTGCTCACTTCACTCAGCATCAGACCATACAAGTCTTTCCAGGTTTTTATGAAGTCAGCCTATTCACTATTTCTTATAGCACAATATTATTCCATCACATTCATATACCACAAATTGCTCAGCTATTCCCCAATTGATGGGCATCCTTTCAATTTGCAATTCTTTGCCACCACAAAAAGAACTGCTACGAATATTTTTGTACATGTGAGTCCTTTTCCCATTTTATGATCTCTTTGGGATATAGCCCTAGAAGTACTATTGCTGGGTCAAAGGGTATGCACATTTTTATAGCCCTTTGGGCATGGTTCCAAATTGCTCTCCAAAATGGTTGGATCATTTCACAATTCCACCAACAATGCATTAGTGTCTGATTTTCTCACATCTTCTCCAACATTTATCATTTTCCTGTTTTGTCATGTTGGCCAATCTTATAGGTGTGATGTGGTACCTCAGCGTTGTTTTGATGTGCATTTCTCTAATCAATAGTGATTTAGAGCATTTTTTCATATGACTATAGATGACTTTAATATCTTCATCTGAGAAATGTCTGTTCATATCCTTTGATCATGGTTTAGGACTTTAATTATTTTGATTGCATTTTATGATCCATGCATTTCTGAATGCATTCTAATCTTAAGTCTGAATCACTGGACTGGCCTCAGCTAGTCCTGGTCTAGAATAGCCAGAGATTATTTTGTGTTTGTCTTGGTACTTCTAATGTTGGCACACTGCCTGGCATATAATAGTCACTTAATAAATGAATTAGTTACTCTTTGTTGATTTGAATTGAAGCCAAGAACAACTGCCACATTCAAGACAAGCACCTAAGGGAGTCCAGCCTTACTACATGTGTGTCATAGCAGACTGAAGGACTCAGGATGACTTGGCCCTTTGCCACTAGAATGAAAAGAAATATAACCTCTGTCTCTGCAATTTTTTTTTCCTTCCTCACATTCAGCAATGGGGTGAGAATTGAGGTCAGGTTCTCCTCAGTCTTATAATTAGAACTCCTATTTCCATTGTGAGGATCTGATTTGATCTTCACAAACAAACCTGTGAGAGAGGTCAAATAATATCATCACAATTCAATGATTAAACACTAACAATAGAGGTTAAGAGTATGCTTCTAAAACACTTGACAATTCACAAAGTGCTTTCCTCACAACACTAAAAATAACTGATATTTATCAAGGTTTTGCAAAGCATTGAATGATTAGAGATTTTATAACTGTAGGGAATTCTCAGGGAGGAACTTCTTTAATGAATGAGCCTTCTCTGAAAATTAGAGTCTTTGAGAATTGCCTGGTATGTTTGTGTGTGTGTGTGTGTGTGTGTATGTGTGTGTGTGTGCGTGCATGTGTGTGTGCACACGCATGCCTGCACAGGGGCAATGAGAGGCTTTATGCTTTGCTGAGGGTCACACAGTTAGTAACATATCAGAGGGAGAATTTGAACTCAGATCTTCCTGACTGTAAGACCAGTTCTTTTTTCTTCTATGCCTCTCAAGTGCTATATGTAGTATCTTATCTGATTCCTGCAGCGCTGTGAAATAGTACTAATGGTATCATTCTGTGCTTTTTTCAGAGGAGAAAATTGAAACTCAAAGATAAGAAATTTGCTGAGAGACACACATAGAGTAAGGGGCTGAAGTGGAATTGAAATCCAGTTCTTTCTGCCTCAGGGTCTAGTGCTCTTTCTCTGTGCCTGATGTGGTCAGGTAGGTAGTACAAGTGTGTTACTATGCACATTTCGTTGATGAGGAAACTGTGGGTAAGAGAGCCAAAATGACTTTCTATAAGTAACTAGAGGTCCAAGTTAGGCTAGAGGACACAGGCCTAAATATGATCATAGTGCAGAGTGGAAAATATAGGAGGTAATAGGTTGGAGCCCACTCTGAGTCTACAGATATGGTCAAGAACCAGGGTTCAAGCTGGGTAGAGAAATCAATAGAGTGATAGGTTGATTGATAGAGCAATAAATAAAAAGATAGAATAGATATAGACAGACAGATGAAGAGATAGAGAAAACATTTATTAAGTGCTTACTATGTTCTAGGACTAGGAAGCTAGGTGGTACAATGGATAGAGTACTAGGCCTGAAATCAGGAAGACTCATCTTCTTGAGTTCAAATCTGGCTTCAGACACATCCTAGCTGTGTGACCCTAGGCAAGTCATTTAACCCTGTTTCCCTCAGTTCCTCATCTGTAAAATGAACTGGAGAAGAAAATGGCAAATCACTCCAGTATCTTTGCCAAGAAAACCCCAAATGGGGTCATGGAGAGTTGGACATGACTGAAATGGCTAAGTAATAACATATTCTAGGCACTGTACAAAGCACTTGGGATAAAATACAAGCAAGCAAGACAGTTCCTACCCTCATGGAGCTTACTTTCTTTTTAAAAAAATCTTATTTATTTTATTCTGAACTTAAGAAATAAAACAAGTGTTTCTATAACACAGAAGAACAAAAAAAAATGGTTGCATTTGAAACTGCAAATCTATCGTGAGCAGCTTGCTATTCCTTTTAAATATATAATAAAATTATCATGTTACTTTCTTTTTTCCTCCCTCTTCCCACCCCTGAGATGGCTACTATTAGACACAAACATGTATATATACATGTGAAATAATTCTATACATATTTCTATTTATCAGTTCTTTTTCTGGATGCAGATAGTGTTTTCCTTCATAGGTCCTTTGTAGTCAATTTGTGTATTTATAATAGCCAAAATGACTTAGTCATTCAAAGTTTTTAAAACAATATTGCTGTTATTGTATGCAACTTTCTCTTGATTCTGCTCATTTTGCTCTTCATTATTTCGTGCAAGTCTAGCCATGTTTTTCTAAGATCATCAAGCTCATAACTTCTAATAGCCCAGTATTGTTCTATCACAATCATATACCACAACTTGTTCAACCATTCCCAAATCAATGGGCATCCCTGCAATTTTCAGTTCTTTGCCACCACAAAGAGAGCTGCTATAAATATTTTAGAACAAATAAGATCTTTCTCTTTTTCCCTAGTCATCTTTGGAAATGGACCTAATAGTGATATTGTTGGGTCAGAGGGTATAAGGCAGTTTAACAGCTCTTTGGGCGTAATTCCAGATTGTTCTCCAAAACTGTTTAATCAGTTCACAATGCCACCAACAAGGAATTAGTGGTTCATTTTTTCCACATTGCCTCCAACATGTGTCGCCTTCCCCTTCAATCATTTTAGCCAATCTGGTAAATGTAAAATATCTCAAGGTTGTTTTAATTTGCATTTCCTTAATCAATAATGATATAGAGCATTTTTTCATGACTAATGGAAGACAACAACATATAAAGGAGAGATGGAAAAGGGGGAGAGAGGTAACATTGTGTGATCAGAAAAAAATAGGGAATAGTTGAGCTGAGAGATAGCACAAACAGGGTCTGACTGCTGAATTTTGGACAGATATGCCTTCCTTCTGCCTTGGCTTTAAGTGTCCTTACTTAATAAGGATAAGGTAGATAAGGTCTAGTCCAGGATTTCTTAACCTGAGGTCTCTAGAAAAATTTCAGAACATCTGTGAACTTAGAAGGGAAAAAAATTACACCTTTATTTCAATATAATTTATTTCCTCTGTAATCTGTTCTATTTTATGCATTTAAAAACATTATTCTGAGGAAGGGATTCCAAAGGCTTCACCAGACTGTGAAAGGGGTCCATGACATAAAAAAAATGAACAACTCCATGCATGGTTTGAGTGCACTTATCTGTTATTTCCCAGAATTAAGGCAGTGTTCATTAATCCCTGCTAATTGTCACATAGGTCTTTGAGAAATCCTCAATCCTTTTAACACCTTGTTACCTTGAACCACTCTGTGAGCTTGTTAAGGTTAAAGGTCACTCTAGGGCTGGGGCAAGAAGTCAGGCTGTAGTTGAAATTAGAGATTTGTCTGCAGCTGATGGGAGGAGTCATTTCAAAGCTAAGATTTTAGGTCAGCCTATAGACAAGATTACAGGACAATGTGTGGCAAGGACAAAAAGTCATTCTATAGTTAAATTTAGTGGTCAGTCTTCAACTAAAGTTAAAAGTCAGTTCATGATTGGGGCTAGATATTAGTCTATAGCCAAGGTTAGGGGAAAGTTTATGATTGAAGTAATGGGTCAATCTGTGGCTAATTCATGCCTGGACTCTGAGGTCAGTCTGTGGCCAAGTTTAGAGGTTCGTCTGTAGCTGAGGTAAAAGAGTCAGTCTGTAGATGAGTTATGAGTCATCTTCTAGCTGAGAGGCTTAGGGGGCAGTCCATGGCTGACTTTGGGCAGTTAGCCTGTGGTCACCGAACAAAATTTTTCTCTGTGTAAAACTTATTACCTTATACAAAGGTTAAACTTCCTGAGCATTGTTCTCCAACCAGTTCAATTAACCAAGCTGGTCATTTTTGCCTTTTATAGTGAAAAAAAAAGATGAAGATTTCTAATTCTCCAGGCGTACTCACATGGTAATGACATGGTAATTTGTTCTCAGCTAGGGCTGATTGCTATCCAGCCCCTACTCCATTCTCAACAGATTATCAGAAACTTTGTTCTGCCCGATCCATGCAGTGTCTATTCCTTTGGGGTGTTATCCTGAAAGCTCTCGAATTTGTTTTCAGGGTGTAGATCATATTAACAGTCAATGATTTGGCAAATACAGGTCTGGGGACCACTTGAGTTTTGATTCTAAGATTCTAGAAAATACATTTCCTCTTCTTCTGTCCTTGTTTTATGTGCTGGATGCTATCTAGATGTGATTTATACTTTAGACATTTGAAAGGAAAATGAATAGATATTTTTCATATATACTTACACTCTCTACATTAATTCACAATTGCCAGCTGTTAATACTCAGGAGAAATAACAATTCAGTTTCCTTAAAAAAAACCACAACCCACTCACAAAAAAACCCTTATGAACTTACAATGTGAGAAAATAGAATTCTAATTTGACCTTAGTCTTTTATCCAAAGTCAGAAACAGTTTGTCTGAAAATGTGGTAATTGCAAGATTAAATTCAGTCCCAATGGGAAGCTGAGAAAAAACTGATATGTATCTGTGCCTAACAACATCAAGAGGAAAAAGGACAGAGACAGAGACAGGGAGGAGAAAGAAGATAGGGGGAAATGTCCTTAAAACAGTGTGATAAAAGGTTCTTACTTTGATTGGATCTCAGACTTGGCTTTGTGAAGAGGTAGGGTATAGAACTGACTACCTAACATACTTTATGGAACCCTGGGAGGGGAGGAGTCTCTTCTTACAAATGTTTCCCCTCCCCCCCATCAAAACTTGAAATTCTACCATTACAGAGTCATTTGTTTAGTTATTGACAGAAATATGGGTTGGACAAAAGGTTACTGGGTCCCTTCTAACTTGATTCTATGATTCAGTGGCTAGATTTCCTCCAAAGTTCTTTCTAGATCTATGATTCTCTTGGATTGAGAGCAAAGACAACTGAATTTGAATCTTCTCTCTAACATTTACCAATTGTCCGGTCTTAGATGGGTTTCTTCATATCTCTAAACCTCAGTTACTTAACAAGAATTTTGGGCTTGACAGATGTTTGCTAAGTTCAATTCAAGCTCTAAAAACCTATGAATTTATAGTTCTTTTTTTTTTAAAGCATTTCAGAGTTTACTTGAAAAATTCAAATATCCCTGAAAGGTGTAACACCATAAACTTTTCTCAGTTAAAACCTTAGGGGATGATCAAGACAATGTAGGACTGATATACAGGATAAGAATCTGGTGGGCTGGGAGAGAGAGGAACCAAAATTTGAGAAGGATAAGGAGATATGGGGATGAGAAAACATTGTTGTTTTACAATTTTTCCATAGGCTGACCCTCCTGTGTATACACAGAGATTCGATAGGCACAGTTGTCCACAACTCATGAAGACTTCTGAAACTGAAGCTTTCCAACAGTCAGAAAAACACAGAGTAATGAAGTTGAGAATATGAGCACAGGAAGGGACTAAGTGGGCATCTTGTTCAAAGAGAGACTCAGAAGAAATGAGAGAGCTAAAACCCAGGACTCCTGGCTTTCAGTCTAAGGTTATTTCCATTTCATCACACTCCATTCATTCAGTATTTGTCAGATGCAGTTCTGTAAGCAGGCCACGTGGACCCACATTACTAAAACTGTAAACAATAGTCTCCCTATTCTATGATAACTATTAATAAGTAATAACTGAGAATACATGTGTAGCCTGCTTTAAATCTCATAAAACTTAGAACTTTTATGCTTCAAATGTTCATTTGTTATTGGTTCAGTGGATCTTGGGATCAGTGTATGCATAGAAACAACGTGATATTTGTTAGTTGGAATTTTAGGCTAACTCATAAAAGTCTAACTCATAAACTTATATGTAACTTGGTTCTATCGAACAGATGTAAGATAGGCACACCCTAAATGTACTTCCTTCAAACTCTTCTTACCCACCTTTCCAGAAAAACAACAACAACAACAACAAACCCCAACACTTGGCTGTTTATCTCTGAATTTCTAGAAGTCATCGATTCCGGGTTCAATGCATTGTAGGCAAACTTTTTTTTTTAAAAAATTGTGGGTGCATATAAGTCAGGGAAATCTGCAAAAATGAAAATTGAATGTTCATTTGATTTGTATTTTTGTGCCTATTATATGCCATATATTAGGTACTTTGAGGAATACATAATAAAAAGATGCAGTTCTATGTAAAAGCTTCTCCACAAAATACAAATTATGGAGTTGCTTCCCTGTTGTATCATCTCTGACTCTTTGTGACCCCATGGACCATAGCACACTAGACTCCTTCTAGCCTCCACTATCTCTCAAAATCTGTCCAAGTTCATGTTCATTGTTTCTATAACACTAGCTTTCCATCTCATACTCTGCCATCCCCTTTTCCTTTTGCCTTCAAATCTTTCCCAATATCACACTTATTTTTTCCAGTGAGTACTGTCTTCAAAACAAAGACATTCAGATTATTAATCTAGAACTAGAAACAACCTCAATGGCCATACAATCAAATGTTCTCATTTTACAGATGAGTAAACTGAGGCTGAGTAAAATAAATTGATTTACTTAAAGTCACACAGGTAGCAAATAACAGAAGTATTACTTGAATCCAGGTTTTCCAACTTTAGAGACAATGTTCTTCCTTCTTTCCTTCCTTCCTTCCTTCCTTCCTTTTTTCCTTCTTTCCTTCCTTTCTTTCTCTTCCTTCTCTAATTGGAGTTAAGTGACTTGCCCAGGGTCACATAGTTAGTAACTGTCTGAAGCAGGATTGAACTCCAGTCTTCCTGACTCCAGGCTGGTGATCTATCCACTGTGCCACCTACCTGCTCTGAGCCAATGTTCTTTCAACCATTCCACATAGAATGGCAATATAAATAACAAAGAATTGAACCAGGTGTTAAATGTTTTCAATATGCATTCCCAAATGGCTATCACCTCTAGTATGTCTCTGGGAACACTGACTCCAGCACCTAATTAGCTCCTTTTCCTCTTCAAAATAATAGAGAGGAACACCTCAGTTTATTCATGGAAAGGTGCTAAGGAAACCTGGACGTGCAACGATCTGGGATATCTTAACATCCCTTGGTTTTTACAGTCACATCTGTCTGCTGTGTTAACTTGGTTATGGTCTAGAGGTAGCTACCATTTTTCCCTATTTCTCTTTTATGCTCACCCAAATTGTGAGAATTCTGCTTCCCTTTAACATGTTGTGCATGTTGGAAGTGCATCTATCAAAACAGTCTGTGTGGTGTGGTATCACCATACTATGTAAAGCCAGTGTATAAGCTTCTCATGAGGTAGCCCACAGAGAATTTTCCCTAGTAAATAAGGTGCTCCAGCTCCAAAGCATTGTGAGCAAAGTAGCTCACAATGTGTCTATTACATTAAAAGATCATTCATGCTTGATTCCTTAGATAATCCTCTGCTGTATTTGAAATATTATTCAATTTGTAGAAACTTAATTTACCCACAACTTTGCAGAGATGCAGTGAGATACTATTATGGACTCTAACTCAAGCATCTCAAACACTCTCTAAACTCTGCTTCAATAGGCATTCTCATAAATGTTCTCTTATTTCCTACTTTGGGGCCTCAGATTGTCTTAGATATGTGGTAAGATAATAGATAATATGAGAGTCTAGTCATGATAGCCCACTTACTGGAATTGTTTCAAGCTGCACTAGGACCTAGGGCCTCTACCTGCTTCTCTTCAGGAGCATCCAAAGCAGAGGTTACTAAGCTTGAACCAGTCGAGAACATACTCTCCATGTATTCAACACAGATCTGGATTCAAAGGTTCTCACTCTTCTTGTATACCAAAATGACTCTGGAGTACACATTCTCAGACTCTTTTCCTTTCTATATTCACTTCTTCAATTCACAGAACACAACTAATAATGACCAATTTTTATTTTCTCTTACTCTCATACCTCATGTAGTAATTGCTCTATCCTCTTAACAAGAATAATAACTCAGTCACAATGCCCAAGGGGTGCTGCACCATGCCTAACTCCACCTCCACTGGATAATGAGCCATCAGAAATGCCTACTGCAACTACTCTTATAGCTTGGGGAGTATGGTGGAGGTGGGTGGGGAGGAATCCACAATAGTGAACAATTGTTTACAGTAGTGAACAGTTGCAATGCAGAATCTGTATTGTCCATGTACAGCTGTTTGTCTTTCATTAGACTTTATAGGTACCTCCATGTTAATTAAGGAACATCAATCACACTGAATATAAAATCAGGAAGCTCCATTTGAGATGAATCACAATCAATGCTATGACGTATGTATTTTCCCAATGTAATTTACACTGGTTGCAAACATATCTCTAACATTGTATTTATCTGGGGACAGCTAGGTGGAGCAATGGATAGAGTGCCAAGCCTGAAGTCAAGAAGATTCATCTTCTTGAGTTCAAATATGGCTTCAGACACTTGCTAGCTGTGTGACCTTGAGCAAGTCCCTTAACCCTGTTTGTCTCAGTTTCCTCACTTGTAGAATGAGCTGAAGAAGGAAATGGCAAACCACTCTAGTATCTTTGAAAAAAAAAAACCAAAACCCAAATGGTTCCATTGGAGAGTTAGTCATGACTGAAAATGACTGAACAACAACAGCAACACATTTTAGGAAAGATATTGACAAGTAAGCACGTCCAGAGAATGGGGCTTCTGAATAGCCTTCTGTATGAGGATCTAAAGGAAATGAGGAAGTTTAGCCTAGAGAAGTATAGACCTAGGGGATACTTGTTAAGCATCTTTAGGCACTTCAAGAGCTGTCATATGATCAAGGAACCAGGCTTCTTATGCTTGCCTTCAGTGGGAAGAACTGAAAGCATTGAATGCTGGGAGGTTGCCCAGAGTCATCCTCTAGCTTGAAGCAAGGAAAAACTTCCCGACAATTTGTGTGCTTCTAATGCAATGCACTGCTTCAGGAAAGACGGAGTTCTCCCTCCACAGAGGTCATAAAGTGAAGGCTGGATAACTACCAAAGATCTCTGAAAAGGACTTCAGAGTCAAGATTGTCATAGAGGGAATATCTGTTTGGGTACATGTTGAACTAGCTGACCTATAAGGTCTCTTCTTTTTAAGAGAGAAATCAATTAATTGAGTCATGTGCAGATAAAGGCAACTTGGATGGTGGTAACCATGTTATATAAGGACTAGTTGAAAGAAATTTGGATAATTAGCTCAGATGAGAGAAGACTTCAGAAAGACACTATCTCTGGTCTTTAAATATTTGAAGGGCAGTTATAGAAAAAAGGTGGTGAACTTATTCAGTGTCATTTCAGCAGGTAGACTCAGGACCAGTGGGCAGAAGTTACAGACAGATTAATTTTTAGGGATCATTAGTTTAGCACTAGATGGAATCTTCAAGAAATCTAGTCTAACCTTTCATTTTACAGATGAGGAAACGGAAGCCCAGAGAGGTTATGAATTGGTCAGTCTCACAAAAGTAAATCTAATCCCTTTCCTATATAGCGGCCCTTCAAATACATGAAGACCACTATTCTGTCCCTACCAAATCTGTTCTCAAGGCTAAAAATTACTCTATTGGTCTTTAAATGGATCCATGTGTAGTTTGAACTTAAGACCCTTTTTACCATCCTGGCTGCCTTCTTCTGGAAGGTCTGGAGCTCATCAAAGTCCGTAAAACGTGATGCCCAGTACATAACACAAAATTGCAGATTTTGCAAGAATACAAGGCAAGATTATGCCCTTTTTATTCCTGCACCCCGCAATTCCTGCTAATGCATTAGTGAGTGCTAGTTGTCCAATGTTTCACCCTTCCTGGGGAACTTAGATTTTGTGTGTTGTTTTTGCATTTTAATTGTGTCTTGCAGGAGACAATGGCTTAAGCTGGAAGAGTATCTGTAATAGAAAGTAGATTTCTTTCCCCTAGGAACCTGCCGAGTCTATCTCTGCACAGACTAGCCCTGAAGAAATGCCATGCATTTGTGTCACAAGGTAAAGGGAGAAATAAATCAAAGAAACTATTTGCTGTTTCCTCAAAATAGTTTGGTAAACTTGTAATGACCTTCATCTGGTACAGCTGTTGAGCCCAAACAAGAAGACACAGAACAGAAATTTTAATCATATTTTTCTTCACTTGCCACACAGCAGGAATAAAAAGTTTAGCTGGGGAGACCGAAATGCAATGAGTAAAAATCCCCAACAGTCATACATCTGGCCTTTAATTACCCTATGGTATTTATTTCATCAAAAAAATATTTTGACTCCTATGACTGATCATTCTACAGCAGAGGAAAGCATTAGGAAATAAACAGGAAAACACACCAATTTATCAACAGAAGGATTACAACGGAATGCAATTAAATGCAAAATGTATTTGCTTTTTAAAAGCAGTAACACATAAATTAGTCTGTCAGGAAATGTAGGCAACTAATTGCAGAAAAAAGTATGCCATAAGATAATATTATCTCCATATAGTCTCTTCCAACAACACAGAAATGATTGGGCACATTATTAATAGAATAGATATCACATTGTATTCATTAAATTACTTTTGGGGGGAAGAAGCCCATTAGAATCCATTCTATAATGTATTTACTCCTTTTTATAACTTAATCAGCATTTAAGTCTTGTTTGCAGACTAAAATAATGATTTTTGCCATTTTTATAGTAATTTAAAAAAAAATAAGGAAGACCTAATATATCAAAGACTTGCTCTGTTCCTATTGCCAAAAAGCTCTATAATTGGAGCTAATGGTCTGCTTATGCTGTTGCTGTTCCCTAAATTGCTGGATCTCTACCTGGTCACTTGTCGATAACTTTCTCTCACCCTATAACCATCTGTAGATCTTCTGTCTGATGATTATTTGCTTGAACTTGGGATAGTCCCTTGTTTCTGTCTATATGTTTTTATAGAATCATAGGGTGTTTGATATGGAAGAAACCTTAGACAGCATCATCTTAGAGTTAAAGAAAATGATGTCCACACAAAGTGACTGACACAGCGCTACACAGCTGGTAAACTGCAGAACCAGGTCTCACTTAAACTAAGTTTTTCTATACCTACCCCAATATCTTGTCTGCTACCCCACACTCTTTGTTGAGTTGCAGGTTTTACCTTGACTTTGCCTCATCACCATTAAGGCCTTTTTATTTTGTTTGTGTCTCACTTCATTGTTCCCAAAGTCCAGCCCTTCCTCTCTGACCCTTCTATCTTTGATCCTGTATTATACCAGGTTGGCTCATTATCTAAATTTTCAATAGCAGTTACTTGTATATGTTCATCAGGGTCCATGAGGAGGAGATGGCAGTGGGACTGTGAATCTATTCTTCATTTGAACTGAATTTAGCATATGTTGATTAATAAGCCAAATTCAATACATGCATAGTCTTTGTCCATATGTCATCATCATGTCTTTAAAAACCCCACATACGTTTGTGAAATGTCTATTAGGTATAGATCAGTGCTCTAGATGGGGAAACAATACAAAAATAATCAGACTGCTTCTGCCCTCCAGGAGCTTACACTCTAATATGATATTTAGGGTGAGGGAGATAGGTAGATTTTGATAGTATTAATGTTGAATAATTGAAATGAACTAAACATCAATCAATATTAATATTGATTAATTGACCTATGAGTAGACAATCTACCAGAAATCATGGACTATTGTAAAGGGAGAGATGCTTGAAACTAAGGGCAGTGATAGATGTAGTGAAAGTAACTGGAACCTAGGGAGGTTTAGTCTTGAAAGGTGAGGAATTAGTACTGGAGGTGTTATTTGTATGTGTCTTACCTCCTTAAATAACCTTTAAATAAAGTTACATAACCTCTCTTAGGTTCAATTTCTTCATCTGGAAAAAGAAGTTGGATTAGCAGTTATTGAAAAGTCCCTTCCAGTTTTGAGTCCGTAATGCCTCGATACTATGAACCCATCATCTTTTTTCCTTGAAACTTGACATTCTGCTGAACTTCCTTATTTCTCTTGATGACACCATATGTACTGGAGGTCATACAGCAAAGGCTGCATAATCAGTTGTAATGTATGTTGTAGAAGGAATTCTTTCTCAGGTGTGGGCTGGACTGAGGACTCTTCCATATCTAAAATTTTGTGATCCTGAAATAAGTGGACAGTGTGATATCATAGAAAGAATGCTGGATTTGAAGGTAGAGGATCTGGGTTCCATTCCTTTCTGCTATTTCTTCCTCTTTGCAATGTACATAATCTTCTTAACCTAAATCTTCTCATTTGTAAAATGAGAATGTTGGATTAAAAGACCTTAAAGGTCAATTGTAGATATAGATGCTAAATGTAAAGACCCTACATCCATAGCTGAGGCAATTTAGCATCGAGTTAAATGCTATTGGTCCCTTTGTGGTCCCTTACTCTGTTCTAGTGACCTCTCTTTCTCTCTCTCTTAAACAAGTCCTTGTTTGTACTCCCAATTTCTATTGAATGGGTCTCACATACACTTTTATACCTAAATCTCTACTTTGGTACCAAAAGGCTTAAGGGAAAAAATGATTGTTCCTTTGAGACTTTAGCCATGCTTTCCTCTTGCCAGTGTTCTTAATATTTTTTTTCCTTTTTCTGATTTTCAGCACTAGATTCCCCTCATATGTTCTGGACATTCATCTTCTGCCATATAGCCTTAATATTTACCAATTACTTGCTTAGATATCTACCTCAGTCTGCTGCCAGACTCCCTTTTGACCATTATTTTTTATGTTTTTGGGTTTTTTTTGTTTTTGTTATTAGGCAATTGGGGTTAAGTGACTTGCCCAGGGTCACATGGCTAGTAAGTATGAAGTGTTTGGTCTGAGGCCGGATTTGAACTCAGGTCCTCCTGACTTCAGGGCCAGTGTTCTATCCACTTTGCCACCTAGCTGCCCCCCTTTTGACCATTCTTAAAGGATGCCAATAGTTACCTCTGAGTATTAAGCCTACAAAGAAACTTCTTGGGCGGGACTGTTTTCCCCCATTCCCACATTTATCCATACTTGAGACTCTAATACTTGCTGCTCTTGCTTCCCTAGGTAAAAGAGAAGCATTTATGTAGAACTTTAAGACATGCAAGAGACTTTCATTTTAATAACTCATTGAAGTAGGAGTAGCCAAATATTTATTATTCCCATTTTATACACAAGCAATTTAGATTCCTAGAAATTGTTACTTGCCCTGCTCACATGATTGGTAAATATCAGAATTGAGACTTCAATTGAGCTCTTCAGGCCATCACTTCTGCTACTAATAGCACAGGATATAAAAGGTTTCCTTAGCTCTTATGGATTTGGCTATGAAGCACAAGGTAAGCATACATGAAGATGGTCCAGTTGTGGTTCTGGGTCCAGTTCTGATGCTCATGGGCTCCCATGGTTTCCCTTCCTAGTCAGGCTCATCTAGAATATTGTGTTCAGTTGTGGATGCTATGGATTAAGAAAAAACACTGAGAAACTAGAGAGTATCCATAGGAAAGCAACCAAGATGGTAAAGGACCTTGAGTCCACATCACCTAATGATTTGTTGAAAGAACTCAGTTTGTTTAGCCTGGAGAAGATTGGGAGGGGGGAGTTTGAGTGGGGAATGGTAGGGAGGTGGGGAGACTTGGGGAAGGAAAGATATCTATCTTCAAATATTTGAAGGGCTATTATATGGAAGAGGAATTAGACTTGTTCTTTTTGGCCCCAAAGGACAGAACAGGGAGCAAAGGGTAGAAGTTGCAAAGAGGTAAATTTAGACTTGATGTCAGGAAAAACTTCCTAACAACTAGAACCGTTTCAAAGTGGAATGCACTACCTCTAAAGCAGGGGTTCTTTTTTGATAAAATTTTATTCATGTCTTTTTTATATTACCACAAGTTTCCCTAGTATCTCTCCCCCCTCTTTCCCACCCAGAGAACAAATCACATTTTTAAAAGCAAAAAAGAAAAAAACATAGAAAAATTGATTAATACATTGAAAAACTACAAAAAATATGGGCAGTAAACCACATTTATGGGCCTCCTGCTTCTACAAAGGGACAAGGTGGAATGTGTTCTCTTATCTCTTCTTTCAAACAATGCTTGTTCTCTGTAATTTTGTACTTTTGATTTTCTGTAGTTGTTTTTTTCTATTTGCATTGTTGTAGTCATTATATATATTGTTTTCTCGTCTCTATTTACTTTACTTTGCATCTGTTCCATGCTTCCATCCATGCTTCCCTATATTTCTTCACATTTGCCATTTCTTATAACACAGTGATATTACTTTATATTCATGTGCCACAATTTGTTTAGTAATCCCCTAATTGATAGGTAATTATTTATTTCCAGTTATTTGACATCACAAAGAATGCTTCTATAAATGTTTTGGTGTACATGGGGATTTTATTTATATTGAGGAAATTTTTGTTTTTCCTTCATTTTTGAAGAGGACCAATAACATGGGTAATGTCCTGACTTGTGTGTGAATTGGATTTAAGTAAGGCAGACTTGCCTTACTCTTTCTTCCTGAGTCATTGAAGAAGAGTTGGATATGACTGAAATGACTCAACAACAATCAAAGAAGTATAAGCTTAGTAATATAATTTCTGGGTCAGAGAGTATATAGAGCAGGGGTTATAAACTTGGGCTCCAAGACCTTGTTTTTAAAAATATTTTGTTAACCATATTTCAATATAATTGGTTTCCTCGGTAATTCTAAGCATTTTATTTAATGCATTGAAAAACATTACTTTGAAAAGGGGTCATTAGGCTTCACCAGACTGTCAAAGGGATCCTTGACACAAAATGGTTAAAACCCTTGTTCTCTTGGTGAGGCAATTGGGGTTAAGGGACTTGTCCAGGGTCACACAACTAGTGAGTGTCAAGTGTCTGAGGCCAGATTTAAACTCAGGTCCTCTTGACTCCAAAGCTGGAGCTTTATCCACTACACCATCCAGCTGCGCCTGAGTTCCTTTTCTTTGAAGGGCTTCATGAAGAGGCTGCACAATTCCTAGTTGGGTAAGTCAGTGCATATTCCTTTTCTGTGTAGGTATTAGACTTAATGATCACTGAGATTCTTCCCAATTCTCAAAATCTGAGATTCTGTGATAATCACACAATATTCTGTGTTTTGTTGTTGTTTTTCCATGGACTCTGTTTTACGTAATTTGCATAGTGTTTTCCTGGTTCTCCTTAGCAAACATACTATAATTTGTTTAGCCCAGGAGTTCTTAATCTGGGGTCCATGAACTGTCAAGGAGTCTGTAGTTGGATTTCAGAGCATCTGTTTACTTAAATGAGAAACAAAATACATCTTTGTTTTCATTAACATCTAACTGCTTTAGCATTTTCTTCAATGAATTAAAAACATTTTGAGAAGGGGTCCATAGACTTCATTCACTAGGCTGCCAAAAAGGTTCATGATGCCAAAAAGGTTAAGAACCCTTGCTTTAGTCATTCCTTAATCAATGGGCATCTCCTTTGTTTATAATTCTTTTGCTAAAATTAAAAGGTCTGTTATGAATAGATTAGTATATGTGGTACTTTTCTTGTCTTGGGCATCCTTTTATGCTTCATCATGAGGATCTCTGGATCAAAGGATAAGGAAATTTCAGTCAATTAAAAAAAAGTATAATTCCAAATTGCTTTCCAGAATGGTTGACTCAATTTACAAACATGATTTGTTTTCAAAGAGATCTCTTCTTTCCTTTCTTTTCTTGCCATAAATTTATTGGTAGGTAACTATCAGATCTAGGGGCAAATACCAAGTCCAAAATTCAAGGATTCAGAGTGCTGTAAAATTTGCCTTTGTCTAAGGCATCTAATATTCTGGTCCTAAAATATAGGCAGGATAGAGTTTACAGGTTCATGGAGGCAGGTGGCTACCTCTGAGAATAGAATCAAGAAAATGTTAGTTAGTTTTGATGTTCTGGGTCTTTTAGCAAGGTCTGCCTTTGTGATAGATTTATAATTGAAGAGTTTGGGCTTTACCCATGATTAAAAGTTTATAAAAGTTAATTTGACCAGATCTGAAATGGCTTGTGTCAGGTCTTACGCTGGGCTATTATTGTTCTCCATGGAAGGCACAGGGCCCTCTATATTTTTATGATATCTCAGCCATAAAGCTCACCCTGGAAAATATTCAAGGAGACTTGCTGAGGTGGCAGAAATACATTCGCTGTGGATGGAAAGATCAGCTATTATTAAAATGAACCCATTAACAAAAATGCTTTATAAACTCCAGATGATCTCTTTTCTATTATCCCACAAGAAGATTAACATTTTAGTGTTGCTTTTATGCAGTTAGGGGGAAAGATAAATAAGCCAAGGTTAAATAGGATCACCTTTCTCTTTCCCATGCAGGGGTGACACCAATTTCCTTGCTTGGGAATGTACCATCATTCTAAGGATATGGGAAGACATAAGAGGCCTTGCTCACTCTCTAGGATTCTTGCTATTGTGGTCTTTAATAGAACCAGAGATGGGTCTTTGCAAAGTTGTGAGAGCAGTAAAGTTTGCCTTTAATGGCTCTGTACCCCTAGGTCCATGGACCCCAGACTCTGTACCTCTAGTCACTTAACCTATCAATTCTCTGGGCAACTCTCTAAGGCCTAGTTACAGAGAAGGTGCTGGCCAGCATTGATAGAAGGCATTTCCTCTGTTAAGTGTTAGCTATACTAATGAAAGCAAAGTTGTTCCTACTCCTATTCCTGTACCCTACTACCCCCCATCCCTTTGAAGTTTCTCTCAAGATCCATCTATTGCCACCATGATCCCACTCTCTTCAGTATAATACAGCAATTAGAGCAAACAAATCTGATAAACTCATTTATTTAGTTTTTAAGAAGTTATTTTAATCTTTTTTTCCTGGAAAATTTGCATGTTTTAAGTGATGGTGATGATGATGATGATGATGATGATGATGATGATGATGATAATGATCTGCATTTTAAAAGAAAAGCCTGGAGAGAGCAATACTTTCATGGGAAACTTTCAGTCTTTACTCCCTCATCTCTCTACTCACACAGGTACTAGCCTGCAAACCACACAGGGTCTTTCAAAAACACTTTTTTCATGTCTCACAGGCTGAAAATTCTTTAATAACTTTATAACATTGAATCCACACACTTGGGTTTTCTGGATCTTTCTCTATCCTACCCACTTGGACCTTTCTCTATCCTACCCACTTAATTATTTCCATTCCCATTATTTGCCAATACTCATCCTCTGCTCCAACCAGGCAAATCTCCTGGCTTCCTGTCCCCTGCATTGCTGCTTCAGACATCTTTGCCCATGTTGACCTTCCAAGGGCACTGAAATATCCTTTTTTACCTGTCCTTCTTTCAATATCTTTTGAATCTCTTATAAAGTGTTAGTGACTGATGACACTTTACCCCTTCTACTTTTTCCAAGAAGGCTTTTCTATCTGCTACAGGACTTGGTGATGTCCCTCTTCTCTGAATTTCCAGAGCAATTATAATTAGACCCACATCATCTAGCACTTAATTACATTCTGCCTTATTCATTCATCTTTGTTTACTGTGAGTATTAATGTCATTTTCAGCAGACAGACCAGAAGTTCTTTGAAGGTAGGGGACTATATTTTCTCCTCTTATGTTCTCCATAGCATCCAGAACTCATTTCAACACTCCACAAATACCATATATCATGTTAACTTCCCAGTGTCTTATGACCCATATCCCTGGGATAGTCTTTACTATCCCAAGTTTCAATTTCTTATTGTTACATTAATTCCACAGGATTCATGATAAAACACACCTCCTTCCTATCAGTCAAGAGATGGAAGAATAGAGGCATGGAATGAGTATCCCTTGTTTGACATAGTTGTTGTATTGATATTGCTTAACCATTTTTTGTTTGTTTTTTGGTGACAAAGGAGTGTTCAATGGGGAAAGCATAGGCATATCAGGAAATGTATGTAATATTTTTAAAAAGGCATCAGTAAAACTTTTTGACTTTAAGAATTAAGGCCATTGCCTGTTTAATCCTCTGGCAATAAAGAGGAAGAATAGCCTACTATGCATTCTCTGCAGAACAATCCTTTTACCTAAGGCTGTGGTGCAGTCTTGTTTTTTTCTTTTCCTTGTCTCCAGCTAAACAATATTGGTTCTTTTAGTTTTTCTTTCTGACACTTTAAACTTTTCTGTGAGTTTCTTCTGAACTCTCCATGATTAAACAAGGCTGGCCTGTAGCCAAATTATGGAGTCGGTGAAGTTTGTCTTTGGGGTCTTAACTTTCAACTGGAAAAAGGATCAGACAAATTCCACAATTGAAAACACCTTAAAATCTTAACTCTCTCAGAGGTATTTGCATTGATCCTACAATGCTTTTGTTTGTTGTTCAGTCATGTCTGACTCTTTATGACCCCATTTGGGGTTTTCTTGGCAAAGATGTTGGAGCAGTTTGCCATTTCCTTCACCAGCTCATTTTACAGTGGAGGAAACTGAGGCAAACAGGGTTAAATGACTTGCCCAAGGTCACATAGTAAGTGTCTGAGGCCAGAGTTGAACTCAGGAAGATGAATCTTCCTAACTCCAGACCTGGCTCTCTATCCATTGCATCACCTAGCTGTCCTGCTTTAATCTAAAACAAAGCATCTCCAATGATAGCATTTTAGTCATGGTTGTCAGGATCTTCCAGGTGTTGTAAGTTGCTGTGTTTTGTTCCAAGAAAGATAGAAATGAAAAATGTCAGGGATTAGATAAATTCCCCTTCTAGGGCCAAGGATGTGGTATCTAATTTAAGAGGAAAGCAAACATAAGTCAAAAGCTAGGCTAGGCTAGTACCAAGGAATTTTTGGAACACCTGGATCCACGGTGATTAGGAAGACTAGTGACCAGAGCTGAGATTTTGGGCTAATGGAAGTGTGCTCATTTAGGAAACCAAAATGCTAGGATTGGCAGGGAGTTGACTAATCCTAACTACTCCCCCCATCTTTAGCTTCTCAGGGTAGATGTGCCATCATGGTTATAAATAGGATCCATCTACTGAACTTCCTTTGAGGAGTGTGTTTTATTTATTTCTTCTTCTTCTTTTTTAAGGCAATTGGGATTAAATGAGTTGCCCAGGGTCATGTAGCTAGTAAGTGTTAAGTGTTTGGTCTGAGGCCAGAGTTGAACTCAGGTCCTCCTGACTTCAGGGCCGGTGCTCTATTCACTCTGCCACCTACCTGTCCCAAGGAGTGTGTTTTATATAGCCTATAGTGTAGCAGACTTTTAATCTTCAGCCCCAGGCTGGTTATATCTGGGGAAGCTGCTCATTGCTTCCTGCTCTTATGACATATAGGTCACAAGGTAGCTAAAAAGCACAATGCATAGAGCACTGGGCCTGGACTCAGGAAAACCCAAGTTCAAATCTTTTCCTCAGAAGTTGGGCAAGTCACTTCACCTCTACCTGTCTCATTTTCCTCAATTGTAAAATAGAGATCATAATAGCACCTATCTCAGGGTTATTGTGAAGATAAAATGAGACAATATTTGTAAAGCACTTAACATGGTGCATGGAATAAGTGTTTAATAAATGTTTGTTCCTTCCCCTTCTCTTAGAAGTAGTTTTTCCTCAGGCTTTCAAGGTTCTCTTTTCTTCAGGTTTGGGCTTTTTTCTGCTTTCTTCACTACCCACTGGCCTTTGATCCTCTATTTGTTCTAGAATTCTGGCTTCAAAATAATCCTTTGTTCTTGCCATTTTTACTCAGCTTTATGTGCTTTTGATCAGTGGTCTCTAGCTCTTCCTTGATACTTGACACCTTTTCATCATCTCCTCCTTCCCTCCCCACCCCACTCCCAGCCAAACCCCAGCTTCATTCTCTACCTTTGTTTTAAATATTTATCTCCTAATCCTGGCTTCTAGTCCTACCTCTTGAATTAACCACAGCTCAGCCAGACACACCTGTTGTGGTCCAGTGAAAAAGATATTTGTGGGTAAGAGAGACTGGTGAGTATTCTTTAAATTACTGATGGTAGCTGATAGCCTATTCTGCTTAACGGACTGCATCTTAACTTTCAATGCAACAAAACTAGTTCCAGTTTGGAGTCACAAAGGGTGGGGTTAAACTCCATTGTGGCATCCTAAGCAAATAACACATTGGCTATGATGGATTTTGATTGGTTAATAATTCTTTTGTCAACTTTGATTAAAACCAACTGGAAAGTCACTTAACCCCAAGTGCCTCACCAAAAAACAAAACAAAACAAAACAAACAAACAAACAAACAGAAAACAACTGGAGCTCTGTCAGGTAATCCAGGATCACCTTTTTTTTGCTTTCATCATCGTCTTAAATTTCCACATTATACATTCAGAAAGTCATAACCAAGAGCATGTGAGATAAAATAAAATGTGTAGAATTTCCCCAACTTATTGCAATTTAATTCTTCTCTTCCCCTCAAAAAAGATGTATCTGGAATGCAGGTCAAGCCTTGTAAATGGCAGGGGGTATAGAGATGGGTGCCTTGGTATAACTAGAGGTTTTAAAGCCTGTACCCAGTGGACTTAGAAATATGCATTAGAGTCACTTAAGCTTTCTGGGCTCCAGTTCATTTTCCTTTAAAGGAAAGAGATATTAACCACTTCCTTTTCCTACCTACTTCACTAGTATGATATGTGGATAACAGAAGATAATGTATGTGAAAACATTTTCAACATTTTAAAGTGCTAAAGAAAATGTCTATACAATTGTAAATTGTTCCATCTTGGAAAATAATTTGGAATTATGCTAGAAAAGTTATTAAAGTGTCCAAACACTTTGACTCACAGATCCCACTTGCATCTTTGTAGTAGCAAAAAACTAGAAACATAG
This sequence comes from Vombatus ursinus, assembly GCF_900497805.2. Classification (NCBI taxonomy): domain Eukaryota; kingdom Metazoa; phylum Chordata; class Mammalia; order Diprotodontia; family Vombatidae; genus Vombatus; species Vombatus ursinus. The sequence continues at coordinate 19,258,751 of NW_020950326.1, read as the reverse complement.
TGGGTGCCCACTGACTACAGAATGGTCAAGTAAAGTGTGGTATACCAGTGGAATGGAACATCATGGTGCTATATGAAATATAATTATAAGAGACATTCAGGGAAACATGGGAAGATTTATACAAATTTATAAGAATTAGCAATAGATTTACAAGAATGCATTCAGGATGAATTAAACAGAAGTAGCAAATAATATTCTTTATTATTAACAACAGCATAAAGTAAGATAACACCATTCATCACTAATTAAATTATCTAAATCTCTAATCCTAAACAAATAATCCTATAATCCCTTTAAAATTTCAAAGGAAAAAGAAACTACTTCCACTGACATCCTATTCTGATATTCCATATAGAAATAGAAGTGACTTTGAATTCTGTAGGTCTCTGCCAAGTGAATATATATTCTAGCCACTCTCATGAAGTTTGAGATACTTTGGCTGTGGGACTTGAGACATCAACTAGCTAAATTCATAGAGGCTTATAATTTGTAGGTTGGCTTTAGAGTGATGAGTTTTTCAGTCAAAGGAACTCTAAAAAGCCAACTACTGAAGTGTGGAGAGGTTGTGATAGAAGGAATGCCTACGTGGACAAAATCATAGATCCTTGAAATATTAAAGGAGTTAAATAGTGAAGTATTATTTATAATCATATTATTACTTTTATTATTATTAAAACTAATAATCTGTATGGCTCAGGAACAGAAGTTTGGTTGAGTTGAAAAAATGGCTTCATTCACTTATTCTTTCATTAAAAAAATTGTTAAGTGCCTACTGTTGTGCCAGGCAATATTCCAGGCGTTCAGGATACAAAGACAAAAATAGTCCCCCTCCTCAAGGAGCTTACATTCTCTTAGGGGAAAACATGGATATAGAATATATACAAAGTATTAGTTCGGTTTTTAGCTCTTATAACTTAAAGCCTAAAGCCATTTAAGCTATTGTAGCTGAAAACACTGACTTTTGATATACTCTGTATTGACAAATAAAAATAAAATAGATATAAAGCAAATGCAAAGTAACATGGTTGTGAAGGGCAGTCAATCTTTTGATCAACAAATATTTACTAAGGGCCTACTGTGTGTTAGTCACTATGTTAAATGTTGGGTATACCAAAAAAGGCAAGAAGACTCCAACCAAACAAAAAACATAATCTTTTACCATCCTTCTCCAAAAGACTTTACAAATAAGCTTATATTCTAAATTACTATTGCCTTTGGCTGCTATCTCTCTTTGCTTGACAAATAACTTGAATAATTCCTGACCAAGGTGGTTTTTTTTGATCTTTTGATTTCCTTGTGATCGCAATTGATGTACACTGTTTAAATTTCTAGATAAAATTCTTATAATCAATGTCAATGTCCTTTCCTTCATTCACTCCCCATTTTATGGTGGCACTAACTCATTTAAATAGGTTAGGTTAGAATTGTTTTAATTACCTACCACATATTTTTCTCATTTCTATTCTTTCTACTCTCTGTGTGTATCAATTATGACATTTTCTCTATCAAGTCTGTTAGTCATAGATTTAGTAATGAAGGAAGAAAACACGCACTTATTAAGTGCATATTATGTGCAGTGTCTGAGATGGGATTTGAACTCAAGACTTCCTGATTCCAAGCCCAGAACTATCTATATTCTCTGAACTATCAAGCTGCCTCTATTATGACACCTATTAGTAAAGTGTTATTCCTTGTTTATTAAGATATAATCAATTTTGTAATTTTTTAGTAAAATTTCTCAGCAATCTTCATATACAATGTCTTCCAATTCTTTTCTTAAATAAAGTATTCATTATGTACAGATATGAATGAGACTTGTGTGTAGTTTATAAATCTTTGGCCTCTTTTGTTCCTTACATATTTTACACTATCCTTGTCTATTCCTACCTTTGCACTGAAGTCACCAAGTATCATAGTTACCAGGTTGTTCATGATCTTTCCCCCTACCTTTTCTCTCTTCAACCTCTGCAACAGATATTGGCACCTAAGCAATGGTTATTTTCAAGGAATTCTTTCGTGCAAATACTCATCAGGAGAACACTAAGTTAGATTGACAACTGCCAAGTTTCTCTTCCTCTCTATCCACCTTCCCTAAACCCACAACCCACTCCTTCCCAGGTCCAGAAGCTGTGGTCACACATTGAATTCCAATGCCCCTAATAATGAGTTATGATAAGAAATGTATAGAACACCATGATTTGATGCTCTAAATCACTACTAATTAGAGAAATGCAAATCAAAACAACTCTGAGGTACCTTATCATGCCTATCAGATTGGCTAACATGACAAAACAGAAAAATGATAAATGCTAGAGATGTGGGAAGATTTGAACAATAATGCATTGCTTGTGGAGTTGTGAACTGATCCATCCATTCTGGAGAGCGATTTGGAACTATCTGTGTATACCCTTTGACCAAGCAATACCACTTCTAGGCCTGTATCCCAAAGAGATCATAAAAATGGGAAAAGGACCTACATGTACAAAAAATATTTATAGCAGCTCTTTTTGTTATGGACAAAATGGGAAATTGAGGGGATGTCCATCAATTGGAGAATGACTGAACAAGTTGTGGTATATGAATATGATGGAATATTATTGTTCTATAAGAAATAATGAGCAGGAGGACTTCAGAAAAACCTGGAAGACTTGTATGAACTGATGTTGAGAGAAGTGAGCAGAACATTGTACACAGTAACAGCAACATTATGTGATGACTAAATTTGATAGACTAAGTTCTTTTCAGCAATGCAAGGATCTAAGATAACTCCAAGAGACTCATGATGGAAAATGCTATACACATCTAGAAAAAGAACTACGAATCAGAATGCAGATCAAAGCACACTATTTGCTTTCTCTTTTTGTTTTTGTTTCTTCTTTCTCATGCTTCCTCCCATTGGTTCCAATTCTACTTTACAACATGACTAAAGTGAAAATATGTTCAATATAAATGTATATATAGAGCCTATATCAAATTGAGGGAGGGAGAATAGAAGGGTGGGGGAGAGATTTAGAACTCAAAATCTTATGGAAGTGAATGTTGAAAACTAAAAATAAAAAAATTAATTAACAAAAAAAGAAAACCATGATTTGAGTAACTGAAGATTTCTGCATAAGCTTGGATTCAAGGTGGTCTCCAACTTTCTGTAGCATCTCCAACCCAACTCCCTACCGTGGTACATTCATCGCTAATTTAAATTTATCTTTAAATAAAATTGAGAATAAAAATATATGATCGATGGTTACATGGCCATAGCCTTTATACAACAAACAAAAGAAATAAGTCCTGAAGATCCAGACTCTGAGATGGTTTTCTCATTAAACAATGCTTTCAAATGATTCAGGGATGCTTCTTTCATTTTTCCTTAAAGCACTTCTGGATCCTTCAGTTTCAGTCATTTTTCGGTCATGTCTAACTATTTATGACCTCATTTGGGGTTTTCTTGGCAAAGGTATTGGAGTGGTTTGCCATTTCCTTTACCGGCTTATTTTGCAGATGAGATACTGAGGCAAACGGGGTTAAATGACTTGCCCAGGGTCACACAGCTCGCAAGTATCAGAGGCTGGATTTGAATTGAGGTCCTCCTGATTCCAGGTCTAGTGTTTGCCACCTAGTGGCCCCTACTTTTGGTTCCTAAGGATGTCAAAAGTCCAGATATTGGTTAGTGGCAAAGCCCCAAAGGGTTACTCTGTAAATTGAAAGGTACTTTATAAATGTCATGTGTTATTATTAATACATTAAGGTATTCATCACATCATTGATATAATATTTGGGCAACGATGATAATGATCATTATGCTTCGACAGATTGCTTATGTCCAGCTGCAATTCAACATGTGCAATTCAACATATAAAACAGATGTGTACATTTCTAAAAGATACTTTTAGGTCAGGAAATGATGAAGGAAGCAAGATTTGTTGCTGTGTCATTTTAAGTTATTAGACTCTTAGGAGCCATACATAAAATCTATCTTAATTGGGCAGTACCTGCTATCAATTTGTTCTGTGAATAATACTTCATTTTAATTTATTACAAGCCAGAGCAGTGTGACATGTTCTAAATACCTGTGGAAAAAGGGAGCTGCTGAGTAATGTCACAATTTCACTTTGCTTCATTTCAGGAAGAACAGCAACATTTTGGCTGCTTTCTTCCTTTAGCTGACATGCCAGAGTGTGGGGCATGAAACAATATCATGGAACTCAGATTCACAAAATCAGAATCATGGCACTGTTTCATCTTTCTGTAGCTGTTCCTAAGGTAACCTGTTCCTGACAAGACAGGGCTTGATCACACATTACATTGTATAGTTTCATGTGTGCTAGTCTGGCATCCTGGACCAGTGCTGTCATGTTAGAATGCCTCCTCTTTGTACTCTCTTTCCCCAAGGATGAGAGATTGATCTCAGTAGGCCAAATCTTCCAGATGTACCATCATTGCTCATTTCTCTTTGATATATTCTGAGTCTTTGGAGTAGCATAGGACCTGATTGTAAATCTACATGCAGAGAGACCTAGAAGAAGACAAGCCACATGAACTCCTGAGGCCCTCTCCCCAAAGGTCAGATGTTGAGAACAAGCATTCTGAGTGTTCACTCATGTTTATTAGGATGGAAACCCCAAACTAACACATAAATAAAATTGTGAATTAAAATGTATGATCAAGAGTTACCTGGCCTTCATACCACAAACCAAAGAAAGAAAATTTGAAATTCTACACTCTGAGATAGTTTTCTCATTAAACAATGTTTTCAAATGATCCTGTGATACTTCTTTATTTTTTTCCTTTAAAGTACCTCACATCTGAAAGGGTGTTAAATATAAGTCAACATAAGTTCTCTGGACCTATATCTGACCTGCAGTTTCTCACATGCTATGCTGTGAACTTTAGGGAAGATGATCTAGTTTAAAAACCACACACCAGCTGGGTTTTAAATAGAGATCTTGCTTAAATACTTTGTTATCTCTAATCCAGATGTTGGTGGAGTCTCTAGAGCTCACCTTTATCAGTGTTTCTAAGCTCTTGTGCCCACTGCCAACAAATAACTTTAGTGAGTCTGTAACATCTTTGAGGGCAGGGTCCATGTCTTGTGACTCCTTTCTAATTTTCTTATATATTTCCTAGCACAGGGCTAGGGCTTGATAAATACTTGTTTAATTATATATGAGAAAAATATAAACATTTTTTCCCTTGCTTCTGTCCTTCATAAAATAACATAGAGAGTTAGGATTGGAAAAGACCTTAACAGCTATCTAGTCTAAACTCCTTATTTTATAGATAAGGAACTGAAATCCAGAGGAGGGGAAATGACTTAAATAAGTCTATGTAGAGCCAGGAATAGAATTTGGGTCTCCTGGATTTTAGCCCATTCTTCCTTTTTTCCATATTGTGATAGTTCTCTTTACATGCTTATCGATTCATTGTAGGAAGGTAAGACATTTAATTAGTCAGCCAATGAGCATTTAGTAAGTGCCTACCATGTTCCAGGTACTATGCTAAGCCCTGGAGATACAAAAAGAAGCAAAATACAGTCCCTGCTTTCAAGGAACTCACAATCTAATAGGGGAGACAACAAACAACAAATATATAAAAACAAGCTATATACTTGACAAGTAGGAAATAATTAAAAGAGAAGGCAATAGAATTAAGAGAGGTTGGGAAAGATTTTATGTAGAAGATGGGATTTGAAATAGAATTTATTGGAAGCCAAGAGGCAGATTTGAGGAGGGAGAACACTACAGGCATGAAGACAGTCAGAGAAAATGCCTCTAAGAGCATGTGACAGAGAGTAAGGTATAAGAAGGTGGAAAGTTGGGAGAGGACTAGGTTGTGAAGCAAATAATAAAAAAATCACAAAATTACTTCTCTCTGCCCTTTTGAAATTTATCTCAAATCATATCACTTCCATCCATCTCCCTGAGGCAGGCAAATGTGGAGAACACTGATTTTATTCTGTGTAGTTGAAGATCCAAGGTCACTTTGGTTAATATCAGAACAACAAAATCCTAGTGAACGGAATAATGCACTTTGTATACAGAGAAAGTCCTAGGATGCCAGAGAAACTCTTGACACACACAAATCATTGCCCAGAATGACTCTCTGGGCAAGAACCAAGAAAAAGAATGAAATCAACATTTGCCTCTCTCTACCTAACTTGCTCTTTGACAGTATACATCATGCCTTCCAAAATGGCTCCCTGAATTAAGTAGATGCTCCATTAACGTTCACTAACTGAAAGACCATTTGATAAATCTATCTTCATAATCGATGATTTTGGAGAGATCATTAATATCAAAATCCAAAGAGACCACCTCCTTTTTTGTATCTCTCCTTTGCAACTGCTAGCTATTGAGAATCCTTTGATGACAAATACATTTGCTTATGCTGAAAATTCATTCCACCTTTATTTAATGCTCAGTTGCATGCTCAGCCCTGGCATTAAGGAGTATGGAGGATATGAATTCGTTATCCTGATGAAGCTCACAATCTGGTATCATGCTATCATGGTATACCATGATACAATTTTAAGCTGGAGAAGATAATCTCTACCTCCAAGCAATATATTGAATATTAATGATGTCTAGTTCTGACAATTAGGGGTCTGGCTTGATCAGGATAGTCCATGGATAATCTGAAAACTTAAACAGATTGTGAAATACACACTACTTTAGATTAGGGTCTTATGAGACACAAATGAGATGATGTAAAGATAATGCCAGATATTATTACGACGATTATTGTGATTAGTATTTACCACTAGTCACCAAGCCTTCATTCCGGTGATGACTTCATTCCCCAAGCCTTCTGCACTCTTGCTGAGTTCAAGCATTGTTTACAGAGCAATGCAGGGGTGTATTGGTAAATGTTTAACAACCAGCCTTACAGAAAAAAAAACGTAAGTCGAACACACTGCATTATTAACATTTTTCTCTATGCCTTTCTTAAGTCCAGGAAGTCAGAAAAAACAACAAATTAAGCCCTGATTTGTGTTTGCCAGTTTCCAAAGTATAAATGCTCACTCTGAAAATTTTAGGATTGCCCCTCTTAAGCACATTGAGCTGACTCCAGCGTACTCCTCCTCTAGATATTCTACATGTTACTCTGCTGGTCACTGTGGATTGGGGGACAAGTTGAAACAAAATTCTCTGTCTTTCTGGCTCATCTCCATGGACGACATAGACTTCAAGATAAGACTATGGAAAGGCAAAATTATGGGATTTCTAATTTTCATATGAGTGAAGTTTAGCAACCTACATTCAAAGTAACTGGCATGACAACTTGTCAGAAGGGCCTACCTGGATTTTAATATTCCTGTTCAAAGCAGCACTTGTCTAACTCAGTAATATGATTGCAATAGATTAAAGGAGTGAGCATACACTATCTAAATTTTGTTAGGCAAACATCCCAGGTCTTTAACTAGTGCTCACCATTGCCATTGGCTTTTGGTCCCACTCCTTTCTGTTTTTAATAGTCCTTGGCCTCCAGGTATAAAAAAGAAATTAAATCCATAAGGCACAGCTTCCGATTTGTTCTCTTAATTAGTTCCTGCCATGGTGGATTAATTCCATCTGCAGTGGGCTGCCATCTTGGCAGAAGTTTATAGTGCTGGAATGCGGGATTAATGAGGAGAGAGGCTGAGCCGGCACCTCAGCTGTCCAGAAGCTTCCTATAATGGGATCACTGCAGATGGCACCAAGATTCCCCTGAAGTATCACTGAAGGTGATGATTTTTTTTTTTAAACCTGCCGCATGCAGTTCCTCATGCTCATCTAACAATGAAGCCTGGGAGCTGGAGTTTGTATTAAGAAGGGTGGACAGAGACTTGGTTACCTCAGGCATCTATTTTTCAACTAGTTAGACTTTCTGAAGGGCTGGGTGCTGAAAAATCATGTACTTGTGCACATTGAGCAATGAGACCTAAGCACTTTTTTTTCTAATGGCTCTTTTCCCCCCTTGGATAAAATTAAGATGAAATGCAAATACCATAGGGCATTATAAAATCAAGCCAGGCTTCCTGAAAAGTATGTAAATCCATGTGCCACAAAATGGGCCCATATTTCACCACAAAAACTAATTTTATGGGCTCTAAAAAGCAATTTGTTTCAAGAATACAAAGTTTTGTTCTTTTGTTTGTTTTTGTTTTGTTCTGTTGTTGTTGTCCCTGTTCCTGTCTTGTTTTCACATCTTGACAGCTGATGATAAAAGTTATGACTTGAAGGGAAAGATGACATTCAGGAAGTGATCAAATGCCTATATTAAATACAAGTATCTGCAGAACTTTTATCACCATTTTTCTCTAGGATAAATGATCCTCTACACTTGCTATAGGATATAAAGGAGGACATTCATTTCCAGGATGCAGCACTCTGGGCCTTCTCTACTATTTCCCATAAACCTCTTCATTCTGGAAAGTCAATATTTAACAACCAGCTCTCTGGGGGAAAATATGCACTATATGCTTTTAAGTTTAATCTTCATTAACATTTTCTCCAGCACTTTCTTAAGACTGTACAATAAAAACAATAAATTCATCCTTGATTTCTGAGTATTTGCTGAATTCCAAGGTATAAATGTTTATGTTGGAAATTTAACAATAATCGTGTTTGGTGTGTGAGTAGATCTGCCTCTAGCACACCTCCGCCTCCAACCCTGCAATCTCTGCTTTTGATTGGATGGCTTCTCCCAGAATTTGTTGTTGTTTGTCCTTTGTTTTCAAAGATGACCCATGACATCATGGGATGATATTGTCTGTGAATTGAATTTAAGTGAGGCAGAGTTGCACAAAGTCATTAGCCTCACTTTCTCTTCCAGAGTCATCAAAGTCTAGTGGCAAGACAAAAGTCAGGATGACTGGTGATGGCCTGGGATGCAGTGAATGATTTTGGCATCTTTGATGTCTGACTAAGCTCTTAGAACTCCATAGCACCTGCTTTTAGCTGCCTTCATGGTCATTGGAATAAATTGTTCTCATTCACTCATTCTGCAGAGGAAGACTTCACATGATTAGGATAAATATCCCAGTAACTCAATGATGGCTTTGAGGCCTGTTGATTACCCTCAACCTGATTTAGCCCATCTGCCAAGTTGGTTTTACCAGGGTGTGGCTACTGCCTATACTGCAGTTTTTTGGAGTTGCAAGTGAGAGTTGAGTGACAGGTAGATACCAAGGGTAGATGAGCAGCCCTGAAAAGGGCTCAATGAGCCCTCACCAAAGGTGCTAGTCCATCCTGAACTATTTAAGAAAGATGACCAGGCCAGCCATATCTTATTCTTCATCAGACTGTCCTGAATTTGCTCTACCATGCCATCTAGCTGGGTACCTTCAATCTCCTCTTTGTGCACCTTTCCCTCTTTCTTTTCAGCTCTCTTTCATGTGTTCTTTTTCTTTCTTCTTGTAGTACTATTTCTGGTGTGTACAACAGTGCCTGGCACATAGTGCTTAATAAATGTTTGTTTGCTGTCTGACTGACTGAAAAGTATTTATTGAACACTTACTATGTGCCTATCACTGGTGAAAGCAAAGTATAAAACACAGTCATTGCCTTGAAGAACTTAAATTTTCATTGCATATGTGTGGGGAGCCCGATTTATGAAATAAAACAAAGCAAAAGGAGTAGGAGACCACTCATGATCAGTGCCAGACAGATTGACATAGATATTAAATATAATAGTACTTCAGGGAATGGAGGAATCACAGTGGGGGAAAATGCTTAGGAAAGGATTCCAGGAGAGGGTGAGACTTGAATTTTCTCCTGAAGAATGAGTAGCTCTCTGATATAAAAAGAATGGACAGTATTCCTAGAGGGGAAAACATGATGAGAAAAGGATAATTCTGTTTCCCATAGGATATTCCTTTTCATGAAGCAATGTGGAGGTAAATTGGAAATCTCACCAGGCAAGATGACAGAATGAAGTGAACATTTTTTGAGGTGAACATTTTTGCTAACCTCTTGATCATATTTCTCTAAATAACTTAAAGAAGCATGTCAAACCAAATTCTGTAAAGAAAAAAACAAAACAAAAAGTCACAGTGAATAATATTTCTAGCCCAGGGAGCTTAAGAAGACAGAAAGAGGTTTATTGACATTGGTATATAGGATGACTGGGAGCATGGCATGGTAGAAGACACATGATCTGTGGACCTTGGAAATTGTGGTAGCATGGTTGCCAGGGATGGTAAGGGAACAAAATACCTGGTCAGAGATTGAGGGAAACCTTGTGCCAGCACTGGGTGCAAACTCAAGTGCATTTTGCAGCTCTGTTGCCTATTACCCAGTTCTGGGTCACAGTTCCCCAGGGAGGAAAAGAGTGGTTGCATTCATGAGGAATAAGGGTCGTATCAGAGTAAGGATCAAAGTATAAATCAGGACGTTTGTGACCAGAACCTTCCCTGAATTATGCCAACTTCAAAGCACTGAAAACTTGTACTCCCCCAGACCTAAATAAAAATAGCAGAACATAATATTTTTTGAAAGATTCAGAAGCTTATGTAAACATCCCCCACCCACACCTCCAGAGGTAAATAGAACCCAACTCTAATATAAAGTCCAAAGTCAAGAAATAGTTAGAAAAATGAGCAAAAAAGAACCTGATCATAAAAATCTATTATAATAACAGGGAAGCTCAAGACACAAATACAACTTGAAAACATCTACCAGCAAAACTTTAAAGAAAAAGATAGATTGGGCACAAACTCAATACAAATTTCTAGAGGAGCTAAAGAAGGAATTTTTTTGAAAAGCAAAAAATAATTTTAAAAATTAAATAAGATCAAGGGAAGAAAAATCAAGATCGGGAAAAGAAATAAGAGTACTGCAAGAAAATTATGAAAAAAAATAACAGTTTGGTGAAAGAAGCACAAAAATACTAAAGAAAATAACTACTTAAAATTAGATTGACCAAATGGTAAAAGAGGCATAAAACCTCACTGAAGAAAATAACTCCTTAAAAATTAGAATTAGTCAAGTGGAAGCTAATGACTCCATGAGACAGCAAGGAACAATAAAGCAAAGTCAAAAGAGAAGAATAGGACAAGATGTGAAACATCTCATTAGAAAAACAATTGATTTGGAAATAGATTGAGGAGAGATAATTAAACAATTACTGGACTACCTGAAAGCAATGTTAAAAAAAGTGTCTAGACATTATATTTCAAGAAATTTTAAAGGAAAACTACTCAGATATCTTAGAAACAGAGGGCAAAATAGAAAACAAATAATTCACTGCTCACCTCTTGAAAGAGATCCCAAAATGAAAACTCTCAGGAATATTATAGTCAAATTCTAGCGCTCCCGAGTTAAGTAGAAAATACAGCAGCTAGAAAGAAATAGTTCAAATACCAAAGAGCCATGGTCAAGCTCACACAAAATTTAACTGCTACAATCAGAAAGAATTGAAGGGTTTGAAATATGATACTCTGGAAGGCAAAAGAGCTAGTATCACAACCAAGAATAACCTAAATAGCAAAACAGTATAATCCTATGGGAGGAAATAGATATTTAATGAAATAGAAGAGTTTCAAGCATTTCTAATGAAAAGACCAGATAGAAATAGAAAATTTGATATTCAAATACAAGAATCAAGAGAAGCATAAAAAGGTAAATATGAGTTAAGAAATTATAAGAGACAGTAACTTTTGACTGTTTACATTCCTACATGTGAAAATGATAAATGTAATCTCTGTGAACTTGATCATTATTAAAGCAGTTAGAAGGAGTCTATACAGACAAACAAAGCAGAAAAGCAGAAATTAAATGCATTCTTTTTGGCCAAAATTAAATAAAAATCATATCCAATAAAAGGTCTTTTAAGCATAGATTAGTCATTACACACTAAATAATTTAATCCTAAAGAATTAGAGAGTGAAAGAGCAAATTATAGAAACAATTAATAATTTCACTAAAGATAATGACAATGAGACAACAAACCAAAATTTGTGGGATACAGCCAAAGCAATAATTGAAGAAATTTCATCAATTGGGGAAAGGCTACTACTTTTCTACATTTGGTTCAGTTCTCTATATATCTGAAAAATGAGACTTTTATTAGAGAAACTCAACATAAAATTTTCTTTTTTTCTTTTTTTTTTTAAAGGCAATTGGGGTTAAATGACTTGCCCAGGGTCACACAGCTAGTACGTGTCAAGTGTTTGGTCTGAGGCTGGATTTGAACTCAGGTCCTCCTGACTTCAGGGCCAGTGCTCTATCCACAGCACCACCTAGCTGCCCCACAACATAAAATTTTCCCCAGTTTCTTACTTTTTCTTCAAATTTTGACTGCATTGTGCAAAACCTTTTCATTTTATGTTATCAAAATTATCCATCAGATAGGTGTAGTTTACAACCCATTTAATTAAACTATTGGGAAAATTGGAAAGCAGTCTGGCAGAAGTTAGGTATAGACAAACCTCTTATACTGTATACCAAGATAAACTCCAAATGGTATATGATTTAAGTATAAAAATGCTATCATAAAAAATTGCAAGAGCAAGGAAGAAATTACCTGTAAGATGGATAAGGGAAGAGTTTTTGACCAAACAAGAGGAGAGAGAATCAAAGAAGGTAAAATAGACACTTTTGATTACATAATATTAAAAAGTTTTTTGCATAAACAAAACTAATGCAGTTGAAATTAAAAGAGAAGCAGGTAAATGGGGAAATATATGCAATAAATTTCTGTGATATATAGGAAAATTATTCAAATTTATAAGAATGAGTTCTAATTGATAAATGGTCAAAGGATATAAACAGACAGTTTTCGGAAGAATAAATGAAAGTCATCAAAGCCACATAAAATGCTCTAAATCAATAATAATTAGAGAAATGCAAATTAAAATAATTCTGGTATTCTACCTTATACCTGTCTGATTGGCAAAGTTGACAAAAATTAGCAAATTTTGTAAGGGCTTTTGAGAAACAGATATATTAATGTCTATCCAGCCAATTGCACATCATTGTTTGGGTATTAGGCATCCACCTTTTCTTTTCTTTTTTTTAACATTCTAATTTATTATTTATTTACTTTTAAACATTCTTTCCATTTAAATTTCAAGTTCCAAATCTCTTTATCCTTCCAAATCTTTCTGAACCCACTGAGAAGACAAGCAACATATCAATTATGTAGACATATTTCAATATTAATCATATTTTTTAAAGCAAGAAAAATGAAGTGAGAAAATTGTACTTCAATTTGCACTCAGAGTTCATCAGTTCTCTCTCTGGAGGCAGAAAGCATTTTTTCATCGTGAGTCCTTTGGAATTGTATTGGATCATTGTATTGATCAGAATAGACAAGTCTCATAGTTAATCATTGCTACAACATTGTTGTTACTGTGCATAATGATTTACTGGTCTTTTCACTTCATTTTGCATCAGTTCACATAATTCTTGTCATGTTTTTTCTGAAACTACATTCCTCATTGTTTCTTCCAGCATAATAATACAGTTATCCCACCAACAACACAACTTTCCCCATTGCAGTTTCAATATATCATGAATCAGCATAAGAAATTAAATGGAAATTTTTGGGAGTTTTGCGGAAGCTGCAGATGACACACGAAGGCCAACAGATGACACAAAGCCAACGACCAAATACTTAACCCAAATTTTGCAACAAGGTACTGTAAACACCCCACAAAAATAAAAGAAAAAAATCTAAACTTCTTCTCTAGTACAACAGGAGGGCCAAAATATTTCATGCAGATTTTCCAGATCTTGGGGTCACTGCACCAACAGGCCTGTGATGTGGAAAGGATAATTGTACTTATTCCATCACAACTAAGTACCACAACTTGTTCAGCCATTCTTCAATTGATGAGCATCCTCTAAATTTCTAACTCTTTGCCACCACTAAAAGAGTTGCTATAAATATTTTTTACAAATATATCCTTTTCCTTTTTCTTTGTTTTCTTTGGGATACAGATCTAGCAGTAGTATTGCTGGATATGTGCTGTCATATGCACAGTTTTATAGTCCTTTCAGTAGACTTCCAATTGTTCTCCAGAATGATTGGACCAGTTCAGTAATTCACCAGCAGTTCATTCAGTGTACCTATTTTTCCCTTATCCCCTCTAGTATTTGTCATTACTGATAGGTGTGAGGTGGTATCTTAGAGTTATTTTAATTTGCGTTTCTCTAATCAATAGTGATTGAGAACATTTTTTTGGTATGACTATAGATAGCTTTGATGTCTTCTGAAAACTGCTTTTTTATATCCCTTGTCCATTTATCAATTGGGGGATGGCTCTTATTTTTATAAATTTGACTCAGTTCACTACTCAGTACATATTTGAGAAATGAGGCATTTATCGGAGACACTTGCTGTAATTTTTTATGTTACTTCATTGATTATGGTACCTTTTAGCATAATATAGTTTCCCTGACAATCTTTTTTAAGTAGGTTATTTTTGCTTTTGCTTCATCTGAGATCAGGATTGCTACTCCTGCCCTTTTTTTTTTAAAGTTTAGCTGAAGCATATTAGTTCTTCTCCAGTCCTTCATTTTAACTATGTGTGTCTTTCTGTTTAAAGTGTGTCTCTTACAAAAAACATATTGTTGGATTCTGGTTTCTAATCGATTCTGCTTCCATTTCATGGGTGATCTCATTCCATTCACATTCACGTTATGATTACTGTGTGTTTTCCTCCATCTCATTTTCTTCTGTTTCTTCTGGTCTCTTTTTATCTTGTCCCTCTTCAAAAGTCCATTTTGTTTCAAACCACAGTCTCCCTTAATTTGTCCTCCTTTTTATCATCCCCTCCCCAACTTTCCTTATCCCCTTCCCCTTCTATTTCTTTATTGGGCAAGTTAAATTTCTATACACAGCTGAGTATGTATATGTATTCTTTCCTCTTTGAACCAATTCTAATGAGAGTGAGATTCAAGCATTCCTTGCCACCACACCCATTTTTCCTTTCATTGTAAAAGCTCTTCCTTGCATACATCTTTTATGTGAGAAAAATTTCCCCATTCTATCTCTCCATTCCCCCTTCTCCAGGTACATCCTTCTTTCTCATTCCTTAATTTGTTTTTTTTGGAGATAATTCCAATGTAACTGAGTCACACTTATGTTTTCTGTTTAAGTAAATTCCTTACTTCTTAGGAGTTTCATGCATCATCTTCCCATAAAGGAATGCAAACAGTTTAACTTCATTGAGTCCCTTATGCTTTCTCTTTCATGTTTACTTTTTTATGATTCTCTTGAGTCTTGTGTTTGAATGTCAAACTTTCTATTCAGTTCTGGTCTTTTCATCAGAAATGCTTTTAAGTTTTCTATGTCATTAAATGTCCATTTTTTCCTCTGAAGACTTACCTTCACTTTTCCTGGGTAGGTTGTTCTTGGTTGTACTCCTAGCTACTTTGACCTCTGGAATGTCATATTCCAAGACCTCTACTTCTTTAATGTGAAAGCTGTTAAATCTTGTATAATCCTGACTCTGGCTCTGCAATATTGAAATTGTTTCTTTCTGGCTGCTTGAAGTATTTTCTCTTTGACCTGAGAGTTTTCATTTTGAGATGTCAGGAGGTGATTGGTAAATTCTTTGTATTTCTTTTTTACCCTCTGGATCTAAGATATCAGGGCAGTTTTCCTTTATAATGTCTTGAATTAGAATGTGTAGGCTTTATCTTTGATCATGATTTTCAGATAGTCCAATAATTGTTAAATTATCTCTTCTCTATTTTCCAGTTCAGTTGTTTTTCCAATGACACTTCACATTGTCTTCTATTCTTTTCATTCTTTTGACTTTTTAAAAATTGTTTCTTGATGTTTCATGGAGTCATTAGCTTCTATTTGGCCAGATCTAATTTTTAATGAAATATTTTCTTCACTGAGATTTTGTACCTCTCTCCTCCATTTTGGCTAGCTCTACTTTTCCTAATTTTCTTGCATCACTTTCATTCCCCCCCCCCCCCATTTTTCCTATATCCCTCTTATCTCTTACTTTAACTCTTCCAGGAATTCTTGCTGGCCTTGTTATATTTAGCATTTTTTCTTTGAGGTTTTGCTTGTAGCTGTTTTCACATTGTTTTCTGAGTTTATGTTTTGGTCTTTTGTGCCATGGTAATAGCTTTCAATGGCCAAATTCTTCTCTTTTTTCATTGTTTGTTCATTTTCCCAGCTTATTATTTGACTATGAACATTATGTCAAAGTTGAACTCTGCTCACCTGGGATGAGGAGGTACTGTCCCAAGCTTCAGACTTTTTCATGCTGCTGGGGGCCTGCAAGTTTTTGGTGCTTTCAAGATGGTGTGATACTGGGAGATGTATGGTTACCGTTTTCCTGACCTGTGCTCTGGTCTTTACCCAGGAAAGGCCCTTGGTCTCCTGCAGGCACAAGTGCCAGTGCTCTCCTTTGCTTTGGAACTGTAACCAGGGCTCCCTTGTGACCGACCACAAGTGCTTCACTCTGCCCTGGTACTGTGACCCAGAAATGAATATGGGCAGTAGAATTGCCAATCAGTGCCAGTTGTGTGTAGTGTAATCAAAGGGTCTCCTATAATCTCTTTCTGATCTCTTGACTGATCCCCTTACAGTCTCTGGGCTGCGAGCTCACAATCTGCTGCTGCTATGGATATGTTGCTGCTGCTGCATATATGGGCTCTGGACAGGCCTCCACCCTGGTATCACAGATGATTTCTACTGACTGCTTAAGTTTTCTTAGGCCAGAAAAATTTTTCACTCCAACCTTTCATTGGTTCTGCTACTCCAAAATTTGATTTGAGATGTTATTCTGAAGTTGTTTGGAGAGGAATATTGGGAGAGTTCACCTGGGCAGCTGCCCCACTTTTGTTATGTTGACCTTGCTCACTTTTCTTCTTATACAAATTGTTACACAAAATGTTTTGTGTGGTGCTATGCAACAAACCAGGGCTTGGTAGAAACCATAGAATGTCACCTGCCAATAGGAGTATCTGGAAGAATTCTCTATATGGAGGGAATCCCTTCTCCATTTGGGTTCTGCACTGTGTATGCTCCTTGACAGTAGCAAACTCCTTTGTTGAGAATATATCTTTCTGTTCCATGCCTTGTTTGATATTAGTAATCAGAGTACGGTCAAAGTTACCCCTGTGGTTCATTTATTAGGAAGTTTTATATGATCTTAAGATATGCATGCAAAGTACCTTGTATAAAGAAATCTTAAAAGCTACTTTTTGTGTTGGTAACTCAAATGCTTTTTTTTAATTACCAAATAATAAATACTGTGGTGTTTTTTATTCTGTGTAGTTAACAGCATGACTTTGAAGATGTAGTGTGCTATAAAACATGGTTGCGAAAATCTATCTGTTCCCTTCTTCCTCCTGATCCTTTTTTTTGGGGGGGGGGTATTGCATCTTATTATCTTTCATAGCCTAGAATTGCAGTCGCAATACTGATTGGCATGGAAGTTTTACTGGCTTCATTTTTCTTTCTTGAACCAGTTCATGTTATACCTTGTTAGGTAGCCTGGTAGCCCTTTACTCCCAGAGGTTTATCAGATTTAATGCAAATACTCATTATGCTTAATGCAACTCAAAACTTCTGAACTCAAATGATCTACCAGCTTCAGTCTCCCCCGCAGCAGGGACTTTAGGCATGCACTGACACATGTGACCCTGCTTCTTTCTCATATTTTCACTTTTGCACCTCTCCAAGATGCATTATATGTGTGTAGATCATTCTCATAGAGATTTTATAGAGATGAAAAGTAGTCATTGGGTTTGACAATTACTGATATTTTCCAATTTTCTGATTAAAAAATATTTATTTGTTATATTCTTTTTTTAGGTATTTTGAGAATCAATACCTCAGTGCAGTCAAAACTGTCACCTTTAGCACTCATTTCCTTTGCATTATACTTGGTATATTCCATCTGATCTTCCCATCTTTATCTTCTTTAGTGTTATTTCCGCTTCCTTATGTCATGTATGTCCTTATAAAAGCTAGCATTTACATAGCACTTTAAGGTTTGTAAAGTGTTTTACATATATTATTTCACTTGGTAACATGTCAGGGACTGATGGTAGAATCTGAATGTGGTGGTTTCATTTTTATCAATGAAGAAAATTATTTGTTTTGAAAACATTTCAGAATCTGTTCCCTTTTTGTTTGTTTCACCCCCTCTAGTTTTATATGTAAATGTTCTCTACATAATTTGGCTTGAGTCTCATGACAAACTTTCTACATATGGGGTTTTTCTCTGTACTACTCCATACTATTTTATTAGATACTGCTGCTCACCATCTGACAACTGTCTTCTTCAAAACATTATATAAATATACTTATTTTACAAACTAGTGTGTCTCTAAGCTTCCATATCTTTCAATATGATGAAGATATCAAGCATTTGCTTGATGGAGTAATTTTTGGGCTTTTAAAAGAGATTTTTGTGGTGGTAAATGCTTTATTAATTTGATGATTTAATTTATTTGTTTAAAATGCTTTATTTATTATTATTATTTATTAAACTATGGGAAAACATGATGGTCCATTTCAATATGTTTAAAAATTTATTTCTATTTTATTAGTGTCAATAGATCATTCAAACATCAAGTTTGAGCTATTGTGATTACATACCATAACTTCTTTTCCTCTTTATTCTTTTTTCTAATTTGTTTTTGATTTTGATCTTTATTCTAACAACTCTGTGGTATAACTGGACACAAACATCTCTGTGAAATTGCTTCAATTGATATCCAGTCATTTCTTGCCAATTTCATTTTTTTAGGAGAGTATTGTTTTGTACTTGTCATGTCCAATGCTGTTTGCCTCTTTCAAAAAAGTATTTATGCTGTGTAGACATAAGGCCTTTGGTCTCTTTCATGTCTTAAATCTATACCATGTTTTTCAAATACTTGTCACTATCCTGCTTATGCCCATCTTTGCATTGAAGTCATTGAATATGAAGATACATGTTGACTTAGTTTGGAAGAGCTTAAATTCTTCATATATTTTTTTTCTCCTCACTCCTTATTGCATATAAATGGCAGCCATGTTCATCGTGTTTTTTTTTCCCTACTTATACTTGTCATGGAGGCCATATGACCAAATGAGCTATTAAAATATTATTATTATTATCATTATTATTAGTTTACTGAAAAGCAAATGAATTTAGTCAGTCATGACCTATTCTTAATGAAGCCCTATTAGTTCTTAATGATCCTTTACTGTCAATATTTTAATGAATCTGTGAACCACATCTACCAATACTTTTATATTTGAGTCTCCAATGAGCTTGCCTTTCATCTAGATGCAACTTCTTCATATTTGGTAGTCTTCTTTATAGGAAGCATATCAATAGTGATATGAATTTGTTCCTCCATTATTACATCAACTTATGTTAATTGGACAGGGACCTCACATTTAGAGTATCAAGAATACCATTGTGTTCATAGACAACCTAAATGCTGAATGATTCTTAGAGTCCTCTGTCTACTTTTCTGCCACCCTGGCTCTATCACTACAAAAGTGATAAAGTTGCTTTCACCAGAATTCATCATAGAGTAGGCAGCAACAATTTTTGTGGGGATCACACTTGAAGTTTCTCTAGCATGATAAAAACTGCTTGATATGCTTCATTGGCAGAGTCTTCAGGAAATGTGAGTTATCTCCACAATATAATGAGGAATCAAGAAAAATTTCTGTGGTGTGTGACCCACATAAGTCTGATCTTAGTGATCACCACTTCTTTTCTAGATGTTCACTTTCAGTACAATTAAACTTGGCAACTTCAATTAACTGGTGCAACTAAGTGCTCTCTTGTTATCTCAATTTATCTTGGGTTTCAACTCCACATTTAAGATTTTTGCTCTTTCCTTTCCAGTCTACTCATATGACTCTCCTTGTCAAATTAAATATAATTCACATAAGTATTGAGTAGTTCTGCCTTCTTCCTTTCATTTTTCATCATTACTCCACTTACATAGTGATCAACAGTAGTTATTTTCTCACTACAACATGCTGCTTCTCACTCTACCATATTAATATACTTGGTCTTACAAACATAGGAAGACTTCAATTAAGCATCCAATGATGGGTTATATGTCTTCCACTTGATGGCTAGGTATTGAAATATGGAGAGGCTTACAACCAGAAGGTTGGCCACTAGATGAAGAATTTTATGGTCAGAATAATTCATGAAGACTATATACCGAGTCACAGAAGAACTGAGATCTTTATTGGTAGAAGGAAGTATCCATACTAATGAAATAATAAATCTTTAAGTACTGAAGTGTAAGTGTTTTAACTTAACTATTCAGGGTTTTATACCTGATCTCGATTATACTATAAAGTCACAGAGGGAAGGGACTACATTTTTATTTCTCCACTGTGAAACACTGACTATTAAGTGCTCAATGAATATTCTTTGATTGATTGAATGAAGTGAGAACTTGGAACTGGATATTTAGAGCAGAATTGCTTCTAATGCAATTCTACTCCCCCTGGCTGTTCCATAATGTAGAGTATTTCCACGTAGCCCCAATATATGAGAATAGAGCATGGTTATCCCAGGTTGTGCTGGGATTTTTATGTGAATTTATGGCATTTAAAGAATAACACATTATTACCCCTCAAAATATAGAAACGTCATCATCCTAAAAAAACAACATATTTCTGAAAAAATGTTGCTTTAAATTTCTAAATTGTTGTATAGACTATGAACATTATACATTCCTGCTGTTTAAACTACCTCCTTCCTGAGATAGTCATTCATTGCACAGGTGCTCAAGAAGTGTGTGGTTAATTAAATGTAAAATGTAATAGAAGCTTCAGAAGTACTTAAGTTTCCTTTTCTTCCTAAGAAAATAACTATAGAGAATTAGACATCTGAAGACTCACTGCTATTGTGAGATAAAAATGAGAATGAGGCAGGAAATGTTGAAGCCAAAGTTTTCATGGCCCCGTTAAATTTCCAGATGTACTGGGTGGTATTTGGGATTTCTAGTTAGCTTGTTAAATATAATGCCTTCACACTACATTGCACATATGAATTCTGGGTCCCTAAGCAACCATTTCAGAAAGGATACTTTCCCTCTCCTGGTTTCCCAAAAAATGACTCTCCCAGGGAGAGAGCCTCCCTTCTCTTGAGATCTCTCTACAATTCAAGGGCTACCTGGACAGTTTCTTACCCCCATGCCACCCCGCCCCACACACACACATTTGGCTTCATAGATTCAATATGCACATTACAGAATTGCTGCATCAAAGCTTTACAAATCAAGCTTTCAGGTGTCATATTCCAAATTCTAAGTCAAGCTGCCTCATCAAGTATAACAAGAAAAGACACCATGAATTATCTTGACTTTGTGAGGCTTCTACACCATGATCTCCTGGAACCAGACCAAGACAAGTTAACTGGATGCACCAGGTAAAGTTTGAAAATTATATACATTTGCATTTGAAAACATTGTCTGATCACCTCCCACTTTCCTTTATATATTAGTGTTAACCAGTGTTTGGTTTGCATTCTTAAATGTGTGACTTAAATTATCACAGAATAAATACCTTTGTGCCATGATAGATGGAATTTTTCTAGCATTAAAATGGAAATTAAAAATATTGAATTAATTAACTAATTTAATATTTTTAAAAGATTACATTTAGAAGTATGCTCCTTCCCTATCCCCTTTTCTCCCATGTATATTTCCTTGGTCTGGTTTGGCATGTGGTATACTAATCATGAAACTATAGGTTAGATCAGTATATTTTTTTGGTCATTTAACAGTGGTTTAGGGGTGGGAATTATTCCCAAAGAGTGTTTGAATAAGAGCTTAAGGGAGCTTTACAGATCATTTAACAATTGAGGAAACTAAGGCCTAAAAAGTACAGATCACTTGCTCAAGACCATATTAATTAGCAGAACGGGAATTTGAAACCAAGTTTTTTGACTCCAATTCTGTACCCTTTCCACCATATCACAGTACCCTCCCAAAGTTAGAGCTGATCAAAACCTTAAGAGAGCCTCTAGTCTGTCCTCCTCATTTTAGACTAGTTGGTTACAGCTCAGTGGGATCTCTGAGTGATACAACTAGAAGTTTCAGAACTCAGATTTCATCATGAGACCACCTCATGTTTTCATGAATGACATAGCTGATGCAATCTAAAGATATGTTCATTAGATACGCTGCTGATGCTAAGATTAAGTGGGTGAGGTGTGTAGAGAATTGGAAGGGATTAAATTATGAAGTGTCCCTTTGACAATTGGGAAAGTACATGTGAACTATACAATCAAACGATTACAGATTTAGAGCTGAATGAAACCATAGAATTCATCTAGTGTACTTCTCTCATTTTATGAAGATTAGGGTCATTCACTTTAAAGGAAGAATAAACCCCACATGAACACAGATATGGTGTAGGCTAGATGGAAAAAGAGTCTAGGTGTCCTGGAGCTAGTTAAACCCCATTGCAATTCCAGTTTGAAAGAAAGCAACATTACTTCCCAGTCAATCCCTGCTCTTAATCCCTTTCTGCCAACCCTCTAAAGACATTGTGGTGTAATGGAAAAGCTTAGTCATCAGGAAACCCCAGGTTCTAGTGCTGGTCTTATCACTAACTGAGCTATATGATCTTGGGGGAATCATGTAACATTTCTGATCATTGGTTTCTTCATCGGTCAAAGGGGGATCATGATATGTGTCCCATGCTCCCAGAGTTTTGTTTTGAGGAACAGATGAAACTAAGAATGTGAATGTGCCTTGAAAAATAGAAAGTGATATATAATGAGTATAATTTCTTGTCTTCTCAATGGGTGGGGGAGGGGTAGAGAGAGGGAGAAAATTTTTAACTGAAAATAAAAATAAAATTAAAAAATAAAATATAATGTGTTATCCAAATACAATGTGATAATAATATTTCAGAATCAGATAATTTCCAGCTAACGAAAAAGATTGACTAACTTAGCAAGTATTTCCCATTTAATATGCATCAAGCCACACTTAGAAGACTTTGTAAGGTTTTCTTGTTTGCTTTCAACCCTCCTCCTCTTTTCTTCTCTTGCCTTTCAGTGTCCAGTTGAGACCTGTTGGTTGATGGGCTTGCTGTTCCTGGTGCTCAGGAGAACTCCAGAGCAGCATCATGACTTCAGCTCCAAGGAACCCTCTTGAAACCTTTTCCTGTGTTTCCTGGACCTGGTTTGCTTAACCGACTACATCACCCTTTCCTTGTTGCTTGGTATTTCTGCTCTTATTCTGTTTACATTATTACAATCTGATCCCTTGCTCTTTGCTACTTTACTTAGATGTACTGTATACTTCTGGTTTGACTTTCTTCCATACTTCTTCCTTGGCTTCCCCTCCTCACCATGACTCCCAACTGTGGGCTACTTTTACCCACAGGGACACTATCATTTTCTTTGGGGGCATCTACTCCGCCTCCACATATTTTGTTACTAGCATTATCCATAACAAATATGAACCAATCAATCAACAAATTCTGATTCAACACCTACTGTGTATTTGCCACTGCACTATCATGGGGCATACAAGACATATAGAAGACATGTTCAAGGCTTATAGGATAAATAATTTTAGCATATATGAAACTGTTAGAGAGCAATTCATGTTAACAAATGACATTTATATAGCATTAAATATAGATTTAAAAAGAATTTTTTCCTGTCACAACCACTTTAGGTAATAAAAGTATTATCCCTGTTTTATAGATAAGGAAACTGATGTTCAAAGAGGGTAGTGTTGCATGGGGTCACATGACCAGTAAATGTCAGAGTCAGGATTCAAACCTACATTGTTCCTGACTCCAATATAGCTTCCCCATTTGTGACTTTGAGTACAAGATGGGTGAGATCATTGTGAGCTAGAGACAGCTTCATAGAAGAGGTAGGACTAAAAGGATTAGTAAGTTTTGATAAAATAGGGACAGGGCGCTGATGACTTTGACTGGACAGGAGGGTTTGTTGGAGAGTGGATGAGGCTGGCAGGTTTTGCAGTGTCTTATTCTGTTTGACAAAAGACCAACCTTAAAACCAATCTCTTCTTGAGTCTTTTTTTCCTTTTCTGGCTCCTTTGATTTTAGATGTTAAAATCACAATCAACTTGTCCTTTTTGTCTCCAGGAGTGATTTTGGATAAATACAACTCTGGGCTTTGGAATAATTAGTATGTTACAGTCAGAAAGAGTCTTGGAAAAATGAAATCCTGAGATTGGCCTATATAGCCTTAAATAAATTTACCTCCCTGCATCTCAGTTATATCATTTGCAAAATGAAGGGCTGGAATAGGTGAACCACTGAGGTTCCTTTTCTTCCCTCTAAGTTTCTACTCCTATGAACTTCTTGGATTATGAGTTGACAAATGTAGGTCTACTATTCCCCATCCAATCAATCAATAGGAATTTATTAAGCACTCCCTGTGTGTCAGACACCATTGGCATGGGAGATATGGAGAAGGGAAGAAAACAGTTTCTCTCCTTAAGAAGTTCACATTTAATTTAAGAAGAAAGCATGTGTACAACTGTATACATACAAGATATATACAGTGACAATGGGAGATAATCCTAAAGGGAAGGCACTAGAAGTTGGGGGTGACTGGGAAAGGCCTCTTACAGAAGATTAGATTTGACATATGTCTTGAGGGAATCTAGGCAAGCTGGTAAGTGCAGATAAGAAGGGAGAGAATTTCAGGCATGGGAGAAAGCCGATGAAAAGGCATTTAATTGGGAAATGGATTATCATGTTTGAGGAAGAGCACTTAGGTTTGTATTTGCAATAAGTAGCAAGTGGATGCAGAAGAAATAGGTAAAGGAAACAGATTAGAACTGAGACATCAATGCCCGTGTCCAGGTCATTTTATTTACAGTAGTCTCCTTTTTGATGAAAGGTGGGTTAACTTTCATAGTGTGCTTGGATTTCTATGGCTATAAGAATATATATGCAAAATGGCCATGGTTAGAGTGTTGGACTTGGATTCAAGAAGACTCCTGGGGGCAGCTAGGTGGTGCAGTGGATAGAGCACCAGCCCTGGAGTCAGGAGCACCTGAGTTCAAATCTAGCCTCAGACACATAACACTCACTAGCTGTGTGACTCTGGGCAAGTCACTTAACCCCAATTGCCTCCCCTAAAAAAAAAGAAGAAGACTCCTGCCTGTGACATTTATTAGTTATACAACTATATTACAACCTCTTTGGTCTCTAGCATCTTTCAAATACCATGCCATAGATGGATTAAGATCTGCCTAGTGGAGGGAGTTGTCATAAAAACAAAATCCCCAGTCCTTGATATTTTGACATAAATATAGTGAATCTACAATTAATGAAGAGGTCCCACCCCTGTAATGACATACTTTGTTGTCAGAAACACCTTTACCAGAGGCAGAAAATGTCCATGAGGCTTAGTGAGAGATAGGTTCTAGAACATCAATTCTCTCTTCACTGAATTTTGATGGGTCACTTTCCATCCTCTCTAGGTTTGTTGGGTTGAAGGTCTATAACATTTTTGGCCCGTGGATAGATTGCTTCAACCTCTATCAGGATATTAAGATGTTTTCCCATTTAGTGACATAGAGGCCACTCAAGACTATGACCTCCCCTACTATCAGGTGTCTGGGTCATGTGAGCACTGAAGGGCTGACTGGAGTCAGGCATTTGGCATACCCAGGACTGGTATAATAATAATTTACTACTTTCAGGTTTGCAAAATGTTTTGTTATAAATGCTACCTCATCTGATCCTTACAACAACTCTGTGAAGTAGGTATTATTATTATCATCCCCGTTTTACAGATGAAGTAACTGAGACATTAAATGACTTGCTTAGGATCACACAACTAGCATCTGAGGCAGAATTTGAACTCTGATCTTTCTAACTCCAAGTCCAACAATCTATCTACTATATCATCTAGTTGTCTGATATGTATCTGCATTATTCATCCTTTGTTTTTGAAGAAGACCAATGACATCATGGAGTGATACCTTGACTTGTTTGTGACAGAACTTATCCCTGAAAGAACACTTACATTGAGGAAAAAGAAGTACCTCACATGAAATGATAAATAATAAAGAATAAAAAGCATGAACTTGATGTCACTTTGGGAAGGATTAGGGAGAGGAAAATGTTTTTGATTAACAAAGACATCTCAGGAGTGGAAAAGTTTGTTAGATCAATGTTTAGGTCATGATATGCAATTAAGACATGGCATATTAAGAACAAAAGGCTAGAAGGCTATTAGGGAATAGTAGAGGGACCCTGGCCTAAGCCTAATGTGAAGGATAGTGTCCTCTACTTTATCTTATCCTTTGGGCCAAGATATGGTTACTGTTCCTTATGTCTACGTGGAACACACATCATAAGTTGTGTTAAGCAACCAACCCTAGACTCAGGAAGTGCTATTAGTATACCTGAAGCTCTAGTAACCTTTGCAAAGCATGCGGACCTAACAAAAGAGAGACCTGCCAAAGAGGCAGAACTGTCTGAAAAATTTAGTGTGTATATACCTTGAATGCAACCTCCCACAACTGGAAGTAGTCTTCTCTTTTAAAGATTTTAGACGACAGTATTCCAACAGGAACAGAAAACTATAGCTATGGAGAGCCTGACCTGTGGCTTTGTGGTAAAGAACTTGTCTGGTTTCAAGCCTAGGGAAAAAATAGTCAAAAAGGGGTCCCTCAGGCAATGTAGACCTTCCAAATTGACATGGAATTACTTAGTGTCTACTCTCTAGGTCTGGACATTCAGTCAATTCTCAATTCTTTTTACTGTATTATCTAGTTCACATTCATTTGTCTGTGGGCAAGTTGGATTTATACCTGGGTTGTAAGGATGTTTAACATTGCACAAACAATGAACATAATCACATTAAAAAGAAAAATAACCAAAACCATATTATTACAAAACTAGATTAAAAAGCCTTTGACAAAACAGGATACTCATTTATGGTAAAAATCCTCTAAAGAATAGGAATATAAAATCATTAAAAATACAGTATAACATGCAGTATAACACACATTAAAAATACAGTATAAGCTATAGACATCTATAGCTTAACAGTCTATATATTACTAAATCCAAAAGCTAGCATTATTTGCAATGAAGAAACATTAGAAGCTTTTGTAATAAAAACAAGGATAAATTAGGATGTACCCCTCCCTACTAGTCAACATAGTTCTAGAAAAGTGCTAGTAGAAGCAATAAGAGAAAGAAATTTAAATATCATCAAATAAGATATTAAATTATCCCTATTCATAAACAACACAATAGTTTTCTTTAAAAAAAACAGAATCAGCAAAGAAAGTAATCGAGATAATTATAGCTTTAATAAGTATCAGGACACAAAAATGAATCCACAAAAATCATCAGAACTTCTATAGAGCAATAACAAAAACCAGGAAGAAATGATAAATAAACATCATTTAAAATAACTACAAAATGTGTAAAATACCAAAAGTCAGTCTATGAAGATTTGAAAGAATCTGTAGGTACATTTACAAATATGCTTTACAGAAAAAGCTGAAGATAAATAGAAAGAAATTCGCCACTCCTGATTGGGCCAAGTCAATACAATAAATAAAATGATAATACCACCTAAACTCCTTTACCGATTTAGTACTATACTAATCAAACTACCAGAGGGTTTCTTTATACAGCAAGACAAAAGAACAAAACATTATGTGGAAGAACTAAAAGTCTAAAAGATTAAGGGAAATAATGAGAAAAAATGCAAGGAATGAAGGGACTAACAGAATGTCTTAGCTATCAAATCATACCATAGATTTGTCATCATTGAAACTGTTGCCGGTGAATAAACAGGAAATTATGTCAGTGGAATAGATTTAGATAAAAAGAATCATAAGCTAACTCAATAGCACAGTGTTTGATAATCTCAAGAACAAAGGTATTTGAGAAAAAAATCCCCTATTTGGCAAGAATTGGAAAAATTGGAAAGTAGTTTGATTAAAAAAATACCAAAACAACAAAAAAGGATTAATATGCTTATTTTATACCACATACTACTTTAAATACATGACCTGAATATAAAAGTGAAGCCAATTTAAAAATTTGGAACAAGATGGTATGAAGAGGCTTTTACAATTGAGGCTGATCAGTTGAATTCTTAGCCAAACAGAGTATAAAAAAGATTATGAAAGATAAAATGGAAAATTTTGATAAGTGTAGTATAGGTTACCAAATATAATATTGTATATTACAATATAGTAATGTATATATATGATATACATAATTGTATATATAAATACAATATATTATATATAATATACAATATAGTATAGTATTGTAGGGCACGGATGGTATAGTATAGTATGGTAGAGTATAGCTGTCAGAAGTAAAAGACTAGGGTTATTCATAGAGAAATGGGAATAGGAGGACCTTGGTAGTCAATTTAGCTTTTATCAGCTATGTGACCATAGGAAAGGGTTAGATTAGGTGATAAGGGAACTAAATTCTCTCTAGATCTAAATTCTATAATCCAATAACATGTGACAAGTACTTCAGAGAACTACTAATGTCTGGGATGAAAGGCAGTGCTATTCACAAGTGGTTTAGGGAAAACTTCAGGGTAGAGATAATTAATGATAATTGTGCCATTAGCATTGCACTGCAGTAGGGAATGGGTGGTGAGTTGTTGGCAAAGTCATTTGTAGAGCAGGTTCATGACTTGAAGCAATAGTCCAGATACTTGAAAGAAAGTCATGATGCTTTTCCCAACTTGGGTCACAAAGAAAATGCTCCTACCTTGTTTCTCTATTGCCAGTCTCTGACTTCTGAAAGCCATCCTACATTTCAGACCACATTATACATTCTAAAATGTCACTTTGATCATAACACACCTTTACTCATAAACCTTTAATGCTTTTAAATTGCCAAAAGGAAAAGGGCAAATTCTGACCACACCTTATCACCCTAGTCATACTTTTTCTCTATTCTTCTTCATAAACATTACACTCTAACCATGTTCATCCATTCCCTGCACCTTATGTTTTGCATTCCTTTGCTCCTGTCACACACCCCACTCTCCATCCAATATCCTCCTTACTCTGTCTATTCAAATCCTACTCATATTAGGCCAAGCCCAATAGCCACGTCCTCTTTGAATTCTATCATGATCAATCCAGCTCACAAGTGATCTAATCTTCCTCTTAACTTCTAAAGTGTCTGTATCTGTTATTTGGCATGGTGAAAAAGTGTTAAATTTGGAGTACCATGAAGTACACTTAAAGTCATGGGACTTGAGTTTGGATGTGGAGCAGTGGATAGAACACTGGGCCTGGAGTCAAGAAGACCTGAGTTCAAATACAGCCTCAGACTTTTACTAACTGTGTGACCCTGGGAAAGTCACTTAACCTCTGTTGTCTCAGTTTCCTCAATTGTAAAGTGGGATAATAAGAGCACCAGAGTTGTGAGGATAAACTGAGAAAATTAGTTATAGAGCACTTAGAACAGTGCCAAGCATATAGTAAGCACTATATAAATGTTAGCTATTACTAATTATCATTATTACTCCTCCATGTGTGGCAAGTTAGTTAAGAACCCTGGGCTGCTGTTTCCTCATCTATAAAATGATCATTAGATGACCTCTGAGACTCTTTCCAATTCCTATGTACTATTACACAGGTCCTAGGACCTATCCTATGTATTGTTAGTCAGTTTTTCACCCATGAATTTCCTATCTCCCCAGGTAGGGCACAAGTTCTTGGAAAAAAAGGGATTGTATACATTATATCAACAAGTATAGGACTTTGCACATAGTAGGTACTCAACACATATTTATTGATTGATTATAGCTGAGTCATCAAACCTGGATGCCCTATAGCCCATCCTGTCTATTGTTTCCCTTCAACTGGGCAGAGCTGGCCAGAGGGTTTTTATTATTTCAGTTTTGTTAAGTCTATGGAACAATAAATTTATTTTAAGGCAATGATCTTGCTCTTTTCCTCTTGTTCCCATAAATTATGGCGCAACAAGTCCTGCACAAATAGTTTGGTTTGATATCGCCCATTAATCTTTGCTATAATTTGTAAGCGGACTTCAGTGGAATGAACTTGGTTTTAATTAAATCTTGAAGTTTCCCAGTATTTCATAACTCTTCCTTACATTGCACTATAAAAGGAGGAGTTCATATAATTTCATGGGGAGCAATTCTCTTTACTACATATATGCAAAATATACCTCTTCTTTTAGAATTCTTATCCTAGTCCATTTTATTTCCCTCTTAGTGAAACTTTTCTCTGCACTATAAAAAGAACTGAAAGAGACTTTAAAACTTCAGGTATGGGTGATATAAATAAGAAATTCTTTATTAGACAGAGCAGTATAGTCGAAGGTGGCCTGTAGTAGGAATTGAGAAGCCTGGGTTCTAGTCTCAGGTCTGCTGCAGAATTACATTGTGCTCTATTTATTACAGTAGAAAGAATATTGGATTGGGAATCAGAGGATGTGGGTCTAAATACCCAATTTTCCACTGCTCCTATGGTTTTGGGCAATGTGTGTAACCAGTCTCATTGTTGGCAAAATGAGGATTTGTTCTAATGTTCCTTCTATCTCTAAGCATCTATGAATTCTATCAATGAGATAGATAAACTTTGATGCAGGTATATCTCCCTTCATGTCAGACTTTCTTAACCTTTTTTGTGACAAGGATATCTTCAGCAGTCTGATGAAGCCCTGGATTTCTTCTTAAAATAACATTTTTAAGTGTGAAAATTAAAATACAAAAGATTACAAAGGAAACCAATTCTATTGAAATATAGTTATAAAAACAGATACTAAAATTCACAGACCCTAGGTTCAGAATCTCTACTCCAGGTAATAAATATTCCTGAAAAGTTGCTCAGAAATGAAAATTTTCAACTATATTGGTTTGAAGAATATTGAGAAAGAACTCTGGACTTAAAGGAATCTTGCTTAAAGTACTGATATAATAGGTAAAATACTTTTGTGATATCAATGATCTCTTCCTACGTCTGTCTCTTCAAATCACTTTGATAATGCAAATCTTTCATTTATGAAAGGTTGCATATTAGTGCATAAACTTAAGTTGTAGTTATCAGGTTCAGTCAGGTGAACTCTTGGTTTTGTCGTGGAATGCCATATCTTTGGTCATTACCTTCACAGAGAGCCAGGGCTCTAGACAAATTTTATGGGCTCTAGACAGATTTTAAAATTGCACCACCTCTATCTTACTGTTCCTAAGAGATTTTGAGCCTTCATTAATATATCTGCAACTTATCACAGAATAAATCCCCAAGTATCATGGAGGGCAGAATTTTTTGGCACTAAATACATGTACGCATATGAATAAACTGGCTCTTTTGTTATTTCCCATGAACTACATTTCATCTCATACCTCCACGACTGCAGAGGCTATCCTGCTTGCCTTGAATCATTTTCATTATCATCAACAAGCATTACTTTATTGTCATCACTTAGTATTATTATGGCTATTATGTACCAGGCAATATGGTAAATGCTTAGCACAGTGCCTAGCATACAGTAAGTGCTTAATAAATGTTTCTTGAGTAAATGAATAAATGCTAGGGGTACAAAGAAAGGTAAAAACATAGTTTCTGCTCCCAATGATCAGTCTAATGGAGGAGATAACTTGTAGACAATTATGTACATCTAAGATACATACAAGGCAGGTAGGTGGCTCAGTAGAGTGCTGGGCCTGGAGTCAGGAAGACCTGAGTTCAATTCTGGCCTTAGATACTTACTAGCTGTGTGACCCTGGTCAATTTGCTTAAACCCTGTTTGCCTTTGTCCACTGGAAAAAGAAATGACAAACTACTCAGTATCATTGCCAAGAAAACCCCATGGATGGCATTAATATGCTATGGTCCATAGGGTCCTGAAGAGCTGGACATGAATTAACAGCAATAATAAGATACATACAGTATAAATGGGAAGTAATCTCAGAGGGAAAGCACTAGTAGTGAAGGGTAAAAGTCTCTTGAAGAAGTAGGATTTGAGCTGAAATTTGAGAGTTTGAGAAGCCAAAGAATCTAGGAGGTTGAGATGAGGAGTGAAAGCATTCCAGGAATGGGTAGGAGAGGGACAGCTAATGATGAAGTCAAGAGATGGACATGTGAGGAATAGCAAGAAGGCCAAGGTCACTGGATTGAGTATCTGGAGGGGAATAAAGGGAAGGTAGGAAAGGATGTTGTAATGGAAGGGTTTTCCTCCTTATCCTCTCCTTTTGGCATTCTTAACTTCTTTCTTGGTTCCTCTCAGGTGTGCCTCTTACCTGAAACCTTTCCTGATCACCTAATCATTAGAGCTCTCTCCACTAGTTACTTTGTGCTTATTGCCTGTATATTTTGTATATACACATTTGTGAAGATGTAGAATATAAGTTCCTTGTGGTTCAGACTCTAAGTGCTGAAAAGAGAGACAGTGACCAATGTCTTTATTTAGCACTAGTATACATAATTTCTGGCCTACTATCCTAACTTGCACTCACATTAGCAGGGATGGGCCACCAGAGGGCAGCTGCTGCTTTCCTCCTCAGGGTTTTAGAGGTAACTTGAGAAACTGTGGCTCCTAATAACTATCTATTACTAGTGAGCCCCCATCTGCTGTGCTCATCCCTCAAAAGCATTTAACCAATTAACATCTCCCCATTATCAATTGTCAACCTTCAGAGTTCAGTCTAAGAAAGACAAACAGAATTAGATTGTATGCATGTTTATTTTTTCTCAAAGCAGCTGCATGCACGCATGCATGCGGAGCTACAGTTGGAATTGAGCTTCCTTTGAGGTTAAGCTGCACAGATTATAAAGACAAAGAGAAACTGCAAAACTGGGTAGGAATGGTTATGTTGTAGACCAATCAGATACTGCCACTGTGGGTTCAAATTTCCCCACCATGTCATGACCCAATTGGGTACTGCCACAGTCCCTTGGGTTCAGTCTCGGTTTCCCAGGGAAGGGCCATTTCACAGATATCATGAGACACATACATGGAACAAAGAAGAGGGTTAGATGGAAAAGTCCCCAAAGTCCTAGAACTAGTATGCTTGTGCTAGCTCTGTCCTTTAGAGATAGCATGAACCAGCTTAAGTCAGTTCTGTGATCGCCAGCACAGCAGAGGGATTTCTGGGTTCAACAAGTGAACAATGCAAAAGATGGCTGATACGTCAAACTTAAGGGATGCTCAATTTGCCCCCTGATTGGCTGATTCTGATTCCCCGGTCAGTCCAGCCTCCTCTGCATAGTAAAGATGCTCAAGCAAATAAAGGTGGTGAGTTAAATCGTTTTTCACATCAGCAACTGAGATGAGGTAGCTAAAGAAGTTGCACCTTTCTGCTACTTGGAGGCTTATAACATGTCTTCCTCCTCAGACACTATCAGGGAAGAGAGCTAGAGATTGTCCATTCAAACCTTTTGTATGCACACTCTGTTCTGACTGAGCAGCCACTTACAAAGCTTTTTGTCACCATATAGGGAGTCAATAGGACAGAATCAGAGGACAAAAGTGTATATGTTCTAAAGTGGGAGGAAAGGCCCTTCCATTGCTTATATCTGAAAGCAGGGTCCCCAGCCTTATCCATGTATTGGAACTAAGTAGGGCATATTATGCACTTTCTAAGGACTAAGCCCTCCTTGGTCAGTTGCCCCATTACGGGGTAAGCTAAAGGATCAGACCTATGATTTCCTTGCTTTTTTTTTTTTTTGCATTTTTAAAAATTTTACACTTAAATGCAAAATGAGAAAAGAAAAAAAAAACATTGCCATGTACACAGCAGACCATAAGAAAGGATTCAATATAAAACAATAAATGTCCATTTCAAGAAAGCCTATATAATAAATACCACACGTTGTTTTCAAAGGTGCCCAGCTATTCTTTGTTTCCTTGTTGGTTTTCTGTTGTTCTCTGCTGTGCACTATTTATTTTTTTCCCCTCCCTCCCCATTAAGTGCGGAGGTATATACATAGATAATCTATAAACATACACATATATGCTCATACACATATATGTAAGACCATACTATACTTATATCCTCATATCATCTATTTCTGTGAAAGTGAATAGCATCTTATTTCATATGTCCAAGTCTTTCTTTGTTTTTCTAAATCAACCAGCTCATCATTTTCTACAGCAATGTTCCTTTCTGATCTTTGAGGTTAATTTGGGTATTTATAATAGTCAGAATATGATTTCCTTGCTAAAGAGAACTCTTGTGTGGGGAAACTCCATCTACCAATGCAGGTCAGCACTTTCTCTGCTTAGATATTCTCAGAGTATTGAAAGGCTCAGTGATTTGCCTAGCCAATTTGTGTCGAAGGCCAGGTTTGAACCCACTGTACCCCACCATCTTATAATTATATTAAAAACAAATATAAGATTTTTTTGGGGGGTGGAGAGGGGGAGCTAGCAGCTATGAAAGAACAGGAAAGGACTCATGCAGATAGAAAGGGATACTTGAACTAAACTTTGAAAAAAAAAAGCCTCGATTCTAAGAAGGGGAAGTGAAGAGGGAGAGCATTTCAGGCATGGGGGATAGCCTGTACAAAGGAAAAACATGTTCTCAAGGAACTTAAAGTATAGTTGAAGAGACTAGATCCACATAGATTTACCCAGCAGTGAGCAATTAAGTTCTATGTACTGTTCTAGGAGGATGTGAGTGGTCAAGGTTGTAAGGGAGGTCCTCACAACATTCTGGAAATGACCAGAATTTCTACCTGAAAAAATTTCAGGTGGTTATAAAGTGTAGGAGTAGGGAATGAAGTTTTTCAGTCAGCTCACAAAGAGCCTTAGCTTTATTAAGAGTGTAAATTACTATACAGAGCAGGGCTTCCTTTTCATTTTTGAACAGAATTAGATGTTTTCATTTCAGCTTGATTATCTAAAGCTTCTTCAGGACTTCTGTCAATTAACAGTCCTTGGAGCTGTGCTTTTAACCAAATTATACTTAATCATACTATCCATAGCCAGGAGGGAGAATTTGGGGGCTTGGATGCCATCTAAAGTTTTCAGGTAATTAAAAATCCAATATTCTTCTACTCAGGAAAAAAAAATACGTAACCAATAAGGCCACAAAGTCATGATGGCCCAAAAGTAAACATGATTTAAAAGTCTTCTTTCATAAAGAATTAATATTTAATCCTTACTCTTCCTTCCTGATGCGTCAGTGGGGAGACTTTTTTTCTCCATCTTGGGTGGAATGTCAAAATTTACATTTAAATGGGGATGTTTTACTGAGTCACATGCACAGCCTGTAGCTATTCAGGGCCCTAATGAGAGTGTTAATTTATATAGTTTTAGATGTGCAGCCTTGATTAGATCTCAGAGAAGGCACAGCCTTGAAATAAGTTTTCAGAGGCAAGTTTTCA
Source organism: Vombatus ursinus (assembly GCF_900497805.2). NCBI lineage: Eukaryota > Metazoa > Chordata > Mammalia > Diprotodontia > Vombatidae > Vombatus > Vombatus ursinus. The sequence continues at coordinate 19,223,481 of NW_020950326.1, read as the reverse complement.
AAGCTTTTTAATGGGAATACTTTGAAAGGAAAGCAACTTTTCCTTGGAGACTCCCATCACGTTTTGAGTGACACTTTCTCAGGAATTTGCCAATTATGTGTTTCTTTCTTCTTTGCCTCCTCTGAATGCTAGATAATACTCATTTTCCCTCTTTTCTGCAAAACCAGGGACAACAAAACTGGAAAGAAAAAAAGGGAGTTTTGTAACAACTTTTTTTCAATAGGAAAAAAAATCATCAGCATCATAGATAGCTCTATTATATCCACACCTGCAGATCTAATGACCCCCATTTTTTTATTTGCAAGGGGGAACGCTATGTTGAAATTGAACATTTCTGTAGAGGAGATGGTGGCTGCCACACCGTATTGTTCATTTAAGACTGTTTTGGAGGACTAGTTTATTAGCCTCCTAAGCCTCATAAAAACCAAATGCTGATTTTCTAAAGGGAATATCCACTTTGAGCTAAGGGGGTAAACACTGGTTCATGGTTAAGAGACTTCGGATTAGGAGATAAAGCAGATCAAAAAGGAGGTTATTTTTTCTGCCTTTTATTCCTTAAACGCATTATCTAGTTTTTTTTTTTCCTTGTGTTAGGGCAGCAATATCTGACTCGGGCCAAATGAAATTGCCTTAGAATTTTCATTTGTTCAGCTTACTTCAGTTACTTGGAGAGAGGGCCTTGTGTGGCAGGCATGAGGAGGAGTTTTCACCTTGCTACTTTGGGAAAGGTTAGAGGTATTGGGAATGGACAAGATATGTTGTTGTGTCCATAGAGATTCAGAGACAATGTCTGTTCTTCTTTATTGAATCATGTCCTAGACACCAGAGTCAAAGGAAAGGTGGATGGAGAAAGTGTTATGACCTCAGAGCAACTCTAGTAGAAGAGTGTTAGAAACTCCAAGGTGAGGGGAACAAAGAACAGATAGAGGTTGACATGCTAAGCAACTTGTACCCTCTGTTTCCAACTCAGTCAAATTTTTTTTAACCTTCTTCACAATGTCACCAGGAAAACAATGAAATAATATAAATGAAAGTGCTTTAAACACTACGAAGTACTATGTGAGGGTTAGTGTGGCATTTTGGATAGAGTTCAGGACTTTGGAGTCAGGAAGACTTTGTTTCAAGTACCACCTTAGACACTGCCTGTGAAACCCGGGGCAAGTCACTTAACCTCTGGGTCTTAGTTGCTCATCTTTAAAATGGGAATAATAATAACACCTACCTCATAGGGTTGTTATGAGAATCAAACGAGATAATGTATGTAAAATTTTGGACAAATCTTAAAAAGGTACTATGTAAATGTGAGCTATTCTTAAGTAAATATAGACTGCTTTGTGGTTCTATGGAAAGAAAGCTGGGGAGGAGACAAGACAGGTTCTAGTCCTAAGTTCTTCTATTGACTTTGGTGCCCAGGTTATAATTCAATATAGAAGGGGCAGCACAGAGAGGAGTGAGATTGTCACTGATAGTCATTGTCACTGATTTCCTATGGACACAACCTGCCCATCTTATTTAAAGTCTCTTACCCCTTGATTCCAAACCTTCTTCCCAGACTAGACATTACTTTCCTTAACTCACCTTATGGTCCAAACTTATTGTTTTCCTCTTGCACAACATTATAGTTCTCCTATCTGAACCTCTGTACCATCTGCCCTCTGTGCCTGGAATGCACTTCCTTCTAGCCTCAGTCTCTTAGAATTACTTGTTTATTATTTATAGTCTGGTGATGCATTGGGTAGAGCTCTGGATCTCGGTTAACATCCTGCCTTACACATTTACTACCTATGTGATCTTAGGCAAGTGACTTAATCTCTGTCTTCTTGAGTTTCCTCAACTATAAAATGGGGATAATAATAGCACCTATTTTCCAAGGTTGTTTACATCTGAGCTATCAAAACCCAAACAATGACCAAACAGAGGCTTGGGCCAGAACTTTGCCAATCAGTGAGAACCAGAGTAATTTGGGTTTAAGGCATACTCAAGTAGCTCCATTTGAATCCCAATGAGCCTTACCAAACCTGTCTTTTCCAGAGCTCTATTTCAAGAAATCCACTTTCCTTTGGGTAGAGCACCCACATGCAAGTCATTGTTTGTGTTTTGATGGCTCAGGTGTAAATAACAACTGTTTCTGTTCTAGCCAGAAATCCTGAGGGTCCTTCCCTGCCAGATTAAATTTTTGAGTAGGTAAAAGAGGCTTTCTTTGCCTCACTTCTTATCTAGCCTTAATCACTGAATGGGCATTGCCTCAAACAAACTGAGACCTGAGAAAGACCTTAGCTTAAAAAGACCAGTCTCCTCCTGCATTCAAGGCCATCTCCAGTCATCCTGATCTATGTCTTGCCACTGGACCCAGATGGCTTCGGAAAAGAGAGTGAGGCTGGTGACTTTGCATGGTCCTGCCTCACTTAAATTCAATTCACTTGCAAGTCAAAACATCACCCTCCTGATGTCATTGGTCCTTTTTGAGAAGGAAGAACAAGCAACAATCTGTGATTAGTAATAACTGCCCCACTGGGGACCCAAGTGGCCAGTTCCAGTTGGGCAATGCTGCTCTTTCTTCTTTCCTTCTTTCCTTCCTTCCTTCTTTCCTTTCTTCCTCCCTCCTTTTCTCCCTCCTTCTGTCCACATGGGGGATCAAGCACTTGTAAGTATTTATTAAGCACTATATAAACACTAGCTAATTGGTAAGCATTTATTAAATGTTTATTATATGTCAGTTACTGTTATTATTATTAATGGCTATTATTGTTATTGTTTCCTTCAAAATTTAGATCAAGCATCACCTTCTACATGAAATATTTTCTGATGAGCTTTTGTACATAGTTATCTACATGTTATCTTCCCTGACAGAACAAAAGTCCCTTGAGGATAGAACTGTCTTGTATTTGTGTTTATATCCCGATTGACTCTGGCCCACTAAATGCATGTTGATTAAATGATTCATTGGAAATCCTGGTGTATCCTTTGATCAGCAAGGAGCTGATGGGAAACACAGTTTTCCTCAAATGGAAGGAGGGACTGAAGGATGATAGTAGGTGAAAGCTATGGTGGAATGGGGAAGCCCAGAATCTTTGGAGCTCCTCAGACACTATGGGATCTGAGAGTGCTGATGTGGGCCACCACCAGTAGCCAGTGGATTGCAAATGAAAGGTACTGCTTCCCTGGACTGAACATAATCATGCACATTTGGAGCCTTCTCAGGCTTTTATAATAGTTCAGTTATGTCTGACTCTTTGTGACCTTATGAATTATACTATTCTTGGGGTTTTCTTAGCAAAGATACTGGAGTAGTTTGTCATTTCCTTCTCCAGTGGATTAAAACAAACAGTGGTTAAGTAACTTACCCAGGGTCACACAGCTAGTAAGTGTCTGAGGCTGGATTTGAATTTAGGTGTTACTGACTTTGGGCTCTGTGCTCTATCCACTGAACCATCTAGCTGCCTCTTTCTTAGGCTACTGACCCATTTAAAGAGTAATCTGCCAGTATGGAATTTTGTTCTTTTGCTAATACTGGGACCTGGTGAATTTTTCCCTTCTTCCACTTCCTACCCCTTCCTAGTATCATTTAACCTGGTGAATTGGCATCACTTAACCTTAAATCTCTTTTACTTATTATCTATACTTTTATAATGGATTTTGTCTCTAGACAAAGATAAACTGATTTTTATTGCATTCTGAGTGTGTTTGCTTGAAATCAGTGGACAACACTGTGGGAAAGGACATAGGACAATCTTTGTACAAATAGTCCTAAACTTATGCTTGAGCCTATATTGAAGTGTTCTCTCTCTCTCTCTCTCTCTCTCTCTCTCTCTCTCTCTCTCTCTCTGTCTCCATCTCTCTGTTTCTCATCAGTATTGAAATTGGGCCTGGGTGAGATGGGGATACTCAGTCTCCAGATTGAAAAAAAAAGGGTCTTTATTTTCCAGATAATGTGTTAGGCACCAGGCTACCAAATCAGAAATGAGACTGTCCTTGTCCCAAAGGAGCTTGCCTAGGCAAAGCTATACATGCAGCTTTGACAGGACAGCTACGCTTAGATCTTAGATTGTCTGACCCTGGGGCAAACTGAAGCTCTGATCGAACCCAGGGACCAGTCTTCTCTCTCTAGGACTATAGATGTGTCTCAGTGACCCTCTATCACTACTTACATTCTTTTATACTTGGAAATACACAATGTACTTTGCTGCTTTATAAATATAATAAAGGGAAACCCCCTGACACTTATGAATATTCAAGCATAACTAAGATTGAAATGTGTGACAGACACAACTTGTGTCTGTACCTTATGAATTTAGCAGTCATCTTATCAGTTTTTGTCAATATATCTTCTGGGTATAGATGGGGAGTTATGTTTTGACTAGTCTGCCTTCAACTGGGTTGGATGTGGTAAGGATAAAGGTAAAATCCAGATTAGACCATAAAGGAAAATTTGAGAATAGAGAAAACACTTTCGGGGGGGGGGGTGATCTGAGAAAGTTTCCTGAAGGAAGTAGTACCTGAGCTGAGCTTTGAAAAAAGATAAGGATAAGAACCTACAAAATGAAGGTCATGGTACTTGCCTTTCCTACTTTATGGCATTAGTCAGTCTACAAGCATTTAAAAAGCACTTACTATGTGCCAAGCACTGTGCTTGATTCTCCATGTAGACAGAGGTGGAGGAGGAGGGAGGGAGGAAGGAAGGAAGGAAGAAAGGAAGAAAAGAACAGCATTGTACAACTGGAACTGTCCAGTTGGGTCCCCAGTGGGGCAGCTACTACTACTCACAGATTGTTGTTTGTCCTTCATTCTCAAAGAGGACCAATGACATCAGGAAGGTAATGTCTTGATTTGCAAGTTAATTAAATTTAAATGAGGCAGGACTATGTAAAGTCACCAGCCTTGCTCTCTCCTCCAGAGCATCTGAATGCAGTGGCAAGAAATAAGAAAAAGAAAAGCAACAAAAACATGGTTTCTGTCTTCACAGAGCTCATGCTGTTAGGATCAGTGAGATGATAATGGTTATGAAGGCCCTTTGCAAATTATAAAGTGCCATAAAAATGTAAAATATTATTTTTGCTGTTCCCCTCATCCATAAAGTTGATTTCCTCTTCTGCCAAAATTCATTTTTTCCTGACAAAAATGTCCTCTTTGCTCCTATCAAAATCCTATGCTTTCTTCAAGAATGACTTAGCCAAGGTCACACAGGTAGCAAGTAGTGGAGTCCAGATTTTAACCCACTACACATTTAGGGATTTTTCCATTATACCGTAATTGTGGAATAGAATGAATGAATGAAGCAACCTAGCAATCAGTTGGTCAACCAAAACAAACAAATAAACACGAACAAAAACCTTAAACCAAAATCAAGCTTTGTACCTTTTGTGTGATATATAAGAAGACTAAGATACAGTCCTGTCCTCAGAGAGCTTACAGTCTAAAATAACAATGATAATGATAACTGACATTTAGATAGTGCTTTAAAGTTTTCAAAGTAATCTACATGTGTTATGTATTTAATCCTTATAACAATTCTATGAAGTAGCTACAGTTAATTTTGCCCAGTTTTATGGATAAAAAAAAAAACTGAGGCTTAAAGATGTCAAGACTATGGTCACATAGCTTTTAAATGCTATAGAGATGTAGAGGTGGGATTAAAATCCAGATCATTATTGACTCCAAGTTTTCTTCCTACATGTGGAAGAGTAAGTGAATTACTAACTACGTAGACCACATGTAAAATGGGGATAATAATATTGCCTGCATCATAAGGTTTTTGTGAGAATCACATGAAAAATCACAGGAGTTCAGTGAGTTGAATGAATGAAGCTGGTTTGTCACCCACTGAATTGTGCGTTAAGGGTCTCCAGCCTCCTACACAGCCAAAGGGGTAATACTATTTAGCTCCATTTTTTTCATGGAATGCAACACATAAGTGGAGTAGAGAGCCAAAACAAAATGATTTGAAGGACAAAAAAAGGAGGATTCCCTTTTAAAATGTCTTCCTTACTACTATCCTATCATAATGGGGATTCTTATTATTAGAAATTAAATAATTCCTTTTTAGTTAAGGCAGTATATCCTTAGAGAATACAAATACCTCTGGGAAGGTAACACTTTTAGTTGTAGGTGAGTGATGTGATTTAAAGTTGGAAGGAACCTTAGAGATTATCTAATCTAACCACTAAGTTCATAGTGAACATAGTTTATGTTGTGACTACCTCAAGTTCCCCCAAAACTGAATCTAGCTCCTCTTACTCCAACTTCACTGCTCTTTTCCTTATACCTCACCTCTGGGTTCTTGCCACTCATTAATACTGCAGTGTAAATTCATTTATCAATTTTTTTCTAAGATGACAGTTTCTCTGACAGCTGATCTCTGTAAGATTGAGGCATGTAACAGAGGAAGCATCTGTGTGTGTGTAGTGATGGTGGCAGGGGAATGACTGTGGACAGGGAAGTGGACAGACAAATCTAGGGCTGTGCAGAACATGGCTATATGCTTGAGCTAGGGGGAAATATGAGTTCAGGTAAATGTTATAGGACAGAATCACTGAGGGGGAGGTAGAGGTCTACTGAAAGGAAAGACTGGGGCACTGAAGACAAACTTTGAAAAGTATATTGTCTGGAGGTCCTTGGGGTCCTGAACATATATGGCCAATGGCTATGGTTATGTATGGAACTGACTGAGCCATTGCTAGCTCAAGCTTTGAATTGCATTGTGAATTATGTTGATGACACCCAATTTTCCTACACATACATATAGGTAACCAGGATGTCAAGGTACACAGCCAAGGGATTCATGTACAGAATCAAACAAAATCAAGTCTTTTTTTGTGTAGCCCTATGTTATATTTTGTGGTAAATTGTTGAATTATAACAGTAATATAGCCTTAAGTCAAAAGATTGGAACTAATGATATAATTTCAGTTGGTATTGATCTGAGTACAGGATGTATTTGAGAAGCATCTGGGTACTTAGATTCAGCTCTCAGTCCTACAGTAAAAAAAAAAAAACAACTTAGAAGGACAGGATATATTGCTTAATGCAATGGGAAAAATGCTGAATTTGACATCAGAAGACCTGGGTATGAATTCTAGGGTATCCATGAACTTGTGACCTTAGGCTACCACTTAACTTTTCTTGGCTTCGCTTTCCACATCTGTAAAATGAAGGCCTGGTCGAGATGATCTTTAAGGGCCCTTATAGCTCTAGGTCCTATAAATTGGAGGAAAGGAGAATTCATGAATGTTAGGAAAAGGCAAAGGTGAGTCTGTCTCTTAAAAAAAAAGAGAAAAGAAAAAGGATGACCTCAGAAATTACAGTCAGCTTAACATCAATACCTGGGAAGACACTAGAACAAATCATCAAATAATCAATTTACAATCACCTAGAAGAACGTAAGATACTATGTAGCAATCGATACAGCTTTGTAAATAGTAAATCATGCCAGACCAATTGATTTCCTTCTCTGATGGAATGATCTGCCACATAGACAAGGGGGATGCAATAGACTCCAGTGGTAATTTATCCCAATTTCACTGCAAGCACTAGATGTGATTATTCTTGATTCTGTCATAGACAACATTCTCATTGATAAGCAGGGAAAAATACAATCTTGTTCATACTGTCATTAGACAGGAAACCATTGCTCTGAAGGTGGCCTTCAGAGGGTAGTTATCAATGACTCAGTGTCAGATTGGGTGGGAGGGGGGCAATAAATGGAATATCTCATCAGAATGGATGCTATGACTTATTTTATTTAATATCTCTTTTGGTTATGGGGATGAAGAGACCAAGAATATGTTTGTCTAGAGACCCTACTAAATTACTTGGAGTTGCTAGTCCTATGAAAAATAGGAATTAAATTTAAAAAGACTTTGCTCAGTTGCTAAAATGGCCATACACAAAGAGGATAAACCGAGAAAGAAATAATAGGTACAAGATGCTATGCTTTGATTATACACAACCCAACTATATGAAAAGAAGCCAGAGTGAGACAAGGCTGGGATTTGTTATTGATAAGTGGGACAAAGGTCAACAACCTTTTTAGTCATCTATAACCAGTTCTCATTTGCATAGAACTGGAAGTAGAAGTGGAGAGAGGTTAAAGATTCTTATCTTAACCATAGCTTTATTCAGCTCTTTTTCCATTTAAGGAGGTAGAGAGAACGTATTTGCTCTAGTCAGAAGGTTATAATAGAGACTAAGAACTAAAATAGGTTTTGGACCACTAGTGTGATGAGAATTGAAATAACAGACTCAGAGGAGATGGGTGTTCAGAGTAGTTATCTTAGCCTAGGCATGTGCTACCTTCTGAACTGACTGGTAAAAATAAATACATCAATAAACAAACCAAACAACCAACCTGTGAGCTTGTGAGCTATAGTTTAGAGAAGATTCTGATCCAAAAAGTGTTTAAAGGGAGAGGATTCTGGGAAGATGGTGGAGTAGGATGGAAAATTATGAGCTCTCAAGATTTTCCCCCACAAAAGAGATGAAATAGCACCTCAGGGCGAATATTGAGCAGTAAAAATAAATAAGAGAACAGGGGTCCTCCTGGGACAATCAGAGAAGATTTGAAGAAAAGACCCCGGAGGAGGTTTCGTCCCTCTGAAGATTAAACACTTCTAGGCTAGGTCCTAGGTCCACTTAAACAACAAACGGGGAGCCTTGGGGTTAGCTGGTTTGGGGGGCTGCCTCAGCCCCACTTGCAGGAACTTTTACCCCTGGGATAGTGAGGTATGTTGGGTGTCTGAGCCAGAAAAGTTCAAGGGAACCTCTGCTGACAAGGAACACAAGACCCAGCTGTGCTGTGGAAACACAACTGTGGAGAAGGAGCTGGCACAAGCCGATGAGTCCAGATGCAGTGAGGCAGAGACATTGCTGGCTGGGGGCACTTACAAGAGGCTGGAGATCTTGGTTTGAGTTCAAGGTCAGAGAGGAGAACTAAAGAGGGATTCATGCCTTGGGTATCATCCTCCATACCTCAGGACTAGAGGTGATTATAAAAACTAAGCAACTACAAATAATAAAAAAAAAAAAGGACAGGCAAAGGAGAAAGAATCCAACCATAGAGAGTTACTATGGGAATAGAGAAGACAAACCAGGGTTTGTCTTCAGAGGAGGATATTGAAGCAAAAAAACCCTCTTCTACCCCAAAGAGTAACATCAAATGATCACTTACCCCCAAAAATTCATAGAAGAACTTAAAAAAGACTTTAAAAATCAAATGAGAGAGATTGAGGAAAAAACTAAAAAGTAAAAATAATCCAAGAAAAACAAGATTATGAAAAGAAAGTCAACCAAGTAGAATAGGACATCCAGAATTTTAAGGAAGAGAACAACTCTTCAAAAATCAGAATTGGCAAGGGAAAGTCAGTGAAGTTATAAGAGATCAGGAAATAATAAAACAAAACATAAAGAATGAAAAAATAGAAGAGAATGTGAAACATCTCACAAGAAAAATAGCTGATCTGTAGAACAGATCAAGAAAAGAAAACATAAGAATATTCAGACTGCCTGAAAGCTATAATAAAAAATTTGAGACAATAACACAAGAAATAATTAAAGAAAATTGTCCTGAAGCATTAGAACAAGAGGGGAAAGTAGAAATAGAAAAAAAATCCACCCATCACCACTTGAAAGAGATCTTATGAGGAAAACCCACAGGATATTAGAGTTGAGTTCCAAAATTCCCAGTTCAAAGACAAAATATTATGAACAACAATAAAAAAAATTTAAATATGGCAGTGCCACAATTAGAATCACACAGGATGCAGCAGCAGTCACACTAAAAGACCGTAAGTCTTAGAACACTATATATCGAAGAGCAAAATAATTGAGGTTCCAGCTGAAAACATCATACCCAGCAAAGCTAAGCATAATTCTGAAAGAAACAAAAATGAACATTTAATGGTCAGACTTGCAGGACTTTGTTAAAAAAATCTGAACTTAATAGAAGATTTGACAGAAAGACAAAAGAAATATAAAGTACTTATCAAATACTAATTACAAGAGACTCAGTAAGGACAGACTGTTTACCTTTTACATATGTAAAATGTAAACTGTATGTCTAAGATTGTTATTAGTAATCGGGTAGTCAAAGAAAGACTGGTGTAGAACTGAGCATTATATGACTTTAAAAAGTAAATCCATTTAGGAACAGTTAAAATGAGTAATTATTTTATACAAATGAGGTGCAAGAGGAAGAACTGATACAGGGGAATTAGGTGGGGGAGAAGGGCTGGTCGTTCTGCAAACCTACTTTCATTGGAAATGGGTTCAAGAGGGAACAATACATATATACTAGAAGAATATAAAAGTCTTCCAAATTCAGAAAGAAATAAAATGCTAAGGGGATAGGGAGGGGGGAGAGGATAAGGGAGGGGTCTCTAGAGGGGAGGGTGAGAGAGTAGGTTAAAAGGCAGGGTATGGAAGGGTGCCTAGATTAATGGGAATGGGAGTACAAGGGAGGAATCCTTGGGAGGACAAGGGAAGGATTTTTAGAGGGGAGAGTGAGGGAATAGGTCAAAGAGGGGTATAAAAGAGTGTTTAGATTTATGGGAATGGGAGCATAAGTGAAGGATCTTTAGAGGTTAAGTAGTAGGAAGGCAAGGTAGAGGGTAGAAGTAAAGTAGAGGAGTTAGGAGGTATAGGAAATAAGAGATATGCACAAACATAAAAACAAAGATCAAAAGTGAAATTTGTTAGGGAAAGTATATGTCTATATATGTCTATATGTCTATGTATGTAAGTGTATATATGTATCTAGATATCTATATATAAATATATCTGCACTTAATTGTAGCCATCGGGAGAGGGGGGAAAAGAACAAAATAAAAAGTGCACAGCAGACAACAAAAGAAAACCAACAAGGAAGCAAAGAAAAGATGGACAGTTGTTAACACAACAGGTAGTATTTATTATATAGGATTTCTTGAAATGGAAATTTATTGCTATATATTTTGAATCCTCTCACATTCTACTGTGCACGACATGCTTTTTTTTTCTTTTCTTATTTTGTATTTAAGTTTATAATATATTTCTTTTTCTTTTCTCATGGAGTGTTTAAGTTTCAGTAACAAAAAAATTGTCTAAAACCTGGGATAGCTTTCTGACGGCTCATGGGGCTCCTTACTACACACATAGGCTGAAATACAGAAATACAAGTAGAGAAGAAGACTCCAAGGTCATAGTTGGTCTTTAAGGTAAATATGAATCAGCAGCATAGGACCTTTGTGGAGAGCATAAAAACAAACATGATACTGAGATTTAGTTGAAGTGTGGTATGGAAAAGATTATTCAGAGCTTTTTTTGAATCACTTCTGTATTAAATAGAAAGAGAGAGAGACAGAGAAAGAGGGAGGGAGAGCACAACAAAGGTAACAGAAGGAATGAAAATATCCTATGAGAATCTTTGAGATCCTGTCAATGATATATGAATACATGAATTGGGAGCATTTATTCTAGGGAGAGGATAAGGGATGATTTGCCTATTATTTTCAAATACATGAAGATTTTGAATGAAGAGAAGTTGGTCAGATATGTACTATATCTATACAAGACTTCACAGGAAGAAATGGGTGTCAATCAACAAGTCTTTTTGGAACCTTTCCAGCTCCCTTACCTTCACTCCCTCACCCTTGTTTCTAGCTCTCAGTATAATGTCACATTCTATATCATGAGAAAAAAAAATGAAGACACAGTGTCTGGCCTTGAAGGCCAATTGACAGGAAGAGAGAATACCAATATGAAAAAAAAATTGAAGAATAATTACTAAATCATTCAATATGGATTCTACATATTATAGAATTTCAAAAGAGGGAGATTTTAGTCTAGGCTTGAGTATTCATGAAGGAAATAGGACTAGCACATAGGTTACGTGTTTAGGAGTTGTGGCAGAAATGTTTGGATAGTTAGGATGGGGCCAGATTGCCCAAGGACTTGAATGTCAAGCTGAAGAGTTTTGAAAACCTACCTACCTACCTATCTATCTACCTACCTACCTATCTATCTATCTATCTATCTGTCTGTCTGTCTGTTTATTTGTGCATTCATTCAGTCATTTAATTGTTTTTTTTTTAAATTTAGGTCTAGCCATGTAATTTCACTCTGTAGGAGACTTCAAGTGAAAAAAAAACTCTCTTCCAACGCAGATCTCTGTTTTATAATGTAGAGGAATAAAGAGTTGTCTGGGGGACAAAGAGAGAATCATAGAATCACTTTACAGATGTGGAAACTGATATATAGAGAAATAACTTGCTCTAGGTCACAGGGTTATTAAACATCTTGGGTAGTATCTGAACCTAAGTCTTACCTACTCCAAGTCCAGCACCCTTTCTGTTACTTCATACTGCCTCCAAAATAAGTAGAAGTGGAAAAAGACCTTAGAGGCTTTCAACTCCAACTTCGTAATTTTATATCTGAGGCACAGAAAGGTAAAGTTTTGCCTAGGGTCATACTACTAGTCAGTATCTGAGGTAAGATTTATACCCAGGCGTTCCTGACTCTCAGTCCAGTGTCTATGCACAATATCATACATGTTAAGTGGCTTGTCCAGGTCATTCACCTGGAATATATCAGAGGTTTGACTTACCCTCAAGTCTTTTTGACTCTAAGGCCAGCATTTTGCTCCCTAGAGCATTGGTTCTTATTTAATGGTTCTTTATTCTAAAAATTCTTTAATCCTGCTTTAAGCAGTAAATAAGTGCCCAGTTATATTACAAATATGTTACCCTATGTGAAAAGCGTGTGTATGTTTGAAGAATCGTAGGTTTGTTTCTGCAGCAATACTAAATCATTAAGATCATGTGCACAATTCTGTTGTTTATGTAGCAATTATGTTGAAATCTGGCCTTCTAACCAAGAGCAGTGTGTTGTTGCAGATTCTCAACCTGTCATCAGCTTGTTTTCAAAATGCTAAATGTGTTCAACATTAGAGCTTAAACTGATTCCCATGGAATGGTCAGATGCATGTACATACTTTCATTTTTATTCTCTATATCATACTGGAGAGGTTCTCTTGTTCCCTTCCACTTTTCTGTAATCATACCTCATCAGCTGTGTGATGTGATCAATGTGATCATGTGATCAATGTGTTCCAAAATTTGCGTTCTTTTTTTTTTCTTTTTTCTTTTTTTTGTTGAGGCAATTGGGGTTAAGTGACTTGCCCAGAATCACACAGCTAGTGAGTGTTATGTGTTTGAGGCTGGATTGAACTTAGGTATTCCTGACTCTAGAGCCAGTGCTCTATCCACTGCACCATCTAGCTGCCCCCAAAATTTGCTTTCTTATAGCACAAATGTCAGGTTGATTGAAAACTGTGATCTTTGAGAATGCACATTGCAAGCCAACTTGAAACCTTTACAGACCATTTACAAACATTTTGCAGAAACAATATTATATTCTCTCTCCTTGTAGTATTAAGGCTATTTTCTGGCTTAACCATATCTTGCTTATGATACCGTTCTTCTATCTGGTGGATTTTCAATGAACTGACTGGCTATAATGCCTAGTTATTCAGCAGGGTTTTTGTGCTAAGGGTCTTGTGATGGTAAATTGGGCGATCTTTTGTCTCTATTTTTACCTAGCTCTTAGGCATTTGAGGCATTGCCTAGCCTTTGAGGCATTGCATCAAACAACTGAGACTTGGGAAAGACCTTAATTTTAAAAGGCCAGGGTAACCACACTGCATCCTGGGCCATCACCAGCTGTCTAGACTTTTGTCTTGCTGCTGGACTTTGATGCCTGGAGGAGAAAGTGAGGCTGAGGACTTTACATTGCTCTGCCTCACTTAAATCCAATTCATGCAAAGTCAAGACATCATCCTCATGATACCATTGGCTCTCTTTGAGAATGAAGAGAATGAAGACCAACAGAAGTTTCTGCAAGAATGTAACCAGTGTGCCATGGGTAGAAGAGAAGACAATCATGGCTGAAGAAATTCTTTCCTTACAAAGGTTAGTTTATGTATAAATGTTAAAAATGAAACAACATATGCTATTGTATTTTAAATACATCTGTCATTTAATATAGGGATTGTCATTAGTCAGCAGAAAAGCAAATATTTCACATCATAAACAGCTTCTCTATTCATTTTTATGGATTGGTTAGGGAACTAAACATTTAAAAAATGAATTTCAATTTTCAGCAGGAGAGCTTGTAAAATTCTTCTACCATTTTCCACTACATATTTGTGTGAGTAATCATTGTGATTTTATTTTAAATAAAAATAAAGAAATAAAGTTGATGTGAAACCAGATTTAAGAATATGTTAGGTATTAATCCAAATGCTGCAAACCTTTGTTCAGATGAAAAAGTCTAACATTACAATTCAATTTATATGTGATCATTATATTATGATAAACACTTTCTAATTGTAATTTATTTCATAAAAATGTTATTTATATTTAACCACATTGATAAAGTAAAGAAATTTAAAATGAAACCTTGCTAACAATACTAAGGATATGAGACCTTCCTATATTACTTCTTTTAATTCTTATAGAACATCCAACAAAATTTTTTAAAAATTATCCTATAATTAGTTTTATACTTTTATATTTAAAGTTTTCACAATGACATGTAGAATAAAATATTGTGTCATTATCTTATAAATTTTAATATGGTGAGTTTTTTGGGCAAAAGTTATCATAATTATTGTAAGCACTTAATGAGTAAATCTAAAAGAATATCTTGTAGTATATTAAATTTTCCTGGAGGTTCAAAACATGTTATTTGTTTGTGGTCGAAAGGGATTTATGGAGCAAAAATCTTTGGGAACCAGTGTCCTATACCAGAAGTGTCACATGTGGCACACATCTCCCCTGTGTGTAAGGAAGCAGATTAAAATATAATTGGGAAATATTTAGCAAAATAAATGAACATACAATAAAACACAGACACTATGCCATTTTAAAACAAAATCAATACACAGCCTAGAGGGATCCTTATGTACAGATTATTGATCCCCATTTCTATTTATTTGGCCTTAGTCCTATACCATGCTGCCTCTAGATGAACTAGATGTAATAAGGAAATATAGATCCATGAAAATATTTGAACAGAGGTGTGTGTTTAGGAAGATCATCCTGGCTTCTGGAGGCAGCTAGAACACAATGGAGACAGAGGAAGGGAAACCACTAGGAGATTTTTGTAATACTTATATGTTGATGAGGGTCTTGACAACTTGATTTAATGCTTTAACATTACACAGATCAATGATTTTTTTTTTCTGTGTGGGTCTCCTTCCATCACTGCAATTTCAATTTCTTTATCCATTATTCCAGCGCTTTTTAGAAGCCCTGCATTAGTCAAGAGCTTTTGTGAATTCTAAGGAAAAAAAAAGTCATGAGCTAGCACCAACTCTGTTGATGACCAGCTTCTCCAGATGTAGCTAGGTTGGTGTTCAGTTGATAGGTATAAAGTCTATTGCTGAGTTTATATAGCAAGAATCTGAGGTATTTTTCCATCCCAACTTAAACTAGAGTCAGGTCTCTCAGAACAAGACTAGCTATATCTCCCCCTTAGGGTTCTAGGGATATCCCTGAGTGATGGGAATATCTTTCTCTAATGCCCCATTTTTGTATGATTTTCCCCAATATCAGTCACCTATGATTAGTACCCTAGTATTGTAAACCAATTAACATCAATTAATTTTTACAAAGGGATATTTACTATGAAAATACAGTAACATTAGAAATGGGAAAGCAACCTTCTACCCCACCCCCTCCCATCCTCACCTGGGGGTGTATTCTCTCCTATGCTCAAACCTAAAGTAATTTTTACATAACATTCACCCCACTGTGTTCAGTTCTGATTTTGGGATAGAGGATAGATGAATCATAGTAGCTCTCTCTTGGCTGCCTTTGATCTATGTTGGGTCAAAGAGATTCCTTACTATATGGAATCTGTCATGTTCTAGGGTGGACTCCAGCTCTAGGATTCCTGGTGTTTGCTATTCTGACCTTCCACTAGGTTATTTGCCTTCAGCTAAGGCCAAGTATGGAGTGCATAGTTACAGCACACAGACTAGCGCCTGGTGAGGAAGACCTGAGACCTCTCTGAGGCCCTCCCCAAGCCAGTTCTGGCTCAGCCACCAATCAAAATCCATCCCTTAATTAGATGACTAGCATAATCTAATAAACTTTAGGATGTATGCACATGCTTTAAAGTCCAGATAGGGATTTCATAAACCGTAAATGCTTCACATGCTCAGAAGGGCTGGGCTTGACAAGTCTCTCTTATATATTCATGGGTTTTCCTGTTTGAAATAATCTCTTACAGCCTGAGTTCCACTTGAGATAGGGCCTCTCATTTCAGCAATTGAAATCAGGACTCACTTGGTTTGAGGAATTTAAAAACGAGGAGGGGACCTGATTAGTTTCTCCTACCCATTTCAGTTCCTTCAATTGATAGCAAATGTCTCTCCAAATGAACACTTATGTGGTTACTCAAGTGTCTGCACAAGAAAGGGAAGAGGAAACTTATGCACAAGACCTACATATCCAACAAAGATTTATTAAACGATGGTTTTAGACTGTTTAGAGACAGGAGTATTATATTGCAGGCCTCCAGATCTGCATCTAGTCTGGAGCAATGATGTGGCAACTCCTTAAATTGTGCGGTGATATAGAAGCCAAAGATGGCTTTCCAGTTTTCCTTTTTGTATTGGAAAAATCCCATTTCTGATGGATATTATTAAAAATTCTCCTTCCTTTTTTGGAGTAGGGAGTTCTAGGATGGGGATGGGTGAAGAGCAAGGTGTTTTTTGTTACCACCACTTTCAGATCTGTTCCTTGGGATCTCTGAGCACAGTAATTGGTTGAGGGAAATGAGAATATAGAATGGAAATGTTCCTTGAGTTGCCTTGTTATGGAACCTTGAATTACCTAAAAGGGGGGCTAGGGAGAGTCCTATTTATTATATCCTGTGCTGTTGCAACTTTTGGGCCTGGGGAGAATGAATGAAAGAATGAAGGAAAAGCATTTGTTAAGCACTTACTATGTACCAACTATTATCCTAAGCACTGGGGATACAAGTACAAAAACATGGCAGTATCTATCTTCTTGGAGCTTATATTCTGAGTGAAGCAACATACATAGGGGAGTGGTAGATATGCAAGTAAGTTATGTTCTGGAAGTTCGTGGTAAGTGGAATAACAATGTATTCAATTGATGCACCCTTTCCAGAGGCAATGGCATTGTTCATTTGATTATAGAGCAAGAGGTGGAAGTTGTGGTGGGCTGGGCAAGTACATCTGTGGAAAGGCAAAAGGTGACTAGATGAAGAAGAAGGTGCATGGTCTCAGAGAGTCTCTCTCCAAGTGGCTTAGCTTCTCCCAGGCACGGTCTCTGGAAGTTATTTAGGGAGGGTAGAAAGACAACCGGTGAGAGGGCAGAAAATGGCAATTTGATGGGCCTTTATCTGTGATGTTACCATTGGGAAAAGAAGATGATACCTTGGTTGTTTTTAGGAATGAAAGCAAAAAAGCAAAGAACAATGAACACTTAAAGTAGATACATCAATTATGTGTCAAGTACCAGCAGAATGATACTTGATTCCAAGAGTAATTAAAGCTCATTTCCCCCCTTTGGGATTCTACATGTGAAATGCTAACTCAGGTTCTATAGGTGAGGGGCTATAAATCATCAATGCAAAAAGATATTAATAAAGGGATAATGGTCTTACTTATTAACATAGTCACATACTAGGACAAGAATATGATCTTAGTAGCTTTCCTATTGCAATAGGGACTGGCACATGTACAGAGCACCTCTGATGCCTTACCTCCTTCTCCCTCCTACCCCCTTGTGAAGAGGCTAAGAGTTATTGGTAATGAAAGTTCCTTGGAGAGATGTTGGAGTATGCATTTGTGTTCTGTAACTGCTTCTGGTTGGCTATGTGGTAAAAAGGGGAAGCATTCAAAAAGGAATAGCAACCAGAGCCTTGACCATTTTTGCTCTTATGATGCTCATTTTTGGTTTCACTCCTTTATATGATGGTGCCTCCTCACTGAGGCTGACACATGGCCTCTGTGTTTATTATTTTCCACTTTAGGTCTAAGGGCTGGAGACTCTAACAGCATGAGTTTTAAGAGTTAGGATAGCAAGTATCCTGAAATCCTGGTGTTCTAGATCCCAGCACCAGAGTTTTGCAGCCCATTCAGTAATTGATGCCTCAAGGAGAAAGGAGTGACCTTTGAGATCTGTCCCAGGGTAGTTGAGATGAGGACTCATCCATGTTATGTACAAGCTGCACTAAGTTTGAACCAACTCTCTAGAGAGTGTTCCCTTTAGGTGTTGGGGAAAATGTTTATACTTTTTTCCCTGTTGTATTTTTCTATTTTTAAATATTTTATTTTTTCCAGTTACATGTAAAAAGTTTTAACATGTTTTTTTTTTAATTGAGTTCCAAATTCTCTTCTTCTCTCCTTACTTAGCAGGAAAGCAATTTGATGCATGTGTAGTTAGGCAAGATATATTTCCATATTAGTCATATTGTGATAGAAGACACAGACCAAAAAAAAAACACTCAAGAAAAATAAAGTAAAAAAAAAAGTATGCTTTGATCTGCAGTGAGACTCCATCGGTTCTTTCTTTGGAGGTAGATAGCATTTTTCATCATAAGTCCTTCAGAATTGTTTTGGATTATTCCTGATAATATCTAAGTCATTCATAGTTCTTTATTGTACAATATTGCTGTTACTGTGTACAATGTTCTTGTGGTTCTACTCATTTCACTTTACATCAGTTCATGTCTTTCCAGGTTTTTCTGAGAGCATCTAACTCATCATTTCTTATAGCACAATAGCATTCCAGCACAATCATATACCAGAACTTGTTCAGCCATTCCCCAATTGATGGGCATCCTCTCAATTTCCAGTTCTTTTTTTTATAGTGTAGGACTTTATTTTATTTTATTTTTTAGGTTATACATGTGCAGTTATGCAAAATAATTCCATAGTAGTCAGATTGTGGAAAACGGACTCTATTTCCCTTAATCCTATCTTGCCCCACCCCCATTTATTCTATTCTTTCTTTTGACCCTGCTCCTCCTCAGAAGTGTTTGCTTCTGATTACCCCGTTTCCCAATCTGCCCTCCTCTCTATCATCCCCCTACTCTCTTGTCCCCTTCTTCCTGTAGGGTAAGACAGATTTCCATACCCAATTGAGTGTGTATGTTATTCCCTCCTTAAGCCAAATCCTATGAGAATAAGATTCACTCATTTCCTCTCACCTTCCCCTGTTTCCCCTCCACTGTAAGAGCCTTTTTTTTGTGTGTGTGTGATATAATTTACTCTGTTTTACCTCTCCCTTTCTCCTTCTCCTAGTATAATCCTCTCTCATCCCTTAATTTTATTCTCCAGATATGACCCCTTCATCTTCAACTCACCCTTTGCCCTCTATCTATCTCTATATTTATACATACATATAATTTTTTTCCTCCAACTACCCTAATACTGACAAAGGTCTCATGAGTTATAAATATCATCTTTCCACGTAGGAATGTAAACAGTTCAACCTTAAAAAGTCTCTTATGATTTCTCTTTCCTGTTTACCTCTTCATGGTCCACTTGAGTCTTGTATTTGAAAGTCAAATTTTCTATTTAGCTCCGGTCTTTTCATCAGGAAAGCTTGAAAGTTCTCTATTTCACTGAACGACCATTTTTTCCCCTGAAGGACTATACGCAGTTATGCTGGGTAGGTGATTCTTGGTTGTAATCCTATCTCCTTCTCCTTCCTTGTATTCCATGCCCTCTGGTCCCTTAATGTAGAAACTGCTAAATCTTGTGTTATCCCGATTGTGTTTCCACAATACTTGAATTGTTTCTTTCTGGCTGCTTGCAATATTTTTTCCTTGACCTGGGAACTCTAGAATCTGGCTACAATATTCCTAGGAATTTTCCTTTGGGGATCTCTTTCAGGAGGAGATTGGTGGATTCTTTCAATTTCTATTTTGCCCTCTGGTTCTAAAATATCAGGGCAGTTTTCCTTGATCATTTCTTGAAAGATGATGTCTAGGCTCTTTTTTTGATCATGGCTTTCAGATAGTCCAATAATTTTTAAATTATCTCTCCTGGACCTATTTTCCAGGTCAGTTGTTTTTCCAATGAGATATTTCACATTATTTTCTAATTTTTCATTCTTTTGGATTTGTTTTACCGTGTCTTGATTTCTCATAAAGTCACTAGCTTCCAATTGCTCTATTCTACTTTTTAAGGAAGTATTTTCTTCAGTAAGCTTTTGGACTTCCTTTTCCGTTTGGCTGATTTTGCTTTTTAGAGCATTCTTCTCCTCATTGGCTTTTTGGACCTCTTTTACCATTTGCGTAAGGCTATTTTTTAAGGTGTTATTTTCTTCAGTATTTTTTTGGGTCTCCTTTAGCAAGCTGTTGACTTGTTTTTCATGATTTTCTTGTATCACTCTCATTTCTCTTTGCAGTTTTTCCTCTACTTCTCTTACTTGCTTCTCAAAATCCTTTTTGAGCTCTTCCAAGGCCTGGGACTGATTCATATTTTTCTTGGAGTCTTTGGATGTAGGAGCTTTTACTTTGTTGTCTTCTTCTGGTTGTATGTAATTTCCAATTCTTTGCCACTAAAGAAAGAACTGTTATAAATATTTTTGTATATATGAATCCTTTTGTTAAAAAAAATCTCTTTGAGATAAGACCTAGTAGTGTTATTGCTGTGTCAGAGGTTGTATCCAATTTTGTAACCATTTGGGCATAGTTCCAAATTGCTCTCCACAGGCACAGCTAGGTGGTGCAGTGGATAGAGCACCGGCCCTGGATTCAGGAGGACCTGAGTTCAAATCTGCCCTCAGACTCATAACACTTACTAGCTGTTTGACCTTGGGCAAGTCACTTAACTCCATTTCCTAGCCAAAAAAAACACAACAAAATTGCTCTCCAGAATGGTTGGATCCATTCACAACTTTACCAACAGTGTATTAGTGTCCCAATTTTTCCCACATCCCCTCCAGTATTTGACTTTTTCCTTTTCTGTTATATTAACTAACCTGATAGGTGTGAGGTGGTACCTCAGAGTTGTTTTGATTTTCATTTCTCTAATCTACGGTGATTTAGATAATTTTTATATGACCATAGGTAGCTTTAATTTCTTGATCTGAAAATTGCCTCTTAATATTCTTTGACTATAAGTTGGGGAATGACTTGGATTCATCTAAATTTGACTAATTTTTCATATATTTGAAAAAATACTGTTATTTTACTCTATTCTCCCCCTGTTTATCCTTATCTCTCTCTTCTTTCACTCTGTCCCTTCTCAAAAATATTTTGTTTCTGACCACCACCTTTCCCAATCTCACCTCTTCTCTATCAGCAACCTATTTTTAATATCTCCTTTCCCTCCTAATTCCCTGCAAAGTAAGACAGATTTCTATATCCAACTGAGGGTATATGTTATTCCTTCTTTGAGTCAATTTCAATGAGATTAAAGGTCAAGCATTGCCCATCACCTCTCCTCCACTGTAAAAGCTCTTTCATGCCTCTTTTATGTGAGATAATTTATCCCATTCTACTCCCTTACCCATTCTTCCAGTGCATCCCTCTTTCTCACCCCTTAATTTTTTTTTTTTGGGATATCATCCCATCATACTCAACCCACACCTGTGTCCTCTGTTTCTTTATACTTCTAACTGCCATAATAATAAGAAAGTTCTTAGGAGTTACAAGCATCATCTTCCCACGCAGGAACATGTAAACAGTTTAAACTTATTGAATCCCTTATGATTTCTCTTTCTTGTTTACCTTTTTATGCTTCTCTTGAGTTGTATATTTGAGAATCAGATTTTCTATTTAGCTCTATTCTTTTCATCAGGAACGCTTCAAAATACTCTATTTCATTAAATAACTATTTTTCCCCCGAAGGATTATGCTCACTTGCTAGATTCATGATTTTTGGTTGTAATCCTACCTCCTTTGCCTCTGGAATATCATATTCCAACCCCACCCCCCCCAATATTTTAATATAGAAGCTGCTAAATCTTATGTTATCTTGACTGTGGCTCCATAATATTTGAATTGTTTCATTCTGGGTGTTTGCAATGTTTTTTCCCCTTGATTTGGAAGCTCTGGAATTTGACTATAATATTCCTGGGAATTTTCATTTTGGAATCTCTTTCAGGAGGTGACTGGTGGATTCTTTCAACTTCTATTTGACCCTCTGGTTCTAGGGTATCAGGGAAGTTTTCCTTTATAATTTCTTGAAAGATGATGCCTAGGTTCTTTTTTTTTTTTTCGATCATGGCTTTCTGGTAGTCCAATAATTCTCAAATGATCTCTCCTGGATCTATTTTCCAGGTCAGTTGTTTTTCCAATGAAATATTTCACACTGTCTCCTATTTTTTTCATTTAAAAAGTTTATTTTATTGTTTCTTTCTGTCTCATTAAGTTCTACTTACCCAATTCTAATTTTTAAGGCATTTTTAAAAATGAGCTTTTGTACCTCCTTTTCCATTTGGCCATTTCTACTTTATAAGGAGTTCTTTTTTTCAGTGGATTTTTTTTGTGTCTATTTTTTCCATTTTCTTTTGCCAGCTGAATAAATCCAACTGATCTAACTACTGCTAATTTGTGCGTTTCTTTACTAGAAAATTAGGGGCTCCAGCCAGAAGGGACAATATTTGGATACTGGTATAAAATAGCTGGACAGCTAAGGTGGCACAGGGGATTAAGCACTGGGCCTATAATCAGGAAGATCTGAGTTCAAATATGGCCTCAGACACTAGCTGTATGATCCTGGGCAAGTCGTTTCATCCCATTTGCCCTAGTTTTCTTATCTGTAAAATGAGCTGGAGAAGGAAATGGCAAACCACTCCAGTACTTTTGCCAAGAAAATCCCACATGGAGTCACAAAGAGTCAGATACAACTGAAATGATTGAACAACAACAAATGAGATAGCTAGGTGGTACAGTGGATAGAGCACTGGGTCTGTAAAACCTGAGACATTTACTATTTGTGCAACCCTGGACAAGTTACTTAACCTCTTTTGGTCTCAGTTTCTTCAACTGTAAAATGAGGATAATAGTAACATCTACCTCACAAGATTGTTGTGAGAATCAGCTGAGATAATGTTTGTAAAGTGCTTACCACAGTTCCTGGCACGTAATGTAGACACTTAAAAAACATTTGTTCCATCCCCTCCCTATTAGTATACAGAGATATAGAAAGGTCATGGTTCCCCAAAGTGTCATGCTTTCTACTGGCAAGGGGCTTAGCCAAAAATTAACAGAGAACCTTACAGTGTGATTTATTAATAACTCTTAAAAATAAAATTTCCCCAAAGCAGAGTTTGATGGGATTTGGAGTTTTTCCTTTCTTTGTTTCCTTTCTTTGTACCATTTTTGCTCTGTCACAAGGTTAGGCATTGAAACACATGTCTTCTCACTAATTCTTCTACCTTTTTTTTTTTTAAAGAAGACTGGGTGTCCCCATCTCTCCCAAGCTAGAAGTAGAGAAGCTACTCATGGCCAATCCCCTTACTGATCATCTTAGGACATCTGATCTGCTCTGTGTCCAAAATGAGCTGCAGTACCTCTACCTAGACATCCTGGCATTCTTCTTCTCATTAAGGGGCACACCATATTGATACTGTATGGACACTTTTTGGCATAAACCCCTGCTGTTCAGAACTCCTGAGCTCAAGACATCTCCCAGTCTCAGCCTCCTAGGTAACTGAAATTACAGGCATGCACCAACATACCTGACCTCCCCTTTTTCTCCCACTCATATATGTAGAAAGGTCACTGCAAGAGTAGAATGGGAAATGGTGACTAGGAAGTAGGAATTGCCTGGTGGCAGAAGAAACTGTATGGTATGTCCAAGTCAGCAATGTCTGATCCCAAAGGTGGGAGGCAGAGGAGTAAGTCCTTCCCGGAGTAGTCCTTCACTTTCTATATCTACACCACACCCAGACAGGTAGAGAGGGTCACACATGTATAGGTTCTAGAGCGAGCAGTATTAATTTATTTATATTCTTTAGAATGAGGAAGTACAGCACTTAAAATGTTAGGTATTTTTATTTGTTGTTGTTGTTATTATGTCCCATTACACAATTCTAAGCATCAAAAAACCATATTTTTAAACATGACAAGGATCAGAGAATTACAAAGTCTAGACATTCTGGAATTTTGTTAGCCCTGTCACAATAATTTCCAAAAATCAAAGTTCATACAACAATTGAGATTTTATAGTGGAACTTGAGTGAGGGCTTGAATTTAATAAGGGAATAATAATATAGTAGAGAAAAACACATGCAAGTGGGTACTTACTGATGAAAAGATGTTTCCTTCATCACTAGGGTCATGATGTCTTCTGCAGAGACTATGTGAGGTTACCTGGTAATAAGAAAAAGGAGCAAAAGACATTACTGTTACTAAACTGGCACCTGGCATTTTGAAAGCAGTTTGAAGTGTTTGAATATTTGATACAAAAAACATTTGATTCTGGCTAGGAGATGGGCAGGAAGCAATGTGGATTGCATGGGGGAAAAGGAAATACTTTCTAGAGTATTTGTGTTAGTGAGATGATGATATGTCCTTTCCTCTTTTAGCTGAGAGTATATTCTTATCTGAATTCCCTTGTCCACCCAATATCTCTTTATCTTTTGGCCATTATGCTGCTGGATTGAATATATGTGGTGCACATTTGCTGGAAAATTATTTAATAATTTACTTGACCATTACTGTGTAGGTCAAGTTTCTGAGGTTCTTAATAACATTAAACAAAGGTTAAAACACTGAGATAAGAGGTGAAAGAAGTCCATCTAATTATCTAGATGTTTTATTTGTATAATGTCACAATTTTGATATCTTAACAGAATGTTTTTTTCTTTTTTTAAAATTTAAATGTTTAGTATTGAGTATACATAGCTATAATCTTAGAACAGTCTATGACAATCATAACAGGACAAATAACAATTTGTATTTTTCTTCTTTTATTTTTTTAGTGAGGCAATTGGGGTTAAGTGACTTGCCCAGAGTCACACAGCTAGTAAGTGTTATGTGTTTGAGGCCGGATTTGAACTCAGGTCCTCCTGACTCCAGGGCCGGTGCTCTATCCACTGAGCCACCTAGCTGCCCCTATATTTTTCAAAAGGCTACATTTAAAACAAGTTACAGGGCAAAAAAATTTGGGAGATAAGCTATCACTCAAAGATGTTTGATTAATTTATGTGCTTGTGAAAAGGTGTCCAATGAAAATCCAAATGAAGATATTAGATCCAAATTATTCTCAGAAACAATTTCACTAAATCCAATGGGGGCAAAGTCACTGGGTGTTTGCAGTACACATCACCAAAATGAAAATGTTAGTACTTTGGTAAAAAAAATTTTTTAGAAGATATGACCAGGAGTACCTAGTGTACACCTAATGTTCTGGCCTTAAAGGTCAGGTATAGATAGCTGCATTAGCATCCTATAGAAGTGATTGATAATGCCTAGTCTGCTTTATCAGATATGGTGAGTACCATTGGCTAGGAAGCATGTTGCTTCATTCACACCTCTTTGAGGATGATTATTAAAGTCAGATTTTTGGGGATGAGTGAGTCTTGGCTCTTTTGTTGATCTGACTAGGACTACCTTAGACTAGGAGCTTTATAAAGGGAGTAGCCAGATGTGGTTAAGATCTGAAGCAGAGTTGAGATAGGGAATGCACCAAGATAGTAGACTTGTATCCCTAGAATAGTGGTAGTGAAGTTTGAGTATCTTCATGGTCCTTCAGGGAACTCCTCAGTTCCAGAGATTATAGCTGCTGAGAGTCAGTGGCAGAGTAGGCAAGCATTTCCTGGAGGTGGGAGACCATGTGGCACATGGAGAGAAGGGAACAAGATGTAATCAATCAAATTAGTGTGTGGCATCC
The DNA here is from genome assembly GCF_900497805.2 of Vombatus ursinus. Taxonomy (NCBI): domain Eukaryota; kingdom Metazoa; phylum Chordata; class Mammalia; order Diprotodontia; family Vombatidae; genus Vombatus; species Vombatus ursinus. The sequence continues at coordinate 19,197,623 of NW_020950326.1, read as the reverse complement.
ATGGGAATGTCTGAGGGTATTCTCCACATTTTTTACAAAGACTTTTAAGAGTCCTTTGGACAGCAAGGGGATCAAATCAGTAAATAGTTAAAGAAATTAATTCAGGCTACTCAGTGGAAGGTCAAATACTGAAGCTGAGGCTTAAATACTCTGGGCATATAATGAGAAGACAAGACTCATTGAAAAAGACTGATGTTGGGAAAGATTAAAGACAAAAGGAAAAGGGGATGAGATAGGTGGTGTCATGGAAGCAACGAACACGAACTTGGGACTTTGAGAGATAAGGGAGGATAGAAGGTTCTGACATGCTATGGTTCATTGGGTCATGAAGAGTCTAAAATACTGAATGACTGAACAACAACTAGACACATAGTAGGTGCTCAGATAGTACTTATTGACTGTTTTCCTCCAGTAGAGGCTATCAATGTTGCTAGAAGTTCCTGGGGGAACTCGGGTGCATAATTTATGGAATTGCCCTTTTGGGCCCACTCCTATGTATTTTTTCATGGGATTTAATCCCTGCTACCTAAGATGTTAGAGATCAGGGAAGACTTCTCTGGGTGCCCCTCAAATCACACCACATTGGCAAATACATTCTTCTTGTATGTTTTAGCTTGACTCTAGGAATAGAATCTTGAAAAACCTCTCTATGATTAGATATCCAGTGCAAAATGAGTTACTGAAAATTACATTAAATGGCAGAGATTTCCTGAGGTATATTATGCTTCTTATAACTAATAAATGCACTGTATTACAATCAGATATGTGGATAATATCCTGAGAGCTAGAAGTGATCAAGTTGAAATAGCATGCAATAAGTCTACCAGATGGTAAACTCTATGCCTTTTACATCTTTTTGCTACCCATTGTCCCTATGCACACAATTAATAACACATGTTTATGTATGCAAATAAGAATATATTGATGCATATTCATATAAGTATGTATTTATACAAATATGAATACATATTTATAAATTATAATATTGAAAGATTGTAGACTCAAAATAGTTTAAATTAATCTTAGTGATCTTCTTAACCAATCCCCTCATTTATTAGATGAGGAAACTCAGAGGTGAAGTCACTTGCTCAATGTCACCTTTTAGTTAGTTGCTGAGACATTACTCAAATCCTGGCCTCCCAATTCGGAGTCCTCTGATGAAAATGTACCTTCATAGAGTTTTGGTTGTTGTCTGTGGATGGCTCTTTTACTTAAGGTTTGTTTTGTTCTTTCATCCAGAGATCACTTGGGAGATGGTTCAAATGATATCTTCTGAAGCCTTTCATGTGTTTTCATCATCCTTTCCTTTACCTTTTTTCCTCCTTGCTTTAATTGATGCTTTTATTCAATCACTAACCTCCTAAGCCCAGCCACAGATTAATCTCCTAACTTGTCATAGATTGACCTTAAACTCCAGCCATAGACTGGGCCCAAAGCCTGCCATGTTCTCAACCTTTATTTTGGTTAGAGTCTGACCCCCATCTCCAGTCACAGACTGATTTCTAACCTGAGCTACAGACTGTTCCTTGAGTCCAGTCACATACTAACCTCTAACCCTGGCTACACAGCGATCTTCTGAAATAGATTTACAGACTGAGGTTCAAACTAGTCACAGAAAGTCCTCTCACCTCAGTCCCAAATGGATCAGTTTGAAAATTAGGAGCTGACTTATAATTAGGGGGTCACTAATCCCAGCTGTAGATGAGGTCCTGAACCCACCCAAAGACTGGCCCTATAACATGGGCCAGAAACTAACTCTAATCTTGGCCAGCCATTTTCAATTGCATCCAGGTCCATCCCCTCTCCTGGAAAAACAACTTGAAGTAAATGGCCTATAGACATTGTGCATACAAAGGACAACACTTTCTATATGTACCTTTTCTATAAAGACGTTCCTGAAAAAAAAAAAGAAAATCAAAAACAACAATGGACTTTCCCTACCTGTTTGTGTTTGAAAGGCTGTCATTAACTCCAAGCTGAAGAAAATGCCTCCCTGTCAGTGGGGATAATTGCCCTTCTTTATATCTCTTGCCTTGCACTTTTTTGTATTTCCAGCTTTGTATTAACAAAAAGATGTGTCTGTATATCACGAGGTCCATAATTGTGTATGCCTCATGTCTATTCTGTCACAAATTCTTTTAAAATGTACAAAGCAACAACCAGTATATTATCTGCAGCAGGCATATTGATATTTTTAAATTAACATTTTGCATTTCTTCAGCAGATTTTGGTCATGAAAAATATTCCAATAGATTCATATTGTTCTGTTAATTAAAATGTTTCTCTCCTGACTATGAGAGTCAATGGTTAGCAGGCTTATAAATATTCATTTGAAATTCTCCTAGACCCTGAAAGTCTGAGGCAGCCAGAGAAGCTGTTAGCAAGAAAGTTTCAAACATTTAACTTTTTTCATACCTGCCATGCTATGCTACTGCATCAAGCTACCATACATATAATTCAAAAATTAAGGAATAGGGGTGTTAGTGGGAAATGGCCAAAGGAACTCTAGTCTTGTTGGATTCAAAATAAATGGTTATTGATTACCTACTGAGGGATTACTTGTGAGCGGGACTTGCCTATCTGTGGAAACTGATCATAAGAACAAGAAGGAGATGCTGAATTCCATGGTGCTCTCTGTGAAGGTCTATGCCTCAGAATGCTGCCCCATCAAAGAGCTGATGGCCCAAGCTTGCAGTGATTCAGCATGCCATGGAAGGATATGCAGACTGTCTCTGTGTGATCATATGAGGAGGGAAGAGTCTGTCCAAGTTCAAGGTTGACAAATGTATTAGATGTAGTTTATCATCACGACCTCTTAGAATCAGATGGGAGCAGTGGGGGTTGGGGGGAGGTGGTCACAGCTTGTGGATAGCAGACTGTGTTTTCTGTGAGGAGTCCATGAATTTATATGTCAATTCACAAATAAATAAGCATATTTTCTGTAGAATGAATATATAATATGGCTAATTTATATGGATTTTCCCCCATATTCTATTAATAATTGATTTTGGCTCAATCTATTTGATTGAGCAACACTTAATCAGATTCCATGGATAATTATAATTACCTCTTTCATTGTTATACAACTTTCTACTTTTCAAAGGACTTTCATATCTTTTATGCCAGTTGAACCTTACAGCATCCCCACACAGGCAAGAGTTTATCATGTCCATTACATGGAAGAAGAAACTTTGTATATGGAAATGCTAATCTTATTTGGTGTTTAAATTTAGAATAAAAAAATTAAAAGAACACAACAAGTTGTAGTATATAATAGTAATCAAATACTATTGTGCTGTATGAAACATTAATGAATATGATAAATACAGAGAAACACAAAAAGACATGAATGGATGCAAAAGTGAAGTAGCTACTGTACAACAGTGTAAATGGAAAGAACAAAAAAAATTGAAACAACGCTATGAAGTTATAATGACCAAACTTGCCTTCAAGGAAAACATATAATAAATAAACTTAGTTTTCTTTTTTTGGAAAGGTGGAATATTATGAATGTGTAACACTGCAGACAATTAATGACAGACTTGTTTGTTGGGTTTGTTGGATTATTTTTTGCTCTTTGTTATAGGAGATTTCTGTATGAGAAGAGGAGAGGGGAACACAATGGAAAATATAAGTGATGTAGAAACAAAAGCTATCAATAATATAATATTTTTGAAAGTCTATATGTTTAAGTGCTAGTATATAGTTTTAATGCTCCAGGAAGGAATATTTGACTTCATTCTACAATAAAACACATGGTTCTTTGAAGCCTGGGAATAAAGCATGTCTCCTCGTGGAGTACAGGTAGTTTGACCTAAAATATAAGGAAAGCTGTGATTGCAAATGGTTTTTTATATACTTGTGCACAATTGTATGTTCCTTCTTTTTTGGTTTTGTATTTTAGAGATTTTATAGTCAGTAGGTTGTTTTACGTGTATAGGAGACAGATAAAAGAAGGGCCCCATTGCTAACTACTTTCCATACTGCTATTTTAGCTTTTTCTAGTGTCAAAGGCATTTTACTTCTTAAATTTCTTTTCTTTTCATGTTTATATTTCAGTGCTGAAAATGCAGAACAGCATTTAGTGGTTGGAAATTTCCAGTCTCACTGAGATGTCAATTGGGCTGCCACTCAACCCAATTAGTTAGTAGCTCTAAGTCTTTTTAAAATTTGAGTTCCTGGAATTATTAAACCATCTTTCAGACACTTAGGTAACATTTGGCAACAAGGAGCAGTGGCATGGAATTATAGTTAGAGGACATGGGTTTAATCCTATTTCTTTCATTTGTTACCTGTGTGATCTTGGGTACCTCTCTGGACCTCAGTGTTTTCATGTATAAAATGAAGGGCGTAACTTCTAATATCTCCTATAGTTCTATGATTCTATGATTTATGCTCCTATAATTTTTTTAAGTTAAGTAAGAGGATCAAAGATTGAGCTGGAAGAGTTATTACATGCCATCTAATCTAACACCTTCATTTTTATAAGTGAGGAAACTGAGGTCCAATAAGGTTAAATGACTTATTCAAGGACAGACAGATAACAAGTGGGTGGGCCAGGGTTTGGTTTTAGATTCTCTGGCACTTAAAGTTTACATGGAAGTAGAGACACAGGAAGTTACCTTGGGAAAGTCACACTGGATCTCAATTTCCCTGTGTGTAAGATGAAGGGACTGGATCTGATAACTTTTAAAGGCTCATTAATAAGTTTGTAAAATTCTATTTATAATTCATGTCTCATTGTGAAATGAACCCCTTTGTCCCTCTGGATAGATAGACAACATCATTCTTGAATTAAAACAATTTTTGCTGACAATTGAGTAATTGCAAACAGTTATCAATACTGGTTCCTATTTATAGACTTTTGCTCAATTTTCTTTTTGCTTTTAGTCATGATATATTTTTAGTTGACCTTGACAGATCATCACTTGGTTACTATGCATCTATGTTCATTAGCATGAAGCTACATCCTACTCAATGGCCTTTATATGGTAATTTCTAATAATAATAAGTAACATTTATATAACACTTAAAGTTTTGAAGTGCTTCACATGTAGTATCTTATTTTATTTGACCCTTACCTGTTTACCCTGTGACATAGGTCCAATGATTATTATTCTCCTTTATAGATGAGGAAACTGAGGCACAGAGAGATTAAGTAACTTCCTTAGGATCACATAGCTAGTAAGTGTCTTAGGCAGAATAGGAACTCAGGTTTGTTCTGACCACAAGGCCAGAACTCTAGCCACTATGTTAGCTAGCTTCACCTAGCCCAAAAGAGATTCCCCATGCATAGTGAGATCTCTTTCGGTTTGTGAACGATTTTGTGATGATTGCACTCTACCCTGGATACTGCACAATGTCCTAAATGAGATCTAAATTCGCTACTTCTTCTAGAGGGACTTCCCTTGTAGCAAGTTAGAGCTGGAAAGGTCCTTAAGATCATCTACTCCTTTGTCCTCAGACCAAAAGAGATGGAGTCAAGTGCTGGGGTCCACGCAGAAAGTTATGAGGAGAACTGGGGCAAGGAGTAGGAGCCCAGTTGGAAGCCTGCTGACTTCCAGTTCGGTATTCTTTCCTCATGCTGTTCACTTTTTACTAAGCAATTGAGCAGTCATGGTTCTTAGTCAATGATGTTGTTTCAATGGTTTCAGGGTATTCTACACCTGTCTATAGCTTTTTTTTTTTAATTTTTATTTTTTTTAGGCAATTGGGGTTAAGTGACTTGCCCAGGGTCACACAGCTAGTAAGTGTCAAGTGTTTGGTTTGAGGCCAGATTTGAACTCAGGTCCTTCTGAATTCAGGGCCAGTGCTCTATCCACTATGCCACCTAGTTGCCCCTTACCTGTTTATATCTTAACCCTCAATGATGAGGTCAAGGTTCATCTCTTCCACAAAACCTCTCTAAGTACACCAGCCCCTTTTCTTTCTCTAAACTCATTTGGTGCTTGCATCTTAACCATTCATTTAGCACTGATTTTAGACAGGCAGCTCTCATTTTAGAATAGGTCATTTTCTGACAGTTGGTTTGTAAGCTTGATGTTTGGAACCTAGAAATATAATTCCCCATAGAAGCAATGTTATTGATTAAAGAAATGCAAATTAAAACAACTCTGAGGTACCACTTCACACCCATCAGATTGGCTGATATGACAGCAAAGGAAAATGATAAATGTTGGAGGGGATGTGGGAAAATTGGGACACTAATGTACTGTTGGTGGAGTTGTGAACTGGTCCAACTATTCTGGAGAGTGATAACCAAAGGGTTACAAAACCATGCATACCCTCTGACCCAGTAATACCACTACTAGGTTTGTATCCCAAAGATATAGATAAAACAAAAAGGAAAAGGACTTACATGTACATAAATATTTATAGCAAATCTTTTATGGTGGCAAAGAATTGGAAATTTAGGGGATATCCAGCAATCGGGGAATAGCTAAACAAATTATGGTATATGATTGTGATGGAATACTATTATGCTGTAAGAAATAAGGAGCAGGATGATTTCAGAAAAAACCTGGAAATACTTACATGAACTGATACAAAGTGAAGTGAGCAGAACCAGGAGAACATTGTACACAGTAACAGAAGTATTGTAGGATGAAGAATTGTGAATGACTTAGATATTCTCAGCAATTTAATGATTTAAGACAATTCTGAAGGACTTATGATGAAAAATGCTATCTATCCCTAGAGAAAGAACTAATAGAGTCTAATTGCAGATCAAAGCATACTTTAAAAATTTTTTTCTTTAATTTTCTTTTTTTTGGTCTGTTTTCTTTCACAACATGACTAATATGGAAATATGTTTTGCATGACTGCACATGTATAACCAATATCAACTTGCGGGGGTGTTAGTGGTAAAGAACAGAAAAGAGGGAGAGAATTTGGAATTCAAAATTAAAAAAAGAATGTTAAAACTGTTTTTACACGTAATTGGGGAAAAAGTAAAATATTGAATAAAAATTTAAAAAAAGAGAAAAAATGTTATTTTGTTGATTACTTTTTCAGGCCAGGCACCAAAGTTCATGGTTTTAATACTATTCTTGTGAAGATTTTGTTTTGAATTTCACCTTTGGATCTCATTGCTATAGCTTCTATTGCAGCCTTGGCCTGCCTACCTTATATCTGATAGGTAGTAAGGTATAGTGTGTGTGTGTGTGTGTGTGTGTGTGTGTGTGTGTGTGTAGACTCCCTAAGATGTAAGACAATTAGTGCTATGTATTTTATTGGACCAAGAAAGGGAATCTGAACAATGTAGGGCTTAGTGGTAGGTATGGGGATAGGCATTCCAAAGGGAAAGGAGGGAAACAAGTATTTATTGAGTAGCTACTATATGCCAGGCACTGTGCTATGTGCTTTACAATTATCATCCCATTTGATCCTCACAACAATCGTAGGAGGTAGATCGAAGTTAAGTGATTTTCCCTGGGTCATATAGCTAGTAAGTGTCTCAGGCTGGTTTTGAACGAAGGTCTTCCTGACTCCTGGCCCAGCATTCTATTCCTTGTGACTCTTATCTGCTTCTAAAAGACTGGGGAGAAGTTGGGGGCTGGCTTTTGGGATGGTGAAGAGGTGGCTATGGCTGATAATAAGGCATCAGTGGCAGATGGATTTTCCCTTCCCTTTTATCTGTCTACTTTCCATCCCTACTACTCTCCTCTCCATGTCTCACCTTCCCCATCTCCTTGCTCTCTATCATAATGGCATTAGTAAAAATCAAAATAGCATTTCACATTTATATAGTGTTTTCCTCACAAGAACTTCATGAGACAGCCACTATTGTCCCTGTTTTATAGAACTTCAGGCTCAGAGACCTGTCCATGTTCATATAGCGCACAAGTGTTGAGGTTAGAGTTGGGAGAGCTGGTTCAGGTGTGAAAGAATTCACTTAGACCTTCTTTGTAGCCATTGGTGATGAGTTCAAGATGGACCCCAAAAGACTTGAAATGATGAGGAATAGACCTGTGGGTCCCAGTGTCCTGAAAGAATTCACTTAGTCTCCAAGTTAAAGAAAGACATTTATTGGGTTGACGCAACTGAGCGGGCCTGCTCCCCATCAGGTAGAGTCCCAATGGGCTCTACTCCACGAGGAAGGCAGAGCATATGCCACAGGCTCTGCTCCCCTAGGGGAACAGAGAGGCCTTTGCTTCCTGTGGGAGGCAAAGGTGGTTAGACAAGTCAAAGGTATGGTTTAAATACAATTTTATGGAATGGGGGAAGGGGACAAGAAAATGGGAGGAGTAAGCATGGCTCAAAATGCCTGGGATATCAGGTAGTCTGGAGTGGTAAGCAATGAGAACAGCAAAGGGGAGGGGAAGAGTTGTTCTGGAATTGAAGCTGCTTTGTGAAAACACACAGATGAGTCCATCGTGGGGGCTTCAATGCATAGTCTTCTCTGATCACTTTTCTGGCTGGTCACATCCCACACTTTAGCTCCTAGTCTGCTCTGTCTACCTCAAGCACTCTTTTCCACCTCATCATTAAGCAAATGAGTCCAGTGTTCTTTCCATTCCATCCTATGTTCAAAGGATCAGAAGGCCTTCAATTTGATAACACTATAGATCACAGATTTAGAACAGGAAGGAACATAAGAGATGTATAGTTGGACCTCACCCCTTACCTCCCAATTTTATAGATAAGTAAGGTGCTTTTTTGTTGTTATTGTTGTTCAGTTGTTTTCAGTCACATCTGACTCTTCATGACCCCATTTTGGGTTTTCTTGCCAAAAATACTAGAATGGTTTACCATTTCCAGATGAGGAAACTGAGACAAACAGGGTTAAGTGACTTGCCCAGAGTCATACAGCTAGTAAGTGTCTGAAACTGGATTTGAATTTAGGAAGACAAATCTTTCTGATTTCATGCCTGGCACTCTATCCACTGTGCCGTCTAGCTGCCCACTAAGTTCCATAGAAGTGAAATTACTTGTCTAAGGTCAAACAGGTAGGAAGGGGCAGAACAGAGATTCAAACCCAGATCCTCTGACCTCAGATACAGAGTTCTTTCCATCACACTACATTTCCTTTCATTTATTTTGCATCTCTTTATTGATGCAAATCTACTCTGGGCTAGTCTTGCTCTAGAAATCACTGCAGAGTCTACCTATGGGGACTCCAGAAAGATCAAGCCCTAGTAATAATGAAAAGGAAGAGAAACACATGCATTATTTTGAAGGCATCAGAGAACATGTCTTATGCATCTGCATCCCTTCCAAAGTGTAGAATGATGATGAGTGCATAGCTTTGTTGAATGAATGATGAAAGGGATAAATTAATGCAATATATATACACATATATGCATGTGTATGTACATATATATATATATATATATATATAATTTCCCAAGAATCTAATGGTAAAAAGGAAATATAATCATATGAAGCTGGTAATTCCCTTTCTTTCCATAGTTTTGGAGGCAGGAGAGGTACAGTCTCTAGAGAGAGAAATCCTTTATTAAACTGCAATGCTAACCCTCCTGGCGCACAAATACAGGCAGACTCCTGCAAACAAAGTTGTCCAGGATCCATCCTCATTATCATGCTCCAGCCTACATGGAATCATCAAGGCAATGATGCTATGCTCTGGGTCGTCATGACAGGGAAAAAAGAAATACTCCTGGGGAAGTTGTAAAGAAAGAAAAGTGTTAATCCCTTTAAAAATAAAAGGCTCATTCCTCTGGATGATAAAGGGGAAGCATAATCCCTGCATGTAATGAATGCGCCAGAGTGCCAGCCTAATGAGGCAGGAAGCAGAAGCCCTGACAAACCAGCCTGGGAGAGAAGCGGCACAATACAGGTTTACTAAGAGATGCATCCACCTACTTTAGCAAGCTCACCTTGGGCTCCTTTGCCAACATTTGCTTTTTGGGGTACTGGGGAGGGGAAGGGGACAATGAAGTGAGGGTGAGATACTGCCAAGACACAGTCCTTCCCCTAGAAGTCCTCTCTCCTGTAATCATACCCTGAGGTATGCAATAGGCAGTTTGCTGATGATTTAGGACAATTTCAGGACTCCAGTGATAACCTAGTACCCTGAATCCTGCCACCTACTGGTCAATGCATATAATTCCCTTTGGCTCGAAGGCTTTTATCTCTCTTCAACTGGAAATTCCTCTTGGGAGGTTTCAGACCTAATATTGTTCTCAGTCCTTTTCATTTGAATTTCTAGATGGATGCTTTAAAAGCAAGTTTTGAAAGGGCTTTTAAAAGGGAGAGAGGAAGCCTGGTGCGGAGATTCAGAGCCAGCAGGATCTGGCAACTGACATCCAGGCTGTGTTATCCTGGGTCAACCTCTTAGAGCCCTAGGCAACTCTCTAAGGCAGAGGTTCTTAACCTTGGGCTCTGTAAACTTAATTAAAAATTTTGCTTTGGTAATTGTATTTTAATATAATTGGTTCTCTGTAATCCTATGAATTTTAATGTACTTAAAAACATTATTCTGAGGAGGTTCATAAGTTTCACCAGACTTCCAAATGACACCAAAAAAAGATTAAGAACCTCTGCTCACTGACTGTAAATTGTAGAGAAAATGCTGACCTGTGTTAGTAGAGGGAGTTTTCTTACTGAGACCTTTCTTATATTAATAAAGTCACAGATCCAATCTTTATTCCTAAAGGAAGAGAACAGGAAAATACAGGGCACCAAAGAAATTGTAAATAGGACAGAAAAGAGTGGATGGAGACAGAAGAGGCAAGGTTCACCTCACTTTACAATGTTGCCAAGGACTTACACTGCCTTATGTTCTAACAGAGCCCCAGTTTATCAACCTTCAAGGTCTATTGACCATTCAACTATTATTCAATCCAAACACCTACCTCAAAGAGAGCTCTAAGCCACTCTAATAAGAGAGAGAATCTTGATTGTTTTTAAAGTCCTGAGAAGAGCTACCTTGCCCCCTCTTGGTCATGGAATTCACCCTTGGCAAAATTGTGAAATTGACTGATATCTTTCCTCGGTGGCTTCTTGTCACCCCACTTCTAGGCAGAAATTCCATGTCTCATTCCTTCCTTTTGGGTCTGGCTGTCAGTTGACTATCATACCTTCGATGCATCTGATACACTCATCCCCACTCTAATACTGTCTCATGAAGACTTGACTTCTTACCCTTTCCATTGGGAGTTATTTGGTGCATTGTAATAGATTGTTTCTGGAATTGCAAGAACCTTTAAAATGCAAAGATTCTCTAATGGAGAAAATTTAAGCTTCTGGGACAATTTGGTGGGGGATATGTTTGGGACATAGTGTATGGAGAATTCTAATGAAAGGATCATAAATTATGAGTTGGCTTAGAAGCCATCAAGTTTAGCCTCTTCATTTTACTGATGAAGAAACTGGGACAGAGAGGTTAAGTGCTTTGCCTGAGGTCACACAGTGGTTAAATGTCTGAAGCAGAATTTAAACTCAGGTTTTTCTGACTCCAAGTCCAGTACCTTATTCACTGCATCAAGAACTGAAAGGGACTTTTAAAGATCATTTAGCCAAGCCCTCTGTGGGAAAAATTTAGAAGTTAGGCTTCCACAGCAGAACAAAGGAATTCCAAGATCTTGTGAAAAGTCCCTCAAACAATCAGAAAGTGCCCCAGGCATTCTGTAAAACAACTAGTTCCTTAAGAAAGAGCCCTGGAGGCTAAACCAGTTGCAACCCGTTGGGGTCAAGGACTGGGCAAAGGCTTTTTTCCACTGTGCTTGCTTAATAAGCTTATTGAATATTAACTGACACACCCTAAGGGTGGAGATAGTTGCCATTTTTGAACATGGATGCATGAACTAGGAGGATTTAACATGACAAGGAGGAATACAGGATGGGCGGTTCAGGAAGAGTGTAATTCAAATGAGCTGGTCCAATCCTAGCTCTGATGGGAGTAGCAGGATCATAGGGACAGTGTAAAAGCTGGCTCTTGCTTCTGTACTGTGTGCCTCTCCTACCAGGGGGCACAGCCGCTTCTTGCAAGAACCGTAATAAAGATTTCTTCTTTTACTGGGGACTCAGTTTCATTATTGAGAGTGAGACTCCACCTGGCATTGCAACTGGGAAAGCAATGGGTTGCAGCAGCTTGCTTGGGCTAACTTCCCAACCCTGCTGAGGGGGTCCAAGGGTCTCTATTTCTAACACCTCTAAGTTTATAGATGAGGAAACTGAGACTGAGTAAGGGAAGCTATCTGCCCAAGGTCACACAGGTAGTAATGACCAGAGCTGGGGCTTGAACTATATTTCTCTGGTTCCAAACCCTGTGTTCTTTCCACTATAACGTTTTGCCTCATCCTAATTTTTAGTGCTTGGATAATTTTGAATTGATAAGTGACTGTGTAAACATAATTTTCATGCTAACTAGCACCTAAGGCTATTAATGCATGAAGCATAAAGCATAGACAATACGGGGTTGTGGCAGCAATGTCCTAGTTTATGGTTTAATTATGTCTACTGTGGCTTTGGACTGAAATGTGCTTCTTCCTATGGATGCGTCAAGATCATCTTCTACTGTTTCCCAAGACTTTAACAGATCTTTCAAGTACTTAGTGTACTTGAACTAAAACTGTAGCCACAGCTAATAGAAGATATAATTGCTAGATGCAATTAAAATTCATTTCTAATGAAGAGTAAAACACTTGCTTATGAAAGGGAGTTATTTGCACAGCCTACGTGGAGATGGTAGAAGAGCAAAGCATTAAGCTTGCTTATTGCCAGTCGTGTTCCCTGTTCTAATTCTAGGGAGGTAGAATAGAATAAGAGAGAATATTAAATGCTGTAACAGGTCTTAGGGATCATCTAGTTCAGGGGTTTTCAACCTGGGGTCTGTGAACTTGGGTAGAAAAAAATGACATTTATTTTAATAGGTTTCATTTGTAACACTATTTTTTTTATGCATTTAAAACATTATTCTGAGAAGGGACCCACAGGCTTCCCAAGACTGCAAAAGATTTCATCCTCCATGTAAGAGTGTGCTGGTAAATGTTTAATAACTGGCTCTCTGGAAAAAAAAATATACACCCAACTAAGTTTAATCTGCATTATTAACTTTTTTTCCATCACTTTCTCAAGTCTAGAGTCTAGACTTAATAATAAATGTTAATAATTGTCTAGACTCTAGACAATAAACAAAACAATAAATCAAGATCTGATTTGTAGCATTTGCCAATTTTTAAGGTATAAATTCTCACTCTAAAAATTTAACAATCAGCTCTCTGGAGTCAATCAAAAGCATACCAATGGGGTCCAGACACAAAAAAGGTGTTGACCTAATCTAGTCCAACTTTTTTTATCTTACACATATGAAAATTCAGGCTCAAAAAAGGGAACCTAGGTAATACAAAGAATATTAGTATTAGAATCAATCAATCAATCAGTCAATCAATAAACATTTATTAAATCCTTACTATGTATTAGAGCCTGGGCTCTAAAACTTACTGTTTGTGTGACCTCTGGCAAGTCATTTCATCTCACTGTACCTCATTTTATTTTCTCCGAAAATGTAGTGAAATACCGTGGTACAGAGAAAAATATTCTAGCCTAGGAGCTAAGAGGCCCGTGCTCATGTCCCAACTCTGCCTCTTACTAGCAATGTGACCTTGGACAAGTCATTTAACTTTTCTGGGCTTCAGTTTCCTCATTTGTAAAAATGTTAATTTGTATGAGACTATATTGACAATATTTGATAGCTCTAACATTCTATGAATCAATATCCTAAGTCAAAGAGTTAGTTAAAGTAAGAGCTGGAATCAGAACCTTAGTTTCCTGACTCTGAGCTTAGTTTTCTTTCTACTACTACACTCTATAGACTAAGAAGGGAGGAGGTGGTTAACAACAGAACCAAATTTCACTGAGCTGAACTCCACTTATTTGAAGTATGTAGTAATTTCACCAAAGCCTGAAGATGATCTTTGCTTAGAAAACTTTTCTTAGTGGACAATGCAAATTATTAGTGTGAAAAAAGATTGTAAGAGAAGGTTTAAATTTAGAATAAAAAACAAAAGGCACTATAGATATGTAGGATACTGGTATAACTTCTATAATAAACTTTTTTCAAGAACCTTCAGTCCTTTTAGAGGTAACAACTTATAAACAAACAAATGCTATACTGATTCCAAAGACATTCTTATGTATCAAATGGACAAGGAATAAGTGCAAATGGGGGCATTAGGCATAGAATCATTCAGTGATAGAAGGTTTGGAATATGTGGATGAGATTAGGGCTGATCTAGATGCCAAGTCTATGTTAGTTTGGAGGAGGGAAAATTAGCTAGAATATACTAAAACAGAGCAAACAGGACATTCATTGAAGTGAAAGGTGAAGACATGCTTAGTGAAGGCCACCATGTAAGCCCTGCTCATCATGTCATGTAGGTGACCTTGTGTTCCTAAAGGCAATGCCCACAAATCCAAGTCTTGGAAGATTTTAATGTGTTGGAAAGGCTTCCTGGCAATTGATTGTCTGGGAACCAGCTTTCCTTAGTATAGAGAGATTCACCATCTATAGGCTGGCCGCTAGAGGATGAATTCTTTAACCATGGTAAGCTAGGAAACAGAAGATACAAAGTGGCTCTATTGTAATGGTAAAGATCCCACCTGTGAGTTCCCACCTGGCTATGCTCCTTTGGACTTATGTATCATGTCCCCAGCAGCCTTGCCATCCTGCAAGATCACATTAGCCTTGGTAGTCACACCTCATCAGTACCCTCTGGCCCTGGGGCCTCTCTGATCAGAGAGTGGAGTAGAGAACTCCTCCCCAAACTTCCATTTAAAGAGGGCACCCAAGCCAACCATCTGTTAATTTCCCACCTGGAAGCATTCCTTTGGACTTCTCCATCATGTCCTCATGCCTGGTACCTTCCATTTTTCCTATTCTCCAACTTTTCAGATTCTTTTTGCTTGTTGCCTTCCTCCACTAGATTGTAAACTCCTTGAGGGCAGGGAGTGTCTGTTTCAGTATTTGTAATCCCAGTAGAAGGAAAGTATGGGAGAGAAGTGGTATGAGACTGACTACCAGACCAAAGATCTACAGAACCTTTGTGTTGAACTCATTGTTATTTGCCTGTGAAACCTGGGCAGCATACCAGCGCTATGTCAGGAAACTGAATCACTTCCATTTGAATTGTCTTGGGAAGATTCTGAGGATCACCTGGCAGGATAAGATACCAGACACTGAGGTCCTTTCTCAAATTAAACTGTCAATCATTCAAACTCTGATTCAGAGAACACAACTCTGATGGGCATTGTTTGAATGCAAAATGTAAGCTTGCCAAAAAGACTATTTTATGGAGAACTCACACAGGGCAAGCATTCACATGGTGGTCAGAAGAAGCAATACAAGGACATTCTCAAGGTCTCTCTTAAGAACTTTGGAATTGATTGTGTGACATGGGAGATGCTGGCACAGGAATACTCAACATGGTGTGCCCACATCAGGGAAGATGCTGTCCTCTATGAGCAAAACAATTAAAACAGCTCAAAGGAAATGCAAATTTAGAGAAACCATTCCAAATATTCACATAGACTATTTGTACCCAACCTGTGGTAGAGCATTCTGAGCTCATATTGGTCTGCTCAGCCATAGTTGGACACCCCGAAACTTGACTAGCATAGTGATGTCATTTTGGTCCTCTTCAAGAAGGAAGGACAACAACCACCATCTCTTAGCACAATGCCTAGCACATAGTAGGCACTTAATAAATGTAAATTGACTGAACAACTGATAATTATTGCTTTGTAGTACAGTTTGAGATTTGGTACTGCCAGGCCTCTTTCCTTTATACTTTTAAAAATTACTTCCCTTGATATTCTTGACCTTTTGTTCCTCCAGAGAAATTTTGTTACTTTTTTTCTAGCTTTAAAAAATAATCCTTTGGTAGTTGATTAGCATGAAAGTGAAAATGTAAATTATTTTAGATAATAGTCTCCCTTTTTATATTGGCATAGACTTTTGTTGTTCAGTTATTTCAGTTACGTCCCCATTTGTGACCCCATGACTCCATTTGGGGTTTTCTTGACAAAGATACCATAGTGGTTTGCCATTTCCTTCTCCAGCTCAATTTACAGATGAAAAAATTCACACAAGGTTAAGGGTCACACAGCTAGTAAGTGTCTGAGGCCAGATTTGAACTTAGGAATATGAGTCTTCCTGATTCCAGGCTTGATACTTTATCCATTGTACCTTGCATAGCTTAACTATGGTCATTTGATATCTCTCTAATGATTTGGTTTATTTTTACTTCTGTAAGGGGTGTTTCATAGTTGTATTCATAGGATCATAGATTTAGAGTAGGAAGGGACCTTACAAGTTATTGAGTCCACATCCTTCATTTTAAGGAAACTGAGGCAAAGAGAAGTTAAGTGTCTTGCCTAGGGTCATACAGATACAAATATCTGAGACATGATTCAAACTCATATTTTCCTGTCTCAAATTCCAGTTTCTTATCTGCTGCACCATGCTGCCTTACTCATATGTTTTAGAAAGGTGAACTACCTTTTCATTTTATACATTCTGTAGTTTGAAAGAATTTCTTTTTCTATCTTTTTCTCCTGGGTTTGTTGATAGCATAACAAAAGACTGATTTTTTTTGTGAGTTTGTTCAATGTCCAGCTATTTAATAACAGCAAGAGACAGATCAAGCATTTCATTGGTGTCTATAGAATGTCAAAATACATAGAGGAAATGCATCATTATAGGAGAACATGGACAAGAATCATTAAAGATGAGAAAACATCAATATATTATAATCTGTACTGTTGGAGGTAGTAAGTCTTATCACATTAATGAGGTCATGGATACAGTGAAGTCTTGAAATGTAAAGAGTGAAGTCAACTATTTGGTCAGATGCCAAATGGAAATTAGAATAAATATGCTATATGATCAGAAAGCCATGTTAAAACAATGAAGAAAATATAAAAATTACTGTTTCAAGAGCAAAGTTCCTAAATATAAATATCTAGTTAGAAATAAAAAGTTTCATACAGTTTACCAGATTAAATGGAACTTTATGCATCAATCTGAAGTATTGTAATTGTAAAAAAAATTATATGCGCCCAGATGAAATGACTAGACTGATGTTTGAAGCATGGTGGTTAAGTATCAATGTTTTATCACTAGTAATCAGATATCAAATTATAGAATCATAAAATCTTATAACTATAGGGAACCTTAGAGATCATCTAATCCAATTCTTCTTAACTTCAGGGATGAACTGTTCTCCAATCTTCCCTTCTCCCACTATCCAAGCCTGACAATAGACAACTATACCTTAGTATGCCTTGGTAGCTGGATTCCCAGATTATCAGCAATAACATCTGGACTTCCAGGTGTTAGTATTTCCATGGAGAATTTGCATCTTTACCTTTCTTTTTTTCTTTTTTTTTTATTAATTCATTTTGATTTATCAATAACCACTTCCATATGCTTTTGAGTTTAAAATTTTTCTCCCCCTTCCTCCCCACTACCCTCCCCAAGATGGTACATAATCTAATATAGGGTATACATTTACATTCATATTAAACATATTTTCACATTAGTGATGTTGTAAGTAGAAATTAAAACCAATAGGAGGAACCATCAGAAAGAGGAAACAAAACTCAACAGAAGAGAAAAAAATAACAATTTGGCTTCCACAGTTCTTTCTTTGGGTACGGGTAGCATTTTACATCACAAGGCCTCTGGAGATGTCTTAGATCCTTGTATTGCCAGGAAGGGTTAAGTTTATCAATATTAGTCATCATGCAACATGGCTGTTATGGTGTACAACTTTCTCTTGGTTCTGCTCACTTCACTCAGCATCAGATCACACAAGTCTTTCCAGGTTTTTCTGAAGTCAGCCTGTTCATCATTTCTTATAGCACAATAGTATTCCATCACATTCATATACCACAACTTGCTCAGCCATTCCCCAATTGATGGGCATCCTCTCAACTTCCAATTCTTTGCCACCACAAAAAGAGCTGCTATGAATATTTTTGTACATGTAGGTCCTTTTCCCATTTGTGTGATCTCTGAGGGATATAGCCCAAGAAGTGTTATTGCTGGGTCAAAGGGTATGCACATTTTTATAGCCCTTTGGGCATAGTTCCAAATTGCTCTCCAAAATGGTTGGATCATTTCACAACTCCACCAATAATGCATTAGTGTTCCAATTTTCCCACATTTTCTCCAACATTTATCATTTTCCTATTTTCTCATGTTGGCCATTCTGATAGGTGTGATGTGGTACCTCAGAGTTGTTTTGATTTGCATTTCTCTAATCAATAGTGATTTAGAATATTTTTTCATATGACTGTAGATGGCTTTAGTTTCTTCATCTAAGAACTGTCTGTTCATATCCTTTGACCATTTATCAATTGGGGAACGGCTTATATTCTTATAAATTTGACTTAATCCTCTGTATATTTGAGAAATGAGGCCCTTATCAGAGAGACTGGTTGTAAAAATTCTTTCCTAATTTTCTACCTTCCTTCTAATCTTAGTTGCATTGACTTTGTTTGTGTAAAAACTTTTCAATTTAATGTAATCAAAATTATCTATTTTACTTTTCGTAATGTTCTCTATCTCCTGTTTGGTCATGAGTTCTTCTGTTCTCCCTAGATCTGACAGGTAAACTATCTCTTGCTCTCTCAGTTTGCTTACAGTATCAGCCTTTATATCTAAATCATGTACCTGTTTTGACTTTATTTTGGTATATGGTGTGAGATTTTGGTCTATGCCTAGTTTCTGCCATAATCTTTTCCAGTTTTCCCAGCAGTTTTTTTCAAAGAGTAGGTTCTCATCCCAGAAGCTGGGGTCTTTGGGTTTATCAAATAATATATTACTATAGTCATTGACTACTGTCTTTCATACTTAACCTATTCCACTGATTCACCACTCTATTTCTTAGCCAGTACCAAGCAGTTTTGATGATTGCTGCTTTATAATACAATTTAAGATCTGGAATGACTAGGCAACCTTCCTCTGCATTTCTTTTCATTAGTTCTCTTGATATTCTGGACCTTTTGTTCTTCCAGATGAATCTTGTTATTATTTTTTCTAACTCTATAAAATAATTTTTTGGTAGTTTGATTGGTATGGCACTGAATAAGTAAATTAGCTTAGGTCGAATTGTCATTTTTATTATAGTAGCTTGTCCTACTCATGAGCAACTGATGTTTTTCCAATTATTTAGATTGGATTTTATTTGCGTGAAAAGTGTTTTGTAATTGTGTTCACAGAGTTCCTGGGTTTGTTTCGGGAGGTAGACTCCTAAATATTTTATAATGTCTACAGTAAGTTTAAATGGAATTTCTCTTTCTATCTCTTGCTGTTGGGCTTTGTTGGTTATATATAGAAATGCCAATGATTTATGTGGGTTTATTTTATAGCCTGCAACTTTGCTAAAGTTGTTTATTATTTCAAGTTGTTTTTTACTTGATTCTCTGGGATTCTCTAAGTATAACATCATGTTATCTGCAAAGAGTGATAGCTTTGTTTCTTCTTTGCCTATTCTATTGCTTTCAATGTCTTTTTCTTCTCTTATTGCTAAAGCAAACGTTTCCAGTACGATGTTGAATCACAGTGGTGATAATGGACATCTTTGTTTCACTCCCGATCTTATTGGAAATGCTTCTAGCTTGTCCCCGTTACATATTATGCTTGCTGAAGGTTTTAGATAGATGCTATTTATTATTTTAAGGAAGACTCCATTTATACCTATGCTCTCTAGTGTTTTTAATAGGAATGGGTGTTGTATTTTGTCAAAAGCTTTTTCTGCTCTATTGAGATGATCATGTGGTTTCTGTTAGTTTTGGTGTTGATATGATGGATTATGCTGATTGTTTTCCTTATATTGAACCAGCCCTGCATTCCTGGTATAAATCCTACCTGGTCATAGTGTATTATTCATGTGATAAGTTGCTGTAATCTATTTACTAATATTTTGTTTAAAATTTTTGCATCTATATTCATTAGAGAAATTGGTCTATAATTTTCTTTCTCTGTTTTGACTCTTCCTGGTTTAGGTATCAGCACCATATTTGTTATCATAAAAAGAATTTGGTAAGATTCCTTCTTTACCTATTTTACCAAATAGTCTATATAGTATTGGAATTAATTGTTCTTTAACTGTTTGATAGAATTCACATGTAAATCCATCTGGCCCTGGAGATTTTTTCCTAGGGAGTTCATCAATGACTTGTTCAATTTCTTTTTCTGAGATGGGGTTATTTAGGTATTTTACTTCAGAGGCACTGGGAGACCCGTTTGCTGTAGAATGCCGAGGCACCAGAATCTCCTCCTGGTGTGCTAAAGTGGGTCTTTCCACTAGGGGCTGGGCGACTCCTGTTTCCTACTGCTCCCTTTCCCCCAGGGTAAAAGGGGCCTTTCCCATTAATCCCTCTAGCTACCTGCACTACTGCTCTACTGCACCCCATATTTCTTCTGGTTCAGCTGTTCCAGGGTTTTTTCTGGGGTGATATTTTCTGGGTTTTCAGAGGTTGATAGGGGAGGGTGAGAGCGACTACCTTTTTACTAGGCCATCTTGGCTCCCAGAAGCGGAAGTTCCATCTTTACCTTTCTTACTAAAGGTGAAATGAAGAGTGCTGGCCTCATGAAATTTCAGGAACCATGAAATAAATAGAGGCATTTTTGTTGATCAGCAAATATAATAGCTAGTTGCTATAGGCAATTTAGATTCTGTCCCGAATCTCAGGGAGCCTGCATATTAGTTGGGGAGAAAAGACAGAAACCTGTAATGTTACATACTAACATCAAGAAGGAAAGTGTTGCATTGTAGAAAGAGCTTTTGACTTGGCATAGGCTCATAGATTTAAAACTGGAAGGACTTTAGAGGTTATCAATTCCAACCCCCCAGAGATGTTAAATGACTTACCAGGTTCACATAGCATAGTAAGTATCTGAGGCAGAATTCAAATGCAGGTCTTCCTGACTCCATATCCAGTGCTCTGTCCTCTATGCTATGGGACCAGAGCTTGAATCTTGTCTCTGACCCTTAGTAGCTGTATGACCCCAAGCAAGTCAACCTCTGTTTCTTCACTTGTAAAATGTGTATAATAATAATAGTTGATTATGAGAAAGTAATCTATAAATCTTAAAATGTCATATAAATTAGACCTATTATTACTGGTTTTAAATAACATTCATGGCAACATTAGAAGAAATACCTTAAGGCTCTATGCAAATGTAAAATGAGTAGAAATAAGTGTTGGGACAGATGAGAAGGACAAATCATTTCAATAAGGGTAATCAATGAAGACTCTAGGGAAGATGGGCATTTAAGTTGAGTATTAACAGATTTGTAACATTTTAATTGGGCAACTAGGTGTCACAGTGGATAGAGTGCTGGGCCTGGAATCAGGAAGACTCATCTTCCTGAGTTCAAATCTAGCCTCATACATTTAGTAGCTTTGCAACTCTGGGCAAGTCACTTAACTCTGTTTGCCTCAGTTTTCTCACCTGTAAAATGAGCTGGAGAAGGAAATGGCAAACCACTGCAGTATCTTTGCCAAGCAAACCCCAAGTGGGATCACGGAGAGTTGGACAAGACTAGAAACAACTTGATAATCTTTTAAGATCAATTGAGCCCCAATAAGGGCAAAAAACCTGAATTGATCTTTTCTCTCTGGGGGAACTAAGAATGCCCCTTCCTGTGTCAGCAACTACAGGACCAGATGAAAGGACAGGATACCTGAGACCAGACATTGTCCTGAAGAGTAAGACTTTTCTTATTCTGGTATCCTATGGTTATATGTTATGTAAGGGAAACACAGATATCCTGGGAGTATAATTTCAATTGACACATTGTTACTTCTCTTGTCTTATTGTATGTACAACCTATTCAACTAAGAAACTTCCTTTCCCATGCTGTATGTTAAAAAAAAACCATATGGAGGTTACTTTTTTTTGGAGTAACACAGACATCCTGAGTCAGGGTTTAAATGTCCTCTTAAAATTGCTTGGTTCAGTCAGAGTTAAAGCTCTGGCTCCATGTACATTAACTTAATGTTAACTTAACTTTAACTTTAACTTAAGGGAATAAACAATATGAATTTACTTATCACCTCGCTTGTTGCCTCTTTAACCAACTTTCAGGTCAACCAACTCAACAACAAAAGATTTGGAGAGATGAGCATAGTGGATGAGCATTTTGAGGGTAGGGATAGGGATGGGAGAAGAATGAGCTTATTGGTATTTCTTTACCTGGAAGAGGAACGTGGAAAGTCAAGGTAAAATATGATGGAAATGCGGGTGGAGAAAGTCAAAAGAGGAAGAAGAAGCCCTCAGGGAAAAACACAAGCTGTTACAGGTTCATTGTCCTACTGCAGCTGCTTCTTTCACACCAAAGTGCAAGCATAATCAGGGGGCACTTGAAGTTTAATGCAGATTGGTTTCACCACAGGTAAATTCAATATGCATGTCCCCACATCTGTTTCATCTGTTATAATTAGGGTGATTGTTATAACAATGATGAGCACAATTATCATTTGGAATCAATTTGCTCTTTCTGCAAGGACTCCAACATTAACCTGAATTTAAATAATCCCTGCCACTTAGGTAGCATTAGCAAATACCTATTTTTTTCCATCCTTTTTATGACCTGGTGACAAAAGTTCACCAGAAGTAGGAAACAAAAAGAAATCTAGAATAATTTTCATTCTTGGCTCTGTAGCCACTGGAGACTTGGGAGGGTTAATGTCTTCTGCACTTTTCATTAGCTCTCAATTATTTACACATATGTCACAATAAGAAGTGCATTAGGCCCAGCGAGGAGCTGGTGTCAAGACTCTATTAAGATATGCTCAGGCAAGATGTAGCTTGGAAATCGAAAGGGTTACCATGGGAGTTTATAGCTTCTTTTTGACTAATTTAGCCCACAAGCTGTCATCTGGTTTTATAAATATGATAACCACAAATGCCACCTGAGTTAACAGACTAAGGAAGATATCGAAACTCTATGAAAGGATCAGCCTCTGCAGGACTGATACTCAGAAAATCCTCCTGGTCCAGCTCATACAATCCTTGTTTGTTCCTGAAACACACACACACACACACACACACACACACACACACACACACACACTGTTTGCAGATCACATTCCCTCCTGTGTTCTGAAGGCAAAGCACCATCTATCCTCTCACTAGCATTAATGGAAAATCCTTTCATGAAGTGGGAATAGGCTAGGTAATCATTCACTCTTCAATGGTCAAGAGAAGAGAAGGATTAGGGGGACTGTGACAGCTGTCTTCCAGTATTTGAAGGGCTGTCAGAAAAAAGAGGGATGAGAATTGTTCTGCTTTCCTCCAAAGGGCAGAACTAAGAGTAATGGGTAGGAGATGTAAATAAGCAAATTTATATTTAACAAGAGGAAAATCTTCCTAACAACTTGAGCTATCCTAAAGTGGAACTGTCTGCCTCTGAAGGTAATAATGCTTTCTCCCTCACTGGAGGTATTTGAGCAAAGACTGGATGACCAAATATCTGGATGTTGTGGGAGGAATTAGTATTTTAGGTATAGGTAAGATCAGATGGTCTTTGGGATTCTAGCCCTCAGGTTCTGTGATTTTAGTAGGCAATTTGGTATTCAATACTTTAAAGAAAACGAGTATAATCATCAGTAGAGTATAAGCCCTCTGTGTCAGGGGCTGTGCCATTTTTCATTTTTGTATCCCTGGTATCCAGAACAATGTCTAACACATAGTAGGTGCTTATGTAAATGTTTGTTTAATTGAAAGGAAAAACAATAAGTGCTATTCACATACTGTGTTTTAGAAATTACATCAGCAAGAGCTTAAGGGGAAAGCATACTATGTGTTCACCAAGAGAAAAGTTAAGAAAAGTATAGCATCCTGTACTTGAGGTAATAATAATAATAGCTAACATTTATAGCGGGCAGTTAGGTGGTGGAGTGGATAGATTGTAGGGCCTTAAGTCAGGAAGACTCATCTTCCTCAGTTCAAATCTAGCCTCAAACACTTACATGCTGTATGACTCTGGATAAGTCACTTAATCCTACCTCAGTTCCTTATCTGTAAAATGAGCTGGAGAAGAAAATGGCATCTTTGCCAAGAAACTCCAAATGGGGTCATGAAGAGTTGGACAGGGCTGAAACAACTGAAGAACAACAAAAATATGCTAGGCATTTTACAGATATTGTCACATTTGATTCTCACAGCTGGGAAGTAGGTGCTATTATATCCCTATTTTATAGATAAGGAAATTGAGGCAAACAGAGGTTAAATGACTTGCCCAGAGTCACACAACTAGTAAGTGTCTGAGGATGGAATCCAATGCAGGTCTTCCTGACTCATAGCACTCTGCCACCTAGCTGCCTTATAAGAGGGGAGATCATTGCAGACAATGGGAGAAATTAGAATTACTCAACTCTTTTTTTTTCTTTTTTTCATTACCAAGGAGAATGATCTTCATACTCTAAAAGCTGGGTTAAATTTTGTTGCATAACATTGGGCAATTCATCTCATATCTTTGGGCTTCAGTTCCCTTATCTATTAAATGTAGAGGTTAGACTAAGTAATCTCTAAGGGTATTTCCAGCTTTAAATTATATGAACTAAGTAAATAAATAAAAATTGTACGAACTATGATTAAGCAAATATTTAAACCCAAATAAGTGAGCAGAAGGTAAAAGTGCACATAGTTGCCCCCCAATGAATTCACGTTAACCAGTCCAGTGTAAGGAAGGGGAATTTTAGTGTGTGTAAAGTCAAACTCTTTCTTAGAGTTTTCTTCCCAGGATTCATAGCCATAACAATCTCTATTTCCCAGGTGTTACATCTAATGATGATGGTTCAAAACAGTTTCTACCACGCTTGGCAGTAGAGATAGGGATGAAGTGAAGTAAAATTGTGAGGCTATTGCTGGCCATATGCCTTCTTTCTCTGTTGCCCTAAAGCAAGTGGGCATTGATCAGTGACTGGGAACCCCTATGTGGATGAACATGCAGTCTGAATGCTGTGTGTGTCTTGATCCGCCCCCATCAAGGTTTGGGAAGGAAATTTGTGTGTTTGCCTCAACTGGCCCTCATTGATGCTTGAGGGGATTTAGGTAAGTGCACAAGTTGTGCTGGTCTCGACCGACCCCATCTAGACGGAGGGGTAGCTGTCCCCCTTCACACCGGCCCCTGAGAGAAAGGTTAGTGGGGAATGCTGTAGGAGTTGGCTTTCCCAGTATCAGCAAACTCCCTTTAAGAAGAGTAGACTAGAATAAAGTAAACTTATTTAACCCCTTATTATGACTCCATTCCTGTCTTCCTGTCTGACCGGATCAAAAGCGAACCTGCTAGTGAGTGAGATACTAGAATCCCTCCTGTTTCTCTTTCCTAAGAAATGGTGTAGTTGGTGTGTTTATTTGTACAACACCCAGACAAACTATATCCTAAAGTAATAACATGATTTGTGAATGATATGGCCAAGCTCCTCTCAGTGATCTTTTGGGAGTTACTAATAACAGAAGCCTTGTTATAAGGCTGAAGTTTGCCAAAATTCTTTACAATTTTCAAAAAACAGGAAACGGTAACAATTTCAAACTAATAGGTGCATATACAGAAAACAGAGCCATAGGATAAATAGATAATTACAAAACCATTAATTAAGAGCTTCTTGTGTGTAAAACAGAAAAGCAAGGCAGTCCCTGCTTTCTAGAAGTGCACTTTTGAATGGGGGAAATACACATAGAAGAGGTTTCAGCTGAAAAATCAGAGGGAAAGGACTAATGGTCCTTAGGGTTCAGTTGTGAGGCTGGATGTAACAAATCCATCTTTTTTCAGGTCACTTCCACTGATACAGCCATAGGTAATGAACCATGGGATGGTGCCAAAGACTTTGGTGGTAAGAACTTTCTTTTCTAGGTCTTCAGCAGCAATGCCCACTAATAAGGGGGTGTGGCCACACACAGTTGCCAGATCACATCTACCCTAGGGTTACTCTCTTGGACTATGGCTTCAGGGATTAGGATGGAAGCAGATCCCATGGTCTGGTAGGTGTCTCTGTTTCCAGGGCCCTTGGACTCACCTGTCCATTTATAGCATTTAGTGTTAGTGGTAGCTGGAATGACAGGTCGTTCTCCTCAGGGGTTGATTTCTTGTGAGGTCAGACTGGAAGCAGAGCTTGTGGTCAGTGGAAGACATCATAGACTTGGACCAAAAAAAAAAAAAAAAAAGGACCAAACACATCTATTCTAGTGCCCTCATTTTGTGGATGATGCAATTGAGATCCAGAGAGATTGTGACCTGGGTTAAAAAAATCATAAATGAGTTAAAATTACTTTATAAATATATAGATTGGGAGAGATGTGGCTAAAAGACACTTTTTTTGGTGAGGCAATTGGGGTTAAGTGACTTGCCCAGAGTCACACAGCTGGTGAATATCCACCTAGCTGCCCCCTTTTTTAAATAATTTTTTTAAGCAGCACCTGTAAAAAGAGATTTGGGGATTTTAATGAACCTGAGCTCAATATGAATAAGTATTGTGACATATCAGCTTAAAGAGTCAACATAATCTTAAACTGAATTAATAGAAATGGTTTTGGAAGAGGGAGATTATAATCCTGCTACACTCTTCCCTAATTGGGCCATATCAGAAGTATTATGTTTTGTCTTAGATGTTTTGCTTCAGCAGGGACATTGATAAGCTAAAATGCAGACAGAGAATGACCACTAGGATGGTAATGGTGGTGGTGGGTGGGGGAATTTGACACTATACTATATGAGTATTGGTTAAAGAAACTGAAGATGTTTTACCTAAAGAAGTGAAGATGGATAACTGTCTGTCTTTAGGTATCTGAAGAGCAATCCTATGAATGACTGATTAGACCAGTTTTGCTTGACCCTCAAGGAAGTAAGGAGAACCAATGGGTAGAAATTTCAGAAAAAACATTTCTGAGTCAACACAGAGAAAATGTTCTTAACAAGTAAAGTCTTTCAAGAAACTGGAATAAGGCTGCTTTGAGAGAGTAGTCACTTCCCTGGCCCTGGAGGACTTCAGTTAATCGAAGGGACTCAATCTGGGATCTGTGAATTTATCTTTTGAAAAAAATGCATTTCAACGGGAGGAAAGCATTAGCATTAAGATGGATTGGGAAAGGCTTCCTGCAGAAGGTGGGATTTTAGCTGAGACTTAACGGAAGCCAAGAGGTAGAGATGAAAATGGAAAGCATTGTAGACATTGGATATGCTTAAAATTGGGATATGGAGTGTCTTGTTTGGGAACAAAAAAGATGCCAGTGTCACTGGATTAAGGAAGAGAGGTGTAACATATAAGAAAACTGAAAAGGTATGTGTGTGTGCGAATGGGGGTGGTGGTGCAGGTTATGAAGGGTTTTGAATGCCAATCAGAGGATATTATATTTGATCCTGGAGATGACAGGGAGTCACTAGAGTTTACTGAGAGGAGGAGGGGTTACAGTAAGGCCTGTACTTTATCAGCAGTAAATTTCTCCAAATACTCCCTTTTATAGATGAAAGTGACAGTTTCTATGTATATCAAGGCTTTGGCAGGAATATGTCACTTATATTTTGAAAAAAGTGGAGAAATCTCAGAAAAAGTTGAGAAATCCCACTATAGATAAAGCTTCTCAGGACCCTTCTCTCTTCTCATCTTCAACAGTTAATGGGTTACACACATGACATAGAAAATTGAACCATTTAGTTCCAGCAATTATGAAAAACAAGGGAAAATTTTCAAGGGCCTATAAGAAAATGAGCTATGCTAGTATTTCTACCAGTTATGTAACAACAACATTACTTGTAACTAACTATCCATAAGCCAGATCTCCTACACTAATGCAGGCTAGTTTTTCTGTTAAAGGTGAAGGCAAAAAGGTAGGGAGAATATATCACTACTCTTTAGGTTAGGCAGACTCACAGAATCTCAAATTTGGACAGGATATTGGAGGTTATTGAGTGAGACCCATTGAATCTCTTCTACAGCATCCTAAGTAACTGTCCAGTTTTTGGTTTAAGACCTCCAGAAAAGGGGAACCCACTGCCTGGAAAGGTAGCCTGTTCCATTTCTTCTCAGTTCTTATTGTTAGGAAATTTTTTCTTAGATCTAGAAGAAAGCCAGCTCTCTGAAATGTCTATATATTGTCCTTTGGGGCCAAGCAGAATAAGTGTGATGTCTTTTCTTCCCAGCAGGTCTTCAAATACTGAGGATAATTATCATGTTCCCCTGGAGGTTTCTCTTCTCCATGCTAATCATTCTCAGTTCCTTTAACTAATTTTCATATGGCTCCAATTCCAAGTCTCCTTTTCATGCTGGTTGCCTTTCCTTTGACATACTTTAACTTGTCATTTCCTTCCTAAGCTGTGGCATTTAGACTAGAAGAGGCAGCTGTGAAGATATGATCTGACCAGAGAACATTGGAACTAGTACCTCCCTTTTTTGGTGATACCATACCTTTTTTAGATTATGAGTTAGCTTGTTTAATTCCTGTGTCCTGTTGATAATATACTGAGCTGGATGTCCTCTAAAGCCTTAAGGTCTGTTTCATGTGAACTACCATCTAGTCACCTACTCCCCCCTCAAACCTCTAATTGTGCAGCTTAAAAATCTGAATGTATAACTTTATGTTTCTCCTTAGTAAACTACATTTTTATTAGATTTGCATCACCATTCTAGCTTTTTGAGATACTTTTTGGATTCTGACTTTTTCATCCTATGTACTACCCATCTCTAACAGTCTCACTATTTGCAAATTGGATAAGGAAGCTACCTGTGGTTTCATCCAAAGAATTGATAAAAATGTCAAACACAGAGCCAGATACTAATTCACAGAATCATAAGATCATAGATTTGGGGGGCATTCCACAAGAGAATTCCTGTCAAATTGACGTCAAGTGCTTAATAACTAGTCTTTGGATGTGGTCATTCAACTAGTTCCAAATCTACTTATCGGCACTATTATCCAGCTCACATCACTCCATCTTGTCTATCAGGATAGATGAGGGACTTTGTCAAGTGCTTTGCTGGAATATAGAATTCCCTTGATCTTCCAATGTTATAACCCTGTCAAGATATAAAATGAGGTTAGTCTGACGTAAACTATTGTTGATAAAGCCATACTTGTTTTCAGTTGTTACTACTTCCATTTCTAAATCCTCTCAAGCACTTGAATAATATATTCTAGAATTTTTGACAAGAATCCCAGAATTATCAAACCTAAAAGGTGGAAGAACCTCAGAGGTTAGGCATTCCAAACCATATCATCAAATCAAACTCACCTGCTTATAGTTTACTAACTGTTTGCTTCCCTTTAAAAATGTGATAACAATATGTATCTTCAAATCTGAACCATCTCTTCTGTTCTGCAGAATATTTCAAAATTCACCAAAATCGTAGCTCAGTAATCACACTCACAGAATGACTATAGTAAATAGAGGTCTAGACTTGGCATCAGGGAGTCCTGGGTTCAAATCTCACCTTTCCATTTTCAACTTTCTAAAATGGGAGGAATATAATATAGATAGAAAAGTTCTTTTTGTTTCAGGTTGATCTCCTTTCAGGAAGAGAAGATGAAAAGCCTGGATGAATGCTTCTCTATACTCCAGGAATCAGAATGTGGTGATCTTTGAAAGAGTGCAAGGAGTGCTTCAAAGAGAAAAAACAAAAGTAAACCAAAATAATCCAAGGAGTCAGAGGAGAATCCTAATTCATGTGAGGAGATGAACTGTGAAAGAATGACACAAAGAAGGAATGACATCCCTGGCTTCATTCAAAACACAACTCCAGTTCCACCTTCAACAGGAACCATTTCCTGATCATTCCAGTTAATAGCAGTCTTTCCCTCTTGAAATTATTTAGTATTATATTTATATTTACTTCCAATATACTACTCTCCAAGATTTGAAGTATTAGAATAGGTTCTTGTTTGTGTTGGTAGATTAGCTTTCCTCACCAGGAGTTCCTTGTGAAATTACAGATCCAGACCAGAAAATAATGCCCTCACATCCAAAATTTCAGATTAATCCCCTTGTGTAAATGTTATGCTCCCTCTTCTTCCCTGCCCCTGGTACCATGTAAAGTATTTGAGAGGTGGGACTATTTTTTCCCTCTTTTGAATTATACCCAAAGCATCTAACATAGTGTCTTGCACACAACACTCACTTAACCAATGTTTGTTGAATTGAAGTCAAGAACAACTGACATTTATATGTCACTAATTTGCAAAACACTTTCCAGAAAAGATATACTGTCTATTTGATCTCCACAATAATCCTATGAGATAGCATTAAATATATTAGTATGCATGTTTCACAGATGAGGAAATTGAGGCTCAAAGAGCTTTAGTGATTTGTCTATGTTTGCATAACTAGTAAGCACCAAGGTTAGGATCCACAACCAGGTCTGTTCTGATTCTAAATGCATCATACTTTCTGTTGTATGTCATGCCATTCACAGAGTGCCAATGGACTTTTTGAACTATGTTATATTTATGAGACTCTTCCCATAAAGGGTGGAGATGGACTCTCTGAGAAAAAGAAGGCAGGTTCTCTAGTACATAGGAATCATGCTAAGGTCCGTAGGTGCCACCAAGAAAGAGCCAATCTATTATTGGTCAGAGGAGGAAGAGATGAGAGGTATTTGACCCTATTGAGGAGGACTCTTGTCATCATAGATTGACCTGACATGAAAGAGATGAAAGTTTCCTGTTTTCTCTTTTCTTATATTTAGAATGGCATGTAACAACTCCCCCAAGTTTGTCAGATCTCATAACCACCTTTGTAGCAGGAGGCTGCTGGGAGCTGTTCTAACCTCAGGTATCAGGTGATGTAACAACAAGCACAACAATATGACAACAACAACAACAACAACAACAACATGTATATAATGCTTACTATGTGT
The DNA here is from genome assembly GCF_900497805.2 of Vombatus ursinus. Classification (NCBI taxonomy): domain Eukaryota; kingdom Metazoa; phylum Chordata; class Mammalia; order Diprotodontia; family Vombatidae; genus Vombatus; species Vombatus ursinus. The sequence continues at coordinate 19,166,795 of NW_020950326.1, read as the reverse complement.
CAGGCACTATACTAAGTGCTTTACAATTATTATCTCATCTGATTCTCACAACAATCCTGGAAGGTAGATGCTATTATTATTCCCATTTTGCAAATGAGGAAACTGAGGCAAACAGAAATTAAGTGACTTGTCCAGGATCACACAATAAGTATTTGAGGCAGGATGTGAACTCTGGTCTTCCTGATTCCAGGCTCAGAAATCTATTCAGTGTACCACTTAGCAGCCACCTGCCTATAAATGACTGACCCCACAAGAGCAATTTATTTAGCTTGGAATAGTCTAGTTACAAAAAAAAAGGATAAGGAGACATGCTGGTAGTTCTGGCTCTGGTCCACCTGAGGTCAGTTGACCATCAAGATCTTCCTTTGCTTTCTTTGTTCTTCACAGAGAAAATGCTTGAGTGATGGTAAATGTTATTAGCATAGAATAGAGAATCCTTCAGATTCAAAAAAGTGTGAAGCTACCTGAGAGGCTGTTTTTTTCATATAGGGTCAAATGATGCCAGGGACCATGTCACCAGTTCAGAACCTCCAATTACGCAAGAATCAAAGAAGTTATTGGTCAGCAGCATCCGCTAGTTTCCGTATAGTTCGTCCTATCTGTTACCATAGATCCCTTGAAATTTTCTCTGTGTCACAGGTGCTGCTCAAAGTTAGGTAGTATGCATATGGCTGGCTATAGCCTACTGTAATTATCTTCTTTTGGTGATCCATATGAAGATAAACGATATCACCAGAAAGAACCTAGAAAGTATTGCTAGGACTTGTGAAATCTTGCACAAGAAACTGAACATTAACATCTTCAGGGTAAAGTGGTATTTTTATCACTGTTAATTACCGAAGGTAGAAAATTCAGAAGATGAAGAAAGATCTGGAAAGTGAACAGTGGGTTTGGGATATAACATCTGACAAAAAAGTTTGGATTTCCGAATCATTGGTCAATCACTCAATGAGCATTGATTAAGCACTTTACCTTGCGCACAGGATGAAGATATAGGAATAGTGGTCTGTTGGCCAGGTGTGGAGTGTACTTAATGATCAGGCCATTCAGTAGGGTGGACAGAGTGGTGGATTGGGAATCAGAGGACTTGGGTTTGAATCCTTTTATTATATGTGTGACCCCAATAAGTCATTTAAATTCTCTAAGCCACTATTTCTTGATCTATAAAATGAGGTGGTTGGATAATAAGATGGCCTCTTACCTTCTTGTTCTAAAATTATGATCCTATTACTGGTGGAAATATATTTTACTGAACTCTTATGAGTGAAATTACACACACACATGCACGCACACACACACACACACACACACACACAGCTAACCTTAAAGTGCAATTGTTATCTGATGGAGATAGCTTTAAATTGCAAAAGGAGGTAAAGGGGAAAAAGTTTCATACGTATTTACCAAGTGAGATACTAGAGAGAGTAGCAATTGTAGCAAAGGAAGAAAGATCAGTGGATAAGAGCTGGTAATTCACAGGAGACAAAATTCACGAGAGAAAATAATGATCTTAGTTGTCTGTGTACAAAAGCATGAAGTATGGGCAATAAATGTGATAAATTAGAAATCTTAATGCAAGGAGGTAAATTCAACCATATAATAATTACTGTGAGTTGGTAAGATGAGAGTAATATGTAGAATATGTCTATCAAAACTTATACCTTGTTCTGAAGGAAAAGATTATATAAAAGAAATAGTGAAGTAGTGATATATTAAGTGGTATGTTAAGGACATGTAAGCATGTGAGGAAAGTCACAACATGAAGAATGGAAACATAGTAGATAGAGGATATGGGTCACCTCAGGACTCACTGAACTCTTCGAATTTCTGATCCTTTCTTTTTGTCTTGCAGCTGTACTTTCTTTTATGTGTTGCCTCCCTTAATTAGAGTGTGAAGTCCTTGAGAAGAGGGACTTACTCTTTATTTGTACTCCTAGCACTTGGTAAGTACTTAATAAATGATTTTTCATTCATTCATTCATTCATTCATTCATTCATTCAATGGAGGTAGAAATAGAAGTGATAGCATGGTGGAAGTATGATACGAGTTAAATAAAAAGAAGAAGTGAATGGTTAGTTTGAGAAAATAATCACAAACATGGTCTGCAAGCATGATATAGCTATTGATTGGGGAATTTTAATTACCTAGATATCTGTTACAGGTTTTGTTGTTCAAATCAGAACAGCTGACAAATTTTGGATTTGTCTTAAACATAATTTCATCCTTTAAAAGAAGGAGGCAGACATTCTACATTCTGGAACAGTAGGTTTGAGAATTCAGGGAAAGGATAAGCAGGATTCCTTGACTTAAAATTCTATAGGGTTCTCAGTCCTAGAGGGATGAAAAGCAGTAAAGAATGACTTTCTGATGCCACAAACACTAATATTTTAGTAGTAAAGAGAAAAAGAGTTATCTTAAGAGGTCATTACAGATACACATAGAATGCACTGGCCAATTTAGGTTTAAGAAAAAAAACAGATGTAGAAGATGGAAGAAAGGGCAAATAACTGAGGATGAATAAAAAAACAAGAGCCATTGTCCTGTAAGAATAGGATCAGGAACATTAGAGCTCAAAATGGATTGAAACTGGTGATGAATGTAAAGGCAAACAAAAAGGACTTTTTTTTTGCTTTTTGGTAAGGCAGTTGGGGTTAAGTGACTTGCCCAGAATCACACAGCTAGTAAGTAAAAAAAGTTTTTTTAAAAAGAGATTTTGGGAAGATACAGTCCATCTTCAATTTCATGAGGGTAACATTCCTATCAAATGGTACAAAAGTAAAAAAAACAAACCATGAATAGATTGATAGATTGAACCTATGGGAAATGGGGGGGGGGTCAGGTTCTTATGACCACCAAAAATTACAATATTTTATGAGAGAGTGCTGAAAATATGCTTTTGTATGTACAATTCTTTATAATACCACATTAATTCTGATAATATGCAATTTTCCTAACATAACCATGAAGCAACTCACAAAAAAATAAAATTGGTAACAGGCAAAACATTTTTTCCTTGCTAGTTATTCCCTAGAATTCTGTGAACTTTTGTGTTAATACCTCAATTTTTTTTAAAAAAGAAGCAAAACATTGATTTCAGACAATACTCACTTTTTATAACAAATGAAATCTATAATACTGTAAATACTTTCCACCTTTTTTCCTGATATAATGAATCACCAATTCATTAACACCAAACTCCAGGCTAACAGCAGCTGGAGAAATTCCAGCAGGCAGTTTGTCTAACACGGTTATTATCTCACTAAGTCACATCACCAATTTTGCATACTTGGGCTTAGAGCCCAAAGGACTTGCACTATGCTTTGGGAACATAACTGCAACACAAAACTTGAGTTTTAAAGGCAAACAATGAAAATATGCAATGAATGCAAGGGGAGCTCTTTACAATGGTAGGGTAAATAAGACCAGTGAAACACGTATGATACCAACTGCCTCACAAACTTGAATCCATCATACTTCTCATTTTTTTTTCTGCACTGTGCATAGCTGTGAATGTGCCAATTGTCAACATGAAAGTGAAAATAGTTTGCAATAAAATCACAGGAATGCTTGAAGTCTCAAAAGTTAAATGCAAGAATGTGGAATATTGACTGTATAGGTCTGCTTCTCAGGGCAGATAGGTAGATATTAGTGGACAACAGAGAAGGTGGCTTCCATTCTGCCCCCAACCCTACAAAGAATGGGAAGGATAGATGAAAAATGGTGAACAAAGAACTTGGAGGAGATGTAGAGTTCACTGAGATGGCCTTAATGAGTTTAAGTTGGTAGGCATGCACAAACTAAATCCCAGAATGCTGAAGAAACTGACTAAAGTGACTTCTGAATCTTTGTACGTGATCTTTGCAAAATTGTAGAGCTGAAGGGAGATGCTAGAGGAATGAAGATAGGTAAAACATTGTCCCAATTTTAAAAAAAATAAAGGGAAAAGGAAGACTTTTCACACACTAGAAAGGTGATTGACTTTGATTCCTGGTAAAAGTCTAGAACATATTAATAAAAGGATGTTCCTAAGACCCTCCCTAGGGACAAGTATTACATAAGGTATCATTAATATGAACATGAAGAGGAAGCTATCCATGTATCCAAAATTCCTAGAATTGTACAATTATGCAACAAAGAGGTCTTAATCTGTCTTCATTGCTCTCTATTTTCTGACACAATCAGTTCTTTACTGTAAGGGCTAGTTTGGTAATACTTGCTTAGAAGCTCCAATTTTATTAACAGTCTCCATTCAGGCACTGAAGGAAAGAGGTCCATTTCCTTATCTGGGTTATCAACAATAGTTCCTGTCTTGTTGTTACATAGATCAATTGCTTTATTTTTCTTAGTATGATTGGCCAGAGACTCAAGGAAGTTGTAGAGTTGCTTGGAGATTGTGTGTGTGTGTGTGTGTGTGTATGCAGATACATGCAGTGTATACATATGCACATACAAGTGTATGCACATGTGTGTGTATGCATTTTGAAGTTAGAAATAAATCATAAAAGGCAGGCTGAGAAGTAAGTGGACATGTGAGGAGGAGGAGGAGGAACAGTTCCATTGCTTATTATTAGTGATCATGAAGGTTAGTTGGACTGATGGTATAGATATATGATAGATAGTTACTTATATGAATATACATACCATTATTTCAACTATCATTGAGGATAAGCAATGGAACTCCTCCTCACATCTCCACACACTTCTCAGTCTGCCCTTTTGTGACTTCTTACCACCTTCAAACTGTTTTTGATCTTCATTTAAATCTGTTTGCCTTCACTGAAAATGTGAATAGAAGAGACATATTATATGATTTTCTCTGGACCAGCACCCTGCCCCTCCCCAGTGACATCCCTCTGGGTGGCACTGTCTTCTCTCTTAAGCATAACTATGTAGAGAAGGTTTGGGTTTGGGTTTGTTTATTTGTCTTTTTTTTTTTATTTAACCACACCTTCAATGATATAAAGGGCATGTAGATAGCTGCTCTTCCATACTAGATGCCCACACTAGAAGCAGATGCCTAGGACACTGAGAGGTTAAATAGCTTGATCAGAATCACATAGCCAGTTTATCAGAGATGGACTTGAGCTCAATTCCTCTTTGCTCTGAGGTCAACTCTCTAATCACTGTACCACACTGCCTCTATAGAAGTGATGCTTCTTTTTTATTCCATGGTTTGATCTGCCTTCTAACTATTGGGTAGGAAAATATTCAGAATATTCATGAGCCAAACAACAGTGACAATCATAGCTAATAGTGTCAAATCAGGCCTGACATTTATTGTTTCTTAATTGTTTCATATGTTATCTCTCCAACTAGATTGAAAGCCAGTAGATTACAGGGACAATGTCTTTTCCTTCTCTTGTATTATCACCAGACTTACAATAGGGATAGACACATAGTAGGTGCTAGATAAATACTTGTTGATTGATTAACAGCCTGAAATTTTAATCCAGTCACATTGTATTAATCTAATATTTCCTCACTTCTCCAGATAAAGTCATGAGTGATATTTATAATGCTAACCCAGAGCTTCTGCAAGATTCTGTAATTATGGAAGACAGAAGCAATTTTATTCAGTATAATTTTATTGCTAAACATATTGTATCCTAATTTTCTGAAAAATGGTAACCCAAATATGAAATATATGACAACTTTCTACTAGCTAGAATAAATTCAATTCAATTTAAGATAATTTAACATTTATTAAGCCTACTACATTCAGCACACTGTACAAGTTGCTGGGGCAAGACACAAACTTAGATAACACTGAAATGAACATTTACATCCAAGGAAGGATGATCAGAAAAGGGAGCTTCCAGATTAATTTGGTGATCTCCCTGATCAATTCAATTCAATAAACATTTATTAACCACCAACTATGTGCCAGGTACTGTGCTAAGTGTGGGGGATATAAATAAAAATTAAGTCAGTCTCTGCCCTCAAGGAGGTCAGTCTAATGAGAAGAAAACACAAAAAGAAAGCTGAAAAGGGGAGCTACTAGGGAGTACACAGGGTTGGGGGGGCATCATGTTCCATAGAGTTCAAACCAAGCAGAACTATAGGTAGAATATGGAAAGTTACAGCTTGAGCTTACTGAGTGTAAGGTCTTTGAGGTATCTGAAAGGCACTCCGCCATAGAGTGTGGGCCTGTCATTGGTACCTTGTTGAAAGGAAGCAGGGGGATGATTCCTGATTGCCTTCTAAGAACTGGGGCTGCCCCCAAAATGATGGCTAAGATGCTTAGAAAATTGGACTCATGGAGTCACCCCTTTGAAAATACTACTTAACTTTACTTGGTAGACATGTTCAATCCTTTTCTTCTACAGGGTTTCCTGTAGAAGGTAGAATTTTAGTTGAGACCTAAAGGAAGCCAGAGAGGTCAGTAGTAGGGGCAGACAAAGAGCATGGGAGATAGCCAGAGAGAATGCCTTGAGCTCAGAGATGGAGTGTCTTGTTTGTGGAACAGCCAGTAGCCCAATGTCACTGGATTAAAGAGTATATCTTGGAGAGTCAGGTGTAAGAAGACTAGAGATATTGAAGAGGGCTAGGTTATGAATGCCAAAAAAAGCATTTTGTATTTGATTCTGGAGGCAATAGGAAGTCATTGGAGTTAATTGAGTAGGATAATATGATTGGACCTGTACTTTAGGAAATAACTTTAGTAGCTGAATGTAAGATGGATTGAAATGGAGAGAGACTTGAGGCAGGCAGACTCATCAGCAGGTTATTGCAGTAATCCAGGCGTAAAGTGATGAGGTCCTGCATCAGAGTGGCAGCTGTGTTAGAAGAGAGAAGGGGGCATATTTGCAAGATTTTGCAAAAGTGAAGTTGAAAAGCTTGGCAACAGATTTGATATTTGGCATATATTGGATAGTGAGGAATCCAGATGACATCTAGGTTGCAGTCCTGAGGGACTAGGAGGATGGTGATAATCTTTGCAGTAATAGGAAAGATAGGAATGGGGGAGGGTTAAGGAGGAAAGGTAACAAATTCTGATTTGGATGTATTGAGTTTAAGATGTCTACTGGACATCAATTTTGAAATATCTCAAAGGCAGTTGGAGATGTGAGATTAGAGGTCAGCAGAGCATTTGGGGCAGGAAAAGTAGACTCCAGAATCATCAGCATAGAAATGGTAATTAAATCCATGGGAGCTGAAGAGATCAACAGTGTGCAACTTAACCCAAACAAGGATTCCTGAGAGTAGATTTTCCCAGATCAAGATATAACAGCAGCTAGAACAGTGATAGAGTTCATGCAGAAGTACATGTCAGGAGCAGATGTCCATACTAACTGTCCTGAGAGGAGAGTTCAAACACCTATGAATTCCTGTATAATGGAGGGGTGGTGATGATTTATTAGGTAGCAGGATCAAAGAAACTGGAGAAATAGAGATCCAAGAAACTGATCCAAGGATGTGAAAAACTGGAAACAGTGAATTAAGATTTTTTGAGTAGCACAGTTCTGGAATATGGCCTTCTAGGACAAAAAAGGAAAAAAAAAGAAAATAAGAGGATTCGCCATGTGGAACCTATAGCCAAAGGTATTCTGAAGGAGACTTGTGATTGAGACTCCAGATCCCATCTGAATCTTGCCATACCTTGATACGACAGTGAATTATCCAGAGGATGCAGGAAAAGAGGTTGCCTATCTCACAGTACATGTTTTTTGGAGAGAATGTGCAGAATCCTGTGGGAGAAGCAGGGACACACTAAAATGTCAAAGGTTTGACCTGATGGCAGCTGAAGTTCAGTTCCTTCTGAGGGGCATTATTACTTTATGTGGTTTTAGTAAAGTACTTTATGTGGTTTTATGGGCTCTTTTGAGTTCTTTTATGTGCTTTATGTGTTTGTTGTATCAGTTTATGGGATCCTATGAATGTCTGCATTTTCAACATTTCCAGTGGGATGAAATAAAGGTTGTTCTATACCTGATTTGGATTTGTTACCTTCATGTATGGGCCTGGCCCAGGGAACTCTTAGTAATGCCTGTGGAAAGATGGACATGAGCTCTATTTGTAAGTTTTCCTGGAGTAAACTTTGGATGATGACAATAAGCCACAAGGATGTATTGAGCCTTTTGAGTCAGCCATGGGATCAGATCCAATTTGTGGGCAGAGTCTTGGTGGGACCGTGGACCCTGGTTCTCTGGTTCACTTATACTTTCCTTAGTGCTATGTCCTTTGTCCAGAATCACAGAATCTCAGAGCTAAAAGGTACCTCAGAAGGCACCTAATAATTCTATCTATAGCAAATTCCACAGGTCCTCTAGGCTTTTCTCCAAGACCCCAAATGAGGGGGACTTACTCATAACTAATTCCACTTTTACATAGTTCTAATTTTGAGAAAGTGTTCCCCTATATCAAACCTAATTTTACTTCTTTGTAATACCTATCACTCCTACTTCTGCCCTCTGGTGGAAAACAGAATAAATCTATTCCCTGTTTCATATGACATTCCTTCAAATACTTGAGTACACCTATCTTACCTCCTCTAAATCTTCTCTTCTGTAGTCCAAACATCTATAGTTCATTTAGCCAGTTCTTAGATGGTATGGTAATAAGTCCCTAGTTATCTTCCTTTGGACATTCTTCTATTTAACAGTGTCTTACATAAAGTACCCACTCAACATTAAATACAACACCTTAGATATGGTCTGAACAGGACAAAGACCTCTATAATCCTAGACACCATATCTCTCAATGTAACCTAAGATTATATTGATTTTTTTTTGGTCTGAAATTTCATACAGTTGAGTTATATTGAGACTAAAGTGCACTTAAACTCCAGATCTTTTTCAGATGAACTAATAGCTAGCTATACCTTCAGTCTTAGGAAATTTGCTTTTTATAACCAAGTATAACCCTATTAGATTTTATGTTTTATAACCCAAGTGTAATCCCATTAATTTTTATGTTATTTGAGTCAGTACAATGTCCTAGACTTTCAAAATCTTATAGATACCTGACTTTGTCATTCAGAATATTAATTATCTCTCCTAGCTGTGTGTCATCTGCAAATTTGATGAACTTGCCACTAATGCCTTTATCTAAGCCATTGATAAAAATATTAAACAACAAAGAGTCAAGCATAGATACCTGGGTAGTCCACTGGAACATCACTGCAAATTGATATTGAGCAATTGATGATGTATCTTTGGGTCTGACAATACAAGAAATTCCAACTTTACCCAATTGTACTATTGTTTAGCCCATATCTTTCCATTTTCTCCTCAGAAGAATAGCCTTAAAGACTTTGTAAATAATTTTCTGAAATTTAGGTAAAGTATTATGTATAGCAACATTCTGATCTGTTAGTTTATTAAGCTTATCCCCCCAAAAAGAAATAAGGTTATTTTGACCTACCCTGAAGCTGATGAATCCATACTGCCTTTTTGTTGTCACTGTTCTAGAAATCACTAATCATTCCTTAAAAGATATGTTCTAGAATTGCCAGGAATAAAAGTCTAGCTTCCTGTCCTATACTTTTCAGATGACATTTACTTCCCTTTCTGGGAAACCTGGGACAATATTTGTCTTTATTCAATCCTATGCTAGCGCTTTTTCTCCAAAATTTTTCAAAGATCACTGACACTGATCACATCTGCAAGTTTGGTAGATCACAGTTGGTCTTGCAAGCTGTGTAGGAATTCAAGCTGGAGTTTAGGCAGCAGAAAATAGAGCTATGGGAGATTTTTGAGAAGGGGTGACAAGATATTTCATCCACTCATTCATCAATTGTGTCTTTCTTTTCCTGCTTGCTTCTATAGAAAGAGAAATTATTCTCCTTCATGTTTCCATTATGCATCTTCATCTCTTGTTTCTTCCTAAATGTTTCACCACCTCCCTAAATGTTTAAATTACTGCATTGTTCCATCACTTTTTTTGAATGGGTGCTTTCACTTTTTTTTCCTTGGGGGAAAAAAACTACCTAAAGGTTGTTTTTTTTTTTTAGTTTTCCCTATGAGTATATTCTATTCAAGTTCTAATTTTATATTCTTGAGATTGATTTGAATGCATTTTTGGGGGTGTTATTTTTAACCTTGGGGTATAACAACACTACAAAGCATTGCATAGCAACTCCTGAAGCTTACCATTTCTCATGACTACTTGATCAAAACCCAGAAATGCCAATTAAAGTTGAGTGGCTCCTTCCCAGAGAAACAATCAGGAAAAACCGTGTCTTGAAAAACAAATCAACATCCGCTCCTAAGATCTATAAAACAAAACAAGATCTTAATAAAACAGAAGGGAAATAGATCAAATTCCAAGATGAATAGAATGTTCTTTACCGCGACCTCATTCTTTCTTCGTTAACACTCCCTTAGTTCTGAAAAGCTCTGTAATTTAAAAAGTCAATGTATGTGGGACTTTAAATAATTGATTGATGTTTAAAGCAATGTCAAAAAGCTCTGTGGTGAGATGTCAGGGAATATTTAGTTTCTCCATCAAAGACATCACGCAAATAGCCCTGTAGACCATTAATATGGTTAATCCCTTGATAAATATTTGTGGTTCTTTTTAATTAGTAAATAATTAGAGTACTATAAACACAGTAAAATATTACCTAAGTCAAGATTGGTTAACCTCATGTATACCATAGTAGTCTGAATTCCCTAGCTGTTTGGATGGAAGGTATTTATTTCAAAATCATAAAACCCATTTACCATTGGAGAGCACAGGGTACTGAAAATAACCAGAATTATTTTCAAAAGAACAAGTCCTGTCATTCCAAATAAGTCTCCTGACAGACTATTAAATAAGGTAGATCAAAAGGGAAGGAATGATGTGATTGATTTTGACATTAGCAAAACTTTTAATTTTATCCCTTACTTGGTGCTAATTAGATTTCATTACATTTGTTCTATTCAGTCTAATTCAGCTCAATCTGAACCATTCTGATCAATCTAATCCAATCTGATATAATCTAATACATGAGGGTCAGAATGGTGGCATAGTGGATCGAGAGTTGACCTTGGAATCAGGTACAATTTTATTTATGTTTATATATAAATATATATATATGTTTTATGTATAAATATATATTTATTTCAATATCTGAAACATGCTTAATGTGTGACTCTGGGAAAGCCATATTTTTTAGTACCTAGGCAAGGCTCTGATATTAAATACATTTAAAAATTATATTTTTTAAGCAATAATAATTTACCTTCTCACTCTTTCACCCCAACGTCTTCCTCCAATTGAGAATTAAAGAAAAATAAACCCAATTACAAACATGTATAGTCAATGAGAAACAAATTTCTTCATTGGCCCTGTTCAATTTATTTTTTGGAAGATTAAATAAATTGTGAAGCACTTGCCTAGATGAATTGATAAAGGGAGTTTTCTCTCTGAGAGTTCTTTGTATCAATGAAATAATAGACTCAATGTGGGGGCACTCTCTGGTTTTTTTTTAAAGCTTTTAGTGGTACTCCCTCCAGGAGATAGAAAGGACACAGTTGCTGCCCTTTCAAATGCACAACCATCAGGTAATTTGGAATCTCATTAGAAAATAAGAAATATTAATATGAAAATGAAATATATAGTTTTTATTAATAATAAAACATATTAATATGAAAGTTAAATAACTAAAATATCAATTAATAGACATTTGTTAAACACATATTATATACTCAGAATTGTACCAGGTGGGTGACAGGGAGAATTTTATGACATATTCTTTGTCCTTAAGATGCTCACCATTTATCAGAGATTCTTAACCAGATTCTTAACAAACTTCTTTTTTTCCCCCCTCAATGTGTTGATAATGGCATTTCAATATAATAGGTTTTCTTTGTAATCATATACTTGATGCATTGGAAAAAATGTTATTGTGAGAAGGAGTCCACAGACTTTACTTGACTGCCTTTTTTTTTCCTGGAAGAGAAGTGGCTAAGATGAAGAAAACATTTCCACCCATTCAATTTCCTTATTCTCCTATCAAGTGGCCTTGCTTAGAGACATAGTAAAAAGTCAGTAAGATTTTACTGAATACTTTGGCATTGTAATAAAAACAATTTAAATTTGTATTTTAACATTTAATTTTAAAAATCTGAATGTTACTATTATGGGTTTAGAACCTGAGCCCACCCTCAAATGTAGGTTCCTAGGAAAGATACGCAAGTTTAAAACACTCTGTGGGTCTGTAATCATGAAAATTCCTCCACCAAAGTATTTATTTTTTAGCAGTCAACATTAAAAAAAATAGTTTAAATAAAAAGACATTAAATAAAATATAATTTTGAAATAAAATGATAAGAAAAATTACTTTATACTCACAAGAGATATATTTCTACAGTTTCCCATGTTCCCAGTCAGGGAAAACAACCATTCAGATAAGGTATATTACCAAGGAATACAAATGAAGGGAATACACAGGGAGAAAACTTTTGTCTAGCCTAGACTCTAAAGTATATGGATGGAGGGGTACATACCAAGATACTGTGTGCCCTAGGGCATAAGTATTGGGTCACATACATAAAGGGACATGTAGCTAGAGCACATACTAAGCTGGAACTACTTTATCTCCACTTCTGAGCTGTGGAAATACTCTATTCATATTTTTGTATGCCTTTTTGGTATTTATCTCTGCTGATCTCTTGGTCATCGAACTATCCTCTCACCTAACCTCTGTTGGACTTCATCTATTTAACTTCTCTAAACCAATCTATATGCATTGCTTATAGTAGTGATACCATTGAAAATTGCAAGGATCTAAATGGGAGTAGACTATCAGATTTTGAACAAGAGAACTAATGTGAACCTGTACAAAATTCCATGAATTCAAGATGCCCTGCATTTTGTGCTGGGCAGCCAATGGTCTTCAGTTCTATATATTCAAAGTACATACTAGCAGATTACCATGGAGAAGGAAGACAAGGAGAGAAGACCACCTTCATTTACTTAACAGGATTCTGATAATTTCAGTTTATTCCCTCTGGAATCTCAGGGATACCTCCCATAGTTCAAAGACTTATTGAGAAAATAGTTATAGATGAACTAAATAGAAGGACTGGTATACCTAGATAACTTTGTTGTTTATGGGAAAACTATGGAGGAACATAAGAAAAGACTAATAAAAGAAATTGGCTCAAAGAATCTAGTTTGAAGTTGTCAGTGAATAAGTAACAGTTTTGTAGAACTCTGTCAATTATGTGGGTCAAATAACAGGGATTAAGCATTGATTTGGAGAAGATAAAAGTATTCGCCATCTTGTATATTTAAAGGATATTTGTGAACTAAAAATTCTTGGAATATGGTGGCTCACAAAACATCTGTGAAGAATTATAATAGCCAATCTATTCAATGAACTCACTTGTAGTTATATAGTTGAGAGCAACCAAAAGCAGAAAGGAAAGAAAGGGTAACCAGCCTTGCTCTGACTCTTTCAACAACACTTGAGGATGTTGGGATGATAAGTGTGAAGTGCTTCTTTAAAAACAGCTCTTACTGCTCCCAATGTTCACCTATGATTCCTAGGCAAGCCCTTTGGAGTACATATTGATACTATCCTTAAAGACATGGGAGTAGTATTATTTCAAGAGAGTAATGGTCATGAGAAACTTATTTGCCAGCTGAGGACTTACTGACGGTGATACTAAACAGTTATCCTATGAATGAAGTGGACTTTTAAACATTGAAATAAGCTGTCATTTATAAATTCAAAGACTAAGTATATTAAAGCTAATATAAAGAAATAGACTAATAACAATCCTCTAACTTAAATTTTTTTTTAGCACTAAGATACTGATTGTCAGAAATAGGCAGTAGAATTAGCCAACCATGAGTTCAAAATTCATTATAGTCCAGGGAAAACTAATGGGGTCCTATAAACCACGTGAGTCTGCAGCTCTGGTGGTATGCATAGCAGCAGCACAGGCAATTTGTGTCATTCAGAGAAATGGACCTTTGCTGTATGAAAGTATATCTGAAAGCTTGGGACTTCCACCAGAGAGTATGGCACCTGTGTTTGTGAACTTTGCTTCATTGAATTGATCTTTTTTGTTTTGGTTGACTGGCAGAAAGAGCAACTTCTTGATGAAGGGCTCTGAGATATGATATAAACTATGCACAAAGGAATTATATTCAGAACTCAAATTTCATTCCCTAGAGGACATCTTATTTACTATTGAGAAAGTGGCCCAAGTTAGATCTGTGCAATGGAGTACTGTACTGGACCGTAAGTGATCCTACACATGGGGATATACATATAAACCATCATATCATCTACAAAAGTGATGGTTTGTTTCCATTTTGCCTATGTTTATTTCTTTAATTTCTATTTTCTTATCTTATTGATATAGCCAGTGTTTATAGTAAAATATTGAATCGTAATTTTATGATAATGGACATTTTTCTTCCCTGACCTTATTAGAAAGGCTTCTAGCTTATTCATATTACAGATAATGTTGACTCTTTGTTTTAGAAAGATATTGCATATCAATTTAAGGGGAGCTCTGTTGATTCCTATGATTTCTAATGTTGTTTTTAACACAAATGGATGTTGTATTTTTGTCAAAAATCTTTCTTCGCATCTATTGAAATAATTATATAATTTTTGCTTTTTTTGTTTTTAATATGGTCAACTATGTTTATAATTTTTCTCATATTAAGCCAGCCTGGCATACCTATGCCACTCTTGGTATAAATATAGCTTGGTAATAGTGTATGATTTTTGTGATATATTGCTGCATTCTCTTTACTAATATTTTAATTAATTTTGTATTAATATTAATTAGGGAAATTGGTCCATAGTTTTCTTTTTCTGTTTAACTCTCCATGGTTTAGATATCAAAACCATATTTCTATTATAGAAAGAATTTGGTAGGACCCCTTCTTTACCAATTTTTTCAAGTACTTTATATTGTATTAGAATTAATTGTTCTTAAGTGTTTGATAGAATTCACTTATAACTTCATCTGGTCCTGAGGTTTTTTTTTTTCCATTTAGAGTTCATTTATTCTTGTTCAATTTTTTTTCTAAGATAAAATTTAAGTATTTCATTTCCTATGCTATTAATCTGAGCAATTTTTGTTTTTGCAAATATTCATCCATTTCATTTAGATTCTCAGTTTGGCGTCTGGTTAGACAAAATACTTCCTAAAATTTGTTTTTACTTCTTCATTGGTTGGAAATTTACCTTTTTCATTTTTGATACTGGTTATTTGGTTTTCTTCTTTTTAAAAATATCAAATTGGCTAATGGTTCATGTATTTTTTTAAAACCAAGCTCCTAATTTTATTTTATTTTTTTAAATTTCAGTTTTGTTAGTCTCTCCTTTGATTTTAGGGATTTATATCTTGGTGTTTAATTGGAATGTTTTAATTTGTTGGTTTTCTATTATTTTTTGTCTTTTATTTTTACATATATAATAACTAGTGCCTGTTCCCAGCTTGTCTTCCTAAAGACTTTTAGAAATTTCTCCTTGGTGAGATCAGGAACTCTATCTGTCTCATTTTAGCTGAGATATCTCTCCCTGAAGAGATATTGGGACCATATATGTTGTCTTTGAAGTCTAATGCCAGAAAGAAACCCAAGAATTTCTCCTCTTTCAAGTTCCTGCCAGCTCCACCCCTCACACAGGAATGAAATGTGGAATGATCATTCTCTCCTCCAATGAGGAGAGTTGTGCAAATACAAAACTTCAGTCCTAGTTTACATGGAAATATATTATTTAATTTCAGCTTCATAACAACCTTAGGAGATAGGAAATAGTACTGATAACTTTTATTACTACTGATTATTAGTACTGATTAGTACTGATATAGTACTGATCTGTTTTTACAGATGAGGAAAAGGGAATAAAGTACAAGCCAGACTGTGGGACCAATGTTGGCAATGTGGGCAAACCAGTGGAGATTGGAAGACTCAAAATCTTTACTTTTTCCCCTTTGATTCGTCTTCCCCTCCCAAAGCAATTACTTCTCTACTATTGGTAGCTTATTTTTTTAGGCATCTATCCATATACAATCTTGGGCCCTCACTTTCTAGTCTATGAGTACTGATTATGTTGCTAAATGTGACTCCTCAAATAAATGGCAGAAATACATTACTCTGGAAGGCTGTGAATACAGTGAACTGAACAAAAAAATCAATCAAGCCAGGAGAAACAAGAAGTCAGTTCCAATGTTCTATATTGTATTGATTATACAGCTTCTTCACCTTTAAGCTATGTACTTTGGCACCATGAGAATATGACCTTAGGATATCCATGTTCTCAAATGCAATAAGAGTTAGCAGTAGCTGTTTGGGACAATGGCTGTTCTCCATATTCCTGTTCTCAAACAGCAGATAGCAACTCTCCCACACCGCAACCTCCATCTTGCCAATGCCTGTTCCCTGAAGAGAAAAGAACCTTTCCCAATGCTTCTTTGTGGAAAAGCAGATTGTCTGAGCTCCAGAGCTGAGGAGATGATGTATGGGTAGACTGACTTAGACTCTTCACTGTTACAACTTGATCTGGGATGTGTTTTTCCAATGCTGCCTCTGGGTGAAGGTCTTCTTTTTCTTGGTTTATAGTAGTGACCAAGCAGTGGATATAGTAGTGGGCCTGGAGTCAGGAGGGCTCATCTCCTTGAGTTCAAATCTGGCCTCAAATCCTTACTAGCTGCGTGACTCTGGGAAATTCATTTAACCCAGTTTGCCTCAGTTCCTTAATTGCAAAATAAGCTGGAGAAAGAAAGGGCAAACCATGCCAGTATTTTTTGGCAAGAAAACCCCAAATGGAGTCATGAAGAGTCAGACATGACTGAAATGACTGAACAACAACAAAATTCAGTCAATATGCATTTATTAAGCACTGTGTCAAACACAGTTCTCAACTGTTCTTCTTACATTAGAGATTGTAACCCATCCAAATCTTCCCATTTTATCCTGTCCCCTCACAAGTTTGTTACAGGAGATCTACCCAAGTTCGGGGGGCCTTTATTGCTTTCTCTTGACATTGGGAGGAAACCAATAGACCATGTTGGTCAATTTGTTATCCCTTGATCTAGTAACAAGATCTGCCATCTTTTATGATCATATCTTTTTTTTATTTTTTTATTTTTTTCTCTTAACTAGGCAATGGGGTTAAGTGACTTGCCCAGGGTCACACAGCTAGTAAGTGTTATGTGTCTGAGGTCAAGTTTGAACTCAGGTCCTCCTGAATCCAGGGCCAGTGCTCTATCCACTGCACCACCTAGCTGCCCACCTGATCATATCTTTGATGACATCCTTGACTCTGCTTCTCCTTTATAGTAACTTTTTAGTAAATTTGGTGCAGTCAATGTATACCAACCATACACTTTTCCATTGCCTTCTGAGTGATACTTATTTCTAACTATTTGTTGTCTACACTATTCTATTACCCATAGCCATGAAGCAACTAATACCACATGTATCAAAACATAAAGAATAAGTTCTTCTGTGTGCATTTTTGTTTTTAACATTTTTGTAAAGCTGCAGAACATAGTATAAGAAATGATACACATGCTGTAGTATGTAGCTTTGGGGACTGTGAATTATATAAGATGGCAAATGTACCTTTCTCTGGTTCTGTGGGTATAGTTTGAGAGGCACAAAATTATTTCTCTTCCATCTAATGGAAGATAGAAGAAGATTTCCTTTCTACCCTCTTTTCTTTTTCTCCTTCCCCTTCCCTGGATTTTGAAGCTCAAGTTTGTATAAGAAAACATTTGTGTGAAAATGCTCTGAATATCTATCAAATCCTCTAGAAGCTCCAAGCAGTTTTATATACTACTCATAAGAAAGCAGTAAACAATAATATTTCTCCTGGTAGTCTGTGTAACTCATTGTCAGAGTTGCTTCACATGATTTGCAGCAATTAAATATTTGTTTTAAGTGGCTAACTTCATTACAAATGAGTTTTGTTCTCAGAAAATTAATTATCTGAGACATAACTGTGTTTTATGAGATCCTTTCCAACCATATCAGTTAACTAAGACTGAGACCCTGTGGCAATGGATCATAGGATAAAAGTTTAGGCTTCAGGAGTAAGAATACTAGGAGGACATTAAGGACATGTAAAAGAGAGAATGGAGGGCATCAAAGTCAAATTTAGGCTACTTCAAAAATTTGCTAAAGTCAGGACAGCTAGGTGGCACAGTGAATAGAGCAGTGGACCTGAAGTCAGGAGGACCTTGAGTTCAAATCCAGCTTCTAGACCAAACACTTGACACTTATTAGATGTGTGACCCTGGGCGGGTCACTTAACCCCAACTGCCTAAAAATTTTTTTTTTTGCTGAAGTCCAATATGGTAAATATACCATTGTGATCTTTTATCTGATTATGAAAAAGTTTTTTGCACTTCTTTGTTATTGCTGTTGTTGAATTTTCTATTTACTTTTTTAAATTTTATTTTAGATAAGTACTAAAACTTAAAACATAATAAAAAAGAAAAAGAAACATATTATAAATTTAAATATAAAATAAGAAAAGAAAAGAAAACATGTCATGTGCACAGTAGAATGTAGGAGAGAATTCAGAGTATATAGCAATAACTTTCCATTTCAAAAAAGCCTATATATTAAATACTGTGCATTATGTTGAAAGCTGTCCATTTTTTCTTTGCTTCCTTGTAGGTTTTCTTTTGTTCTCTGCTGTACACTTTTTTTTTGTTCTTTTTTTCTCCTTTCCCCCCCAGGCTATAATTAAGCATGGATATATTTATATATAGATATGATAAATACATACACCTATACATAATACACATATACACACATATATATATCTGTAAACATATATTTTCCCAAGAGATTCTACTCCTAATCTTTTATGTTTGTATCTCTTTTTTCCTATCTCTCCTAACTCCCCTACTTTAGTTCTACCCACTACCTCACCTTCCTATTTACTTACTCTACGATCTTGCCACAGCAATCCCTCCCTTATCCTCTCATTCCCATAATTCTAAACACCCTTTTGTATACCTTTTTGACTTATTCCCTCACCGTCCCCTCTAAAGATCCCTCCCTTATTCTCCTATTCCAGTTGATCTAAACACCCTTCTATATCCCCCTTTTAATGTATTCCCTCACCCTCCCCTCTAAAGATCTCTCCTTTATCCTCTCCCCCTCCCTATCCCCTTAGAGTTTTATTTCTTTCTAAATTTAGAAGACTTTTATACTCTTCTAGTTGTATATGCATTTTCCCTCTTAAACCCATTCCTGATGAAAGTGGGTTTCCAGAACTAACAGCCTCCCACCCCCGTCTAATTCCTCTGTGTCAGTTCTTCTTCTTGTACCTCATTTGCATAAGATAATTACTCTTTTAGCTGTTCTTGAGAAGTTTTATTTTTTTGAAGTTATATCATACTTAGGTCTACCCCAGTCTTTTGTATAAGCTTCCACAATCTTAGATATAAGTTTTACCTTTTACATACATAAAAGGTAAACATCCTATCCTTCATGAGTCTTGTAATTCATCATTGGTATATACCTTATATTTCTCTTGGCTCTTGTATGTCAAATCTTCAATTGAGGTCAGGGTTTTTTTTAAATAAAGTCTTGAAAGTCTGACAATTCATCAAATGTCCATTTTTTTTCATTTAGAATTATGGTTAGCTTTGCTGGATATGATATTTTCCATCCAAACTCCAGTTCTTTTGCTCTTTGATATATAGTGTTCCAAGACCTGTGATCTTTTAGTGTTGCCACTGCTAGGTCTTGTGTGATTCTAACTGTGGTATCACCATATGCAAATTGGTTTATTTTTGTTGTTGTTGCTCATAATATTTTGTCCTTGAGCTGGGGATTTCAGAATTTGACTATAATATTCCTGTGAGTTTTCCTCATAGAGTCTCTTTCAGGTGGTGATCTTTGGATTTTTTCTATTTCTACTTTCCCCTCTTGTTCTAATGCTTCAGGAAAATATTCTTTATTTCTTATATTACTGTATTAAGATTCTTTTTTTTTGCTCACAGCTTTCAGGTAGTCCAATTATTCTTATGTTTTTTCTTTTTGATC
This sequence comes from Vombatus ursinus, assembly GCF_900497805.2. Lineage (NCBI taxonomy): Eukaryota > Metazoa > Chordata > Mammalia > Diprotodontia > Vombatidae > Vombatus > Vombatus ursinus. Next base: position 19,146,832 of record NW_020950326.1, on the reverse strand, counting down.
TGTTTTCCAGATCAGTTGTTTTTCTTATGACATGTTTCACATTCTCTTCTATTTTTTATTTTATATATACATATATACATATATATATATAGACTTTCTTTTCATAATCTTATTTTTCTTGGATTATTTTATTTTTAGTTTTAAATCTATCTTATTTGATTTTTAAAGTCTTTTTAAAGTTTTTCAATGAATTCTTTTTGGGCAGGTGACCTTTTGACATTACTCTTTGGGGTGGAAGAGGGTTTCTTTGCTTCAGGATCCCCCTCTGAGGGTGAACCCTGTTCTTATCTATTCCAATAATAGCTCTCTATGGTTGGATTCTTTCTCCTTTGCCTGTGCATTTTTTGGGGTAATAATTTAGTTTTTATAATCACGTCTAGTCTTGGAATATGGGAGATGATGCCTCTGGCCTCAGATCATCTTTAGGTCTCCTCTCTGACCTTGAACTCAAAATAAGACCTTCAGCCTCCTGTAAATGCCCACAGCCAGCATCATTCTGCCACACTGCTTCTGCAATTGCCAGGTATGTACTGGTTCCTTCTTGCCTCAAATCATGTCTCTGCAGCGCAGCTGGGTCTGGAGTTCCTTGTCAGCAGAAGTTCCCTAGATTTTCCCCAGCTCAGAAGTCCAACTCCCCTCACTATCCCAGGTATAAAAGTTCCTGCAGCTGGGGCTGAGGCAGTCTCCCAACCCAACTAACCCAGAGATTGCCACTTGTTGTTTAAGTGGTTCCTAGATGGAGGTGTTTACTCTTCAGAGGGAGGAAACATCGTCCTGGGACTTTTCTTTAGCTCTTCTCTGATTGTCCGAGGAGGACCCCTGTTCTGCCTCAACCCTTATTTATTTTCATAGGTCTATGTTTGGCTTGAGGCACTATTTCATCTCTTTTTTGAAGGAAAATCTTGAGAGCTTCAAATTTTGTGACCTATCCTCATAGTTCCCATCATCCTCTTCTATTTACTTTTAAAAAGTTAATAAGCATTTTTCTCTCCCTCCCTGCCCCATTGGAAAAAAAGACTTGATCCAAAAGCTTTGTAAAAATATGCATACTCAAGCAAAACGTATTTCCACATTGACCCTGCCCACAAATGCATGTCTCATTCTGCACCTTGAGTCAGGAGGTCTTGATCAGGTGTGTAGCATATTCAATGAGACTGCTAGAATTATGATTGGTCTTCAAAGTTGTTTGTCTTTACAATGTTGTTGTTACTGTATATGTTATTCTCCCAGTTCTGCTTACTTTGCTCTCTGTTAGCTTATAAACATCTCATTCTGGGTTTCCCTCAGTGGATACAAGTATCTAGTATTTCAATCCTATAGTCCATGTCTTCTTCATTCAACTATTTATTTTTCCCTTAGTTACATATCAATTTAATGAACTAATTTGGCCTCAGAACTTTTTAGAATTTGGTAGTGAACCTCATGAATTCTGAAGACTGAAGCAGTATTTGTAAAGGAAAGGGAGAGTTGGGAAAATTTTGGAACAAAATAGAGGGATCTGTGGTAGAGGGTGAAAAAAAGATGGTGCCTGTATATCAGGCTTATGGTGATAATGTGTAAAAAGAGTCTATAGGCAGTATGTGTCAAACCCCCCATATTGGAGGAGGGTAATGGTATGTGTGTGTATAAAACATACAGCATGAAGAAAATCTTTGATTAATCTCTGTGTGTATACATCTTACAGAGGGTCTGAAAAGAGTAATTGGAGTATTTTGTGTCTGATGGAGATAGGGTGGCAGGGATGATGAATTGTGAGATTTTGTATGGGAGGGATAATATGGGAAAAAAAAGCCATGTTGTGTGTGTATTTGGTTGGGATAGAGTGTGAATGTGTGGCTCAAAGTAAAGGTGGAAATTTCTGTTGTCTTCATGGGCATTAATAAGTAACTAGGAATGGGTGTGGGGCTGTAGAGGGAGGAATTGGCATTGTGTTGTTAGTATCTCTTACTATAGCTTTCTGTTTTCTATTAAGCCAAGTTAAGACAGCTGTTTCCTTCCATCAGTTTCATTCAATTCCTTTTCCTTCCTTCTTGCTATCTGCCTTATTGAAAAACAATATTTGTCCATTGTTGTTGGCTTTGCCTGTCTCCTTCTGACTCCTTCTATTTCTGATGGTTTAATAATGGTTTGACTTGAGAAAATTACTTTACCTTTTATTTGTCTTTCCAGCATCCTTCTGATTTAAAGAAGCTCCTGATCTTGTTGAGTGAAGAGAATGTACAAGGAAACAATCTCATAATAACTGGTACAGAAAGTCAGTTCCTCTTCAGGGTATTTGCAAAGTCATTCAGATTCTATCAATCTCCTACTAGCTCATTATTATTATTATTATTATTATTATTTTGGTGGAGGGAAGGGTGTCATTCTGCATCTTGCTCTATGTTCTCTTTTTCTGCTTTTTTTTTTTTTTGGTTACCCACTTGTTATTTATTCCTACCATTCCCAGATGTTGTCTTCATCATCACAGCTGAGTCTATTTAATCATTTCATTCAATCCACATTTGTTCATTCAACAAACATCTAATAAGACCCTGCTGTGTGGAGAGCACTGTGCTAGATGCTACAAGATCTAAAAATGTAAAAAATAACTGTCTTTAACTTCAAGGAGTTTATCTTGGCAACCAAGCTCCTCTTGCCTTGCATGTCAGGACTAACCTGGGCAACTTCTGGGCAGGACAATCACCTTTAAGATTCAGAGGTCACAGGGGAGCAAACTTTAGAATACAGACCAGCTGTCAGACTTGATTGCTTCCTAGTACTCTTTACTTGTCCTTTATCTCAAAGCAATTTTCCTGCTATGTTTTATAGAAATCAACTAAGAAGTATTTATTAAGTACTTGTGTGCTTAATAAATTGTTAATAAAAATTATTAAGCACATACATGCTAGTCAATGACTGTTCCAGATTCAGAGAATACAAAGAAAACAACACATGAAGCAATTCCTGTTCTCAAGGAGTCTCTATTCTATTGTGAGAAACAACATCTATATATATGATATATACTGAATAAATTCAAAATAAATGCAAAGTAGTGAGGGTGGGAGGATGGACACTAGCAGTTGGAGGGATCAGGAAAGGCATCCTGTGTGGTCTCAAGAAAGTAAGGGAATTTTTTGTGGTGGCAAAGAATTGGAAATTGAGAGGATGCTCAACAATTGGGGAATGAATGAACAAGTTGTGGTATATGAATGTAATGGAATATTTTTGTGTTATAAGAAATGATGAACAGGCAGACTTCAGAAAAACTTGGAAAGACTTGTATGGTCTGATGCTGTGTGAAGTGAGCAGAACCAGGAGAACACTGTGCACAATAACAGCCATATTGTGTGATGACTAGTATTGATAGACTTAACTCTTTTCAGCAATATAAGGATTTAAGACATCTCCAAAGGCCTTGTGATGGAAAATGCTATCCACACAGAAGAGAGTTTGAATGCAGATCGAAGCATACTATTTGCTATTTTTTTCTTCTATTGTGTTTTGTTTCCTCTTTCTGGTGGTTCCTCCTATTGGTTCTAATTCTTATTTACAACATCACTAATGTGAAAATATGTTTAATAGGAATGTATATGTATAGCCTATATCAGATTGCGTGCCATCTAGGAAAGTGAGGTGGGGTTGGAGTGTGAGAAAAATTTAAAACTCAAAAGCTTATGGAAATGACTGTTGATAATTCAAAATAAATTAATAAAAAATAAATTAAAAAAAGAAAGTAAGGGAGGCTTTTGAGGTGCAAGTGTGGGGAGGAATACATTCTAGGCATCAGCAATGGACAATGCAAAGGTATGGAGAAAGGAGATGTAATGCTGTGTGTAAGGAAGATAGAGAAGGTCAGTATGTTTGAAATTTAGAGTGTGGAAAAGTAAGTAATAATATATAACAAGGCTGAAAAGATAGGATGGCATCAAGTTGTGAAAGGCATTACAAGTGAATAATTTCGATGCTTATTCCTGGCTCTCCTCCTTAGACTTCTGCTCTCAGCATTGGGGGTCCTTAACTTGGCATTCTTGGCACCTTTCTTCTTTCCATCAGTCTGAGATCCTAACTTCCTATGAGTAGCCTGATACCAGACTCTAGCCCTTTCCCTTTTGGAATCTGATTTCTCCCTCAGCCTTCTCTTGTCTTTAGCAGGACTCCTGATGTCATTTGCCATTCAGTCTTTCAGCCCATAATCCTCTGTTAACAGCTTGGTTCTTGAGATGTCCCAGGATATGACAGATAACTCTGATTGGTAGCGTAGAACTCAGTGGCCTCCCTTCAAACTTTTGTGAGCTAAAAAAAAATCACCGTGAGGCAAGTTGACCAGTTATTTAATGAAAGTGCAATCCTAAGTGCCCAGTCATCTTCCTCTCTCTCTCTTTTTAAGTTTCATTTGTTTTGTTTTCATATTACATTTATAGATTATTCCTACTTAGCAAAAAATGTCTTATAAAAAATAAAACAATAGTTAGCATTTATATAGTGCCTATTATGTGCTGGGCTCTATACTAAGCACTTCTTAATAAATATTTCATTTTATTCTCACAAAATCTTTGTTGGTAGGTGCTATTATTATCCCCATTTTCTAGTTAAAGAAACTGAGAGAGACATTAAATGATTTACTCAGGGTCATACAACTAATAAATGTCTGAGGCTAGATTTAAACTCAGATCTCTTTGACTCCAGGCCCAGCTCTCTATCTACTGTACCACCTAGCTACCCTAGTTAAATAAAACTAATAAAAGAGTAATCTCATTTGAAAGTTCTTGCCATATTCTAAATTTATAATATCCCCTGCCTCTCCATTAAAAAAATCACAGCAATCCATTTTTTCTCTCTCCTTCTACCTACCATATTGGGGAAAAATAAGAAAAACAAATTTATTGTAATGAATACAATTACAATGAATTGTAATTAATAAAAAATCCCTCAATGACTGTGTGTATGTGTATGTGTGTATATATATATATATACACACATATATGTATGTGTGTGTATATATATATAAATACACACATATATGTGTGTATATGTGTATATGTATTTCAACACTTTAAATCTAACACCTCTTTATCTCATAGACAGTGTGTTTCACCATTGTTCCTCTGAAATCATGGATAGTCATTGCATTGATCATAGTTCTTACAGCTTTCAAAGTTATTTTCTTTTCACAGCCTTGTTGTTATCATATTAATTGTTTGACTGGTTCTGCTCATTTTATTCATCATTTTATCTTCTCAAGACCTATCATTCTTTGGCTTCTTGGATATCTTTAAAAGGAATTGGAGGGGAAGTAGAGGCTTGGCTTCTTTGAGCCACTGAGTTTCTACATGTCTGAGAAAAATACTCCTCATTTTACAATGTCTATAGAGTAGACATACAATTTACAGCAGCAACTAAACATAATAACCTTGTATTTGGCAAGTGAAAGACTTAAGATTTTGGGATAAGAATTCATTATTTGGTAAAATTTGTTGGGAAAACTGGAAAGGAGTATGGCAGAAACTAGGCATGGACCAATATCTCACATCATTTACCAAGATAAGATCAAAATGAATACATGTCCTAGATATAAAGAGAGATTTTACAAGAAAATTAGAACATGGAACATATTACTTATCAGACTTATGGGTAGTCAATTTATGAATAAACAAGAGATAGATAGCAAAGTTAGGTATAAAACAGATAATCTCAATTACATTAAATTAAAAAGTTTTTGTACAAATAAAACAAATATAGCCAAGATCAGAAGGAGAGGCAAAAAATTGGGGGGAAAATTTTATAGTCATCAGATAAATGTCTCATATCTAAAATATATAAAGAACTTTGTCAAATCTATAAGAATATGAGTCATTCCCCAAATGAGAAATGGTCAGAGGATATGAACAGATAGTTTCCTAATAAAGAAATCAAAACAATTTATAGTCATATGAAAAAAATGCTTAACTCATTATCAATTAAAGAAATACAGATTAAAAGTACCTTGAGATACCATTTTACACCTTTCAGATTGACTAAAATGATAGAAGGGGAAAGTGACAAATGTTGGAGAGGATGTGGAAAAATTGGGACACTAATTCATTGTTGGTGGAATTGTGAATTGATACAACCATTTTGGAGGACAATCTGGAATTATGCCCAAATAATTATTAAACTTCCTATGACCTTTGTTGCAACAATATCACTACTAGGTCTATTTCCAAAGATGACTAGGAAAAAAGGAAAAGAGCCTTATATGCTCTAAAATATTTTCAGAAGCTTGTGGTGGCAGAGTACTGGAAATTATGGTGATGTCCATCAATTGGTGAATGGCTGAACAAGTATTGTGATGGAATACCACTGTGCTATAAGAAATGATGAGTTCAATGATTTTAGAAAAACATGGAAAGACTTGCACAAAATAATAAAGAGCAAAATGAGCAGAACCAAGAGAACATTGTATTCAGTAGTAGAAATATTGTTTTAAGAACAACTTTAAGTGATTAAGTTGTTTTGTCCATTATAAATACCCAAATTAACTATAAAGGACATATGGAAGAAAGACGCTATCTGCATCCAGAGAAAGAACAGATAAATAGAAATATGTGTAGAATAATTTCACTTATATTGACCTATTTGCATTTGATGGTAGCCATCTCTAGGGCGGGGGGTGGGGAGGAGGAGAGGAGAGAGGAAAAAAGAGAAAAAAATACATGATAATTGTGTGGTATATTTGAAAGGAATAGCAAGTTGTACATAGCAGATTTGCAGTTTCATGTGAAATCATCTTTTTTTTTTAACTGTATTATGTTACCGAAATGATTGTTTTATTCCATAAATTAAAAATAAGATAAACTTAAAAAAAACCAATGTGAATATAGGGTTACTTATTGACCAACTCAGTGACAGAAGGGACCCCTTTCACTAGTGCAAATGCCTCTCTTTTAGGTCACTGTGTGAGGCTGGTACAAAAATTCTAAGAAGGGGCTGAGGACCTTCCAGTGAAAGGAAATTGCAAATAGGTAAATCCAATGGATCTTAATGTCAGTCCTAGATAATCAAACTCATTTTTAGCTATTGACTTAAGGACTTGAATTAGAACAAAGACTTATCAGCTAGTCAGTTTTAACAGGGACTGCCCAATCCCATCCAGAATGATTTTTCTCAGTTGAGGAGGCCACATTCCTGTTGAAGGTCATCCATTCTTATCATTCAGAGGTATAACTTTTAGAATCAGGAAGACCTGGGTTCATACATAGTCTCAAACACTTATTGTGTGGCTCTGAGAAAATCATTTCTTGGAGCTCCATTGTCTTCATCTGTAAAATGGAGGATCATGAATATATGAGGACCCTAGAATCCATTTATACCAAACCCCTGCATTTTATAGATGAGAAAACTGACGCATAGAGAGAAAAGGACTTGCCCAGAGTCATATAGATGATAAGACTCCAAGGCAGAATTTGAACTCAGGTCTTCTTGACTCCAAGTCCAGGACTCTATCCATTATTCCACCTAGCTTCCTAGGGGGTTAGTCTCACCCTTTAATGTCCTTTCACTTTTGAATCTGTGATTCTTTCTAGAATGCAGAAATTTTGAATCAGGAAGACCTGGGTTCAAATTCTGCCTTATGACCCTGGGCAAGTATAAATGCCCACTGTAGTAATGAAAAGGGACAACACATCACCTCCTATACCTATACCTATACCTATACCTATACCTATACCTATACCTATACCTATACCTATACCTATATGTATACCTATACCTATACCATTTTATCAGGTGTTAATATTCACAGAAATGACTAAACTTGCAGAAATAATTCTCTTATTTAACTTGTTCTAACTTAACCTAACCTAACCTGATCTAACCTAACCTGATCTAATCTGCCACCACTCCAATCTTCTTCAGGGAAAAGAATCTTTTTGCCCTGTTGCTTAGCTTCCCCTCTATCTATCTTAAACCACTCATTTATAGCCTTGGAAATAGATCATTGTCATGTAATTTAATCTTAATATCAAACAGCTCAGAGACACAGATAGGCAGTAAACATAAGGTATAGCAGGTGTGATGTGACTTGTGCTTCTTCCCACACCTCTTCCTTACCTCTTTTTCATTAGTTGAGGCCAGTGAAATGAGAGGAACGTGGCTGGACAGGTAAAAAGAAAATGGGAACTTCCTTGGGAAGAAGGAGAAGCAAAGGGACCATGGACAGGACATCTGTTGTCTCACCAATGACATACTTGCTATTTTGCAGAGACATGCTCTCTGCTCCTTTCTACTCTTCTTCTGGTCTGATCAGTACTTTGATTCAGCCCCTAGTCTGATCACATCTTCCATTCTCTGATTTCAGTGGTAGGAAGACCATATAGTCATCCCAAACTCCCTGACAGGCATGACATGAGGAGAGAATATTTATATAGAATCCATGATATAATAGGCACTGTGCTAAGAGCTTAACAATCATTTCATTTAAGATTCATAATGATCCTGAAAAGTAGATACTGTTATTATCCTCAATTCCACTTGAAGAAACTGAAGCAAACAGCGGTTAGGTGGCTTGTACCCAGCTAGTTAGTGTCTGAGACCAATTTTGAACTCAAATTTTCTTGACCCCAGGCCCTGTGCTCTATTCACTGTACCACCTAACTTGTCAGCAGAGGCCTGGAACAAGGCAAAGATATCCATTTTCTTCTCCTGTTTGGCTTCTTCCTAGAAGTTCCTCTCAAAACCAAAAGCCCCAGGAAGTTAAGGAACTCTGAGTAGTGCTTTGTGTCAGTGAGTTCACATTCCAAACCACCTAATGTCCCTGGGAATATTTCTTATGATTTGAGCCAGAGATCTGGGCAACATTTTATATTTCTCCCCTTTACACATTGCATATTCCAGTCAAATTGGCTGATTTGTTGTTCTCTGAATATAACATTAAATATTCTCCTTTAGTATCTTTGCATAAGCTGTGCCCCAGGCTTTGGATTCATTTCCCTTTCACTCCAAACTTTTATAATCCTCTGCTCCAAAGCTCAGCTCAGGTGTGCCATCTTCTTTTAAATGCTACCAGATCTCCCAAGTGCTATTCCTCAAACTCCCTTCAAAGTATCTTATACAACACTTGTCAACATATGTTGGATAGATCCAGTTTAATGTAAGTTTCTTGAAGACTTATTTTTGTCTTTTTGTCCCCAGTGCCTAGCATAGTGCCTTACACAGAGTAGCCACTTAATGTTTTTGATCCCCAAATCAATAATCTTGACTCCTGCCTTCCTCCTAATTAATTATTTATCTGGGTCACTAATAAAAAAATGATGAACAGGGCCAAGAAAAATTTCATGTAATACCACTAGAGATCTTTCATAACTTGACATCAATTAATTAATGTTCTTTTTGTATGGTTCATTAACAGAATTTGAATTTAGCCGTCTATGCTGCCATCCAGCTTACATTTCCCTATCTTGTTCGCAATGATATTATGAGAGATTGTGTCTCTGACATCAAAATTCATCATAGTTATGTCAGTTTATGAGTCTGGTACCCCAAGGCTATGATTCTCTAATAAAATAGATCTGTGAGCCCATTATTTGTGGTATGCCTCAAAGTATTCAGATCACAGTCCATACATGTTGCCCATTACCTTCAGCAATGTTCTCTATCATAAGTTCACCATAGGAGGTCTACCTGATGTTTCAAGGGTCTCCTTCATATTTTCTTAACGTCACAAAGATATCCATTAAACATTCCAGATTTATGTTTTTGCTTAATATTTGCTTTTCTCACATGACTAGGCTATCTTATTTTTGCAGTCATATATTTCTTTGATGATATGCTTTATGATCCTACTCCCACAAAATTCTTTGTTCATGACCTGTTCATGACAACCAGGTACCATTACCATTTGGAAGCATATGTATATTATATCATATGTATGCATACATATATGCAAAGCCAAAAATAAACCAATAAATAAAATTATAAATATATTATTATAATAATGTAATTATATTATAACATAATATTTATCATATTATATGTATATATTATAACATAATATATATGGATATATAATACATATTTATAATTAATGATGGAGGTATTCTATAGATTGCCCAACCAACAAACATTGAACAAAAGGCATTCCTCATCCACTAAATTTTTCTAATATGAACAATTAGGCTGAACTTCTTAGAGTGATTATGGATTTCATTTTAGAGTCTCTCTACCTGTTCTAATGATTTGTAATAACAAAATAGTCTAAAAATGATTTTATTCCATAGATACTTGGCTGACTTGCCCAGTAAATAGATATAGCAGCCAAATCAACACAGGTTTAGAATATAAAGCCAACTGTAAAATTGTAAGAAGGATGAGAGAAGAATATATGAAATTTTATTTAAAAAACCCCCCCAAGAAATAGTGGCATCAACTCATTCAACTTTCTTTGAATTCTTCCTATTCATTTTTTCACATTGTGTGATGATATTCCATTTCATTCAGAATCTTCAGTTTGTTTATGAATTCCCTCTGTGGGAAATCATTGGGTATTCACTTGTTTCTGATTCTTTCCTACTACAATATGTTGCTATATAAGGGACTTTGCCTTCTGTCTATAATGTAATTCCATATTGTTTTCTAGAAAGGGTGGGCCCATTCTCAGTTCTGTCATTTGTACATCAATGTTGTTCATAAGGTGACCTGTGTTCCCAGAGACTCTCCAACATTTATGGTATTCATTTTTTATTGTTTTTGTCAATTAGATGGGTGAATAGGGTTTTCTTTTTATTGTTATCAAAGATCTGATGAATTCTCACACATTTTTAAAGTAAGAGTTTGCATTTATTCTTTGGAAAACTGCCTATTCATATCCCCATATCTATTTGGGGAATGGTACACACACATGCACATATACACACATAGACCTATACATACATACCTATATATGCATATATCTATATCTATGTATCTTATCTATCCTAGCTGGCAGACTTTTATCATTTGTTGAAAATATTCTCTCTAGTTTATTATTTCTTTTCTTCTCTTGTTTCATTGTTTTTGTTAACAAAAAAGATATTTTCATTGCATGCATTATTAAAGGGAAAGTTCAATTTTGTTTATAGTATTTGCTAAAGGAGCATAATTTCATACATGGTTTGAAGGACAAGGAACTTGGATTATCATAGAGTAAAGAGAAAAAAAATTAGAGGGTTTGAGGGAGGAAATTGGAAAGAATCATAAGAATAAACAATAATAATAACTGATTCCTACATGTCACTTTTATAGTTAATGAAGCACTTTATGTTTGTGACATCACGTGACCTTCAGAACAGTATGAGGTAGGTACTAGAGGCATTATTATCCCAATTTTACAGACAAGGAAACTGAGGCTAATAGAGGTTAAGGAACTTATATGTTGCCACTCTGCTAGTGAAAATCAGTGTTTGGATTTGAAGTTGGGTCTTTCTGTCTTCAGATCCAACCCTCTATCCACTTTGCAATATTGCCTCTTTTGTTAGTACAGAGACATAATGAGTATGGTTTATGCACGTATGGTGAGTAGAGCTGGGAGAATAAGAAGACCTATCTGAGAATAGCAGAACATTTATGTTATAGCATATTAAAAGACAAGTTTGTGTAGGTAAGAAATGGTCAGATAATGTTGTAACTACCTGGGGTATCTGGGTATGATCTATGAGACAGGAAGAAACCTGTGTAGTCTCTCCCTCAAAGCACTGGGTCACTTAGACTTCTATAGGCCTAGGGAAGAAGTCAAATATTTGCAAAAAACTTGTTACTTTTTTAACTGAAGAAAATTGATGATGTGGAGAAGGAGAACACAAGGGGCCCTGATTAATATGGCACTGTTAATGCAAAATTAAAAACAATTCAATTTTATTTTATTTTCATTTTAATTTGCTCCCTTCCACTTCCCATATGTCTTTTTAAATTTTAAGTTTTCAACATTTACTTCCACAAGATTTTGAGTTCCAAATTTTCTCCCCATCTCACTCCTCCCCCACCTCAAGATGGCATGCATTCTGATTACCCCTTCCCCTAATCTGCCTTCCCTTCTATCTCTCCCCCCTTCTCTTATCCCCTTCCCCTTCTGTTTTCCTGTAGGGCAGGATAGATTTTTATATCCCATTTTCTGTATTTCTTATTTCCCAGTTGCATGTGAAAACAATTTTTTTTTAACATGTGTTTTTAAAACTTTGGGTTCCAAATTTTCTCCCTTCCTCCCTCCCCTCCCACCCTCATTGAAAGGCAAGCAACTTGATACAGGTTATACATGTGTAGTCATACAAAACACTTCTATAGTAGTCATGTTGTGAAAAACTAACTATATTTCCCTTTATCCTAACCCTGCCTCTCATTTATTCTATTCTTTCTTTTGACCTTGTCCCTCCTCAGAAGTGTTTACTTCTGATTACCTCCTTCCCCAATATGCTTTCCCCTCTATCATCCCCCTGCTCTCTTATCCCCTTCTCCACCTATTTTCCTGTAGGGTAGGATAGATTTCCATACCCAAATTGAGTGTGTATGTTATTCTCTCCTTAAGCCAAATCCTATGAGAATAAGATTCACTCATTCCCTCTCACCTTCCCCCATTTCCCCTCCTCTGTAAAAGCCTTTTCTTGTCTGTTTTATGTGAGATAATTTACCCCATTCTACCACTCCCTTTCTTTTTCTCTCCACATAATCTTTTCTCACCCCTTAGTATTATTCTCCAGATATCACTCCTTCATCTTCAACTCACCCTGTGTCCTCTATCTATCTATCTATCTACCTACATACATATAATTTTTCCCTCCAACTACCCTAATACTGACAAATGTCTCATGAGTTACAAATATTATCTTTCCATGCAGGAATATAAACAGTTCAACCTTAATGAGTCTCTTATTTCTCTTTCCTGTTTACCTCTTCATGTTTCACTTGAATCTTGTATTTGAAAGTCAAATTTTCTATTCAGCTCTGGTCTTTCCATCAAGAATGGTTGAAAGTCCTTTATTTCACTGAATGTTCATTTTTTCCCCTGAAGGATTATACTCAGTTTTGCTGGGTAGGTGATTCTTGGTTGTAATCCTATCTCTTTTGCCCTCCAGAATATTATATTCTTTGCCCTGTGGTCCCTTAATGTAGAAGCTGCTAAATCTTGTGCTATCCTGATTATGTTTCCACAATACTTGAATTGTTTTTTCTGGCTACTTGCAATATTTTCTCCTTGACCTGGGAACTCTGGAATTTGGCTACAATATTCCTAGGAGTTTCCCTTTGGGGATCTCTTTCAGGAGGTGATCAGTAGATTCTTTCAATATCTATTTTGCCCTTTGGTTCTAAAATATCAGGGCAGTTTTCCTTGATAATTTCTTGAAAGATGATGTCTGGGATCTTTTTTTGATCATGACTTTCAGATAGTCCAATAATTTTTAAATTCTCTCTCCTGGATCTATTTTCCAGGTCAGTTGTTTATCCAATGAGATATTTCACATTATTTTCTATTTTTTTTTCATTCTTTTGGATTTGTTTTACAGTGTCTTGATTTCTCATAAAGTCACTAGCTTCCAATTGCTCTATTCTAATTTTTAAGGAAGTATTTTCTTCAGTAAGCTTTTGGACTTCCTTTTCCATTTGGCCAATTTTGCTTTTTAAGGCATTCTTCTCCTCCTTGGCTTTTTGGACCTCTTTTGCCATTTGGGTTAGGCTATTTTTTAAGGTGTTAATTTCTTCAGTATTTTTTTGGGTCTCCTTTAGCAAGCTGTTAACTTACTTTTCATGATTTTCTTCCATCACTCTCATTTCTCTCCAGTTTTTCCTCTACTTCTCTTACTTGTTTCTTAAAATCCTTTTTGAGTTCTTCCATTGCCTGGGACCAATTCATGAATCTGTTAAGTTATTTGACTTTTCAATATCATTATCATTGTATAAATTGTTCTCCTGCTCTGCTCACTTCACTTTGCATCAGTTCATACAAGTCTTTCCAGTGTTTAACATCCTCTTCACTATTTCTTACAGCATAATAGTATTCTAACACATACATAAGCCATAACTTGGTCATCCATTCCCCAACTGATGAGCACACATACTCAATTTCCAATTCTTTGTCATCACAAAAATAACTGCTACAAATGTCTATGTAAATATGTTTTCTTTTCTTCTTTCTTTGATCACTTTGTGGTATAGGCTTAGTAGTGCTTTTGTCTGGTCAAAGGTTTGGTCAAAAACTTTGGGGAATAGTTCCAAATTGCAGGATGACTAGACCAGTTCACAATTCCATCAACAGTACACAAAAGTAAATGTTTTCCCATAGCCCCTTCAGAAATTCAGATATTTTTAAAGACAGAATACTCTCCTCTTTTGTCTACACACAGATATTTTTGACAAGTCAAGCATCTACGTCACAATGAAGCATCAGGATATTTGGTGGGATAAATAACAAATGAAAGTTTAATTCTTGAAACTTGTCCACACTCTAGAGCACGCGCATATATCTTATGGAATGTTGGCAAGAGGAGGGACCAGGATGTAGGATTAATGTGAAGTAAGTGCTTCTCCTTTCTGCTCCACCTAGAAATGCAGTTTTTAGTTAAGCCCCAGAAAAGTACAGTCTTGATGGCAATAGTTCTTTTTTTATCCTCGTGGCCCTCCTTTATTAAGAACAGGCCTTGAGATGGTGCAGTAGGTCAGAAAACTTCAGGATCTACAAATTTCCTCCACAAAAAAGACAGAACATGCCTCAAAGTGAATGTAGAGCATCAAAAATAAAGAAAATTTGGGGTAAAGCTATTGTCCTCCTAAGACAACTTGAGAAGACCCCAGGAAAGACTGGACCTCCAGGGGTGGAGGTTTGGTCTGAGTGAATTGCAAATGCCTCCAGATTGGCTCGGCAGAATCAGCAAACAACAAGCCCTGGGACAGCTGGGTAGGGAGGCAGCATCATCCTCAGTCTCAGAAATTTTTACTTCACCAACAGTGTGGGGGTTGGACAGTGGCTGAGTAGAAGACTGAAAGATTTCCCACTTCCAAGTACGGCTGTGCTAACCTGATGAGGTTCTGGGCTGTGCCTGCAGTGGGGAAGGAGCTAGCATATACCAGGTGAGTGCAGAGCAGAGGGCTGGTGACTCCTGATGGCTGTGGGCACTTGAAGGAGAGCAGCCTTGTTTCAGTTTCAGGGCAGAGTTTGCAGCCACCAGAGGGACCACATAGAACAAGAGCATTTGCAGGACAGTGTGGCTGGGACATAGTCATGATTTAGGGGTGTAGAGAAGCACCCAAGGTTGGGCCCCAGAACAGAGCTCAGAAAATAACAGTAAGAAGGACCTGGAATCTAAGGCATCATTCTCCACACTTTGGGACTAGAAATTAATTATAATAAAAAGCTGCTAAAATAAAATAAAACAACATAAAAATAAAAATAAGCAATCAAAGGAGAAAGAACCCATAGATAACCACTAGGGGATAGAGATGGTCTTGGTTCATATGTGGAGGAAGATAGTGGAACTAAAAAGAACCAGTCCTTTTTTTTTTTTTTTTTTGCTTTTTTAGTGAGGTAATTGGGGTTTAGTGACTTGCCCAGGTTTGCACAGATAGTAAGTGTCATGTGTCTGAGGCTGAATTTGAACTCGGGTCCTCCTGACTGCAAGGCCAGAGCTCTATCTACTACACTACCTAGCTGGCCCTAGTCCTTTTTCAATGAGAAGTGTCAAATGATCACAGGTCCCAAAAGAGTTCTTGCAATAACTTAAAAAGGATTTTAAAAATCAAATAAGAGAGACTGAGGAAAAATTAGGGAAAAAAATAAGAGCAATCCAAGAAAATCAGGAAAATTGTGAAAAGAAAGTCAACCAACTGGAAATAGATAATCACAAACAAAGAAGAAAATCATTCCTTGAAAACTAGAATTGAGCAAGGGGAAGCTAATGATGTTATAAGACACCAAGAAATAATAAAAAAAACACTGGAATGGAAAAATAGAAGAGAATATGGAACATTTCATCAGAAAAACAACTGATCAGGAGACCAGATCAAGGGGAAATAATATAAGAATAGTTAGACTACCTGAAAATTATGATAAAAAAAGAATCTTGATACAATATTATGAGAAATTATCATGGAAAATTGCCCTGAAGTTCTACAACAAGAAGATAGAGCAGAAATAGAAAAAAAATCTACTAATAATCACCTGAAAGAGATCCCAGGAGAAAAACTTACAGGAATATCATAGCCAAGTTTTAAAGCTCCCAGGTTAAGAAGAAAATATTGCAAATAACAGGAAGAGAAAACATGGAAATGTTCTTTTCTCATTTTGTATTTAAGTTTTTTTTTTTAAAGAATAGGCTGTCCCCAGAAGGTTTTGTCTTATTAACTGCTTCATGAATCACTCAATACTACTAGGTAAATGGTAGCCTAAGTGTTACTAAAATATCAACTAAAGTGTTAGCAGAGTTTTCTAGAGAGGTAAGCCTCAATGAGGTCATGGAGTGATGATTTCCCATTCATCTCTAAACTAAGATGACTTATATTATTGACTCATCCTTCAGAAGCATGAGTATTGAACTGGGTATTAGAATAGAGAGTGACTAAGAATGTTGAGCTTTGGGGTATTTGCTGAGATTTCAGTTTTAAAAACTGAAAATAAAAGCTACAAGCTTAGCAAACTATATTAGTCCCTCCTGTGGCTATTGGCTGGTATATGAAAATATCAGGATTTGTTTCAGATAAGAATAGACAAAAACCCTGGGGTGTGCTAAATCCAGCAGTAAAGAAGCTTGTGAACACTTTTAGTCAAATTTTTAGTGTGATCATGTATAGCTTAGAAATCTGCAATATCTATAATTCAGGGCTCAATTTTTTGTTTTGTTATTTGTTTAGCTTTAAGAAAATGCTAATAATACAGATTATACTTAAAAGTATATGTTAATATTGTCTTCTGAAAAAGGCCTGATTGTTAAACATTTACCAGCACACTCTTGTATTGTTCTGTAAAGACAGATAGAACTTAGTGGGAATATGGTAGAAGCCCCTGGGAATGAAGTCATAACCAAACTAGAGGCATGGTGACTAGAGATCAATGATAATAATGAAAATAATAATAATAATAATAATTTGTATAGTACTCTAAGCTTTATAAAGTGCTTTCCATCCAATATCTCATTTGAACCTCATGACACCCCTACTTATACGTCTCCTAAATTCAAACTCTTGGCCCTTTATGGCTCTAGTTCCCATAACTTCAGTCAGCCACCCAAAGCATGAAAATATTGTAGGCATAACATCTACCTTCACCAATGTATGGTAGACATTAGGTGACAGGAACTAGAGAGGGAAGCCAAAGCTAGTAAAGTAGATTTCATTCCTGAAGTAGAATATATTTGTTTTATCTTTGGAAAGTTTTGTTCTTGAAACATACTAAAGATGATATCTAAGAATTAGAAATGAGAACTGACAAAATTCTCAACAAAGCACTGATGTTTACATTTCATCTAGCTTCAGGTATTTATTGCTAATACCACTTGATAATCCCCATGAACACATAAACCTGAAGGGAAAAACCTCCCCCACCTCCTTTCTTCTCTTCCCATATTTGTAGTTTGGTCAGTGATGGCAAGTTGATAATCATCCAGAAGCAATTGAAAATTAAAGATGGGTTTTAAAATATTATGCTTGAATTTTCCATCCAGTTGTCATGGAAATTCTCCATGATTTAGGCAGGTGGAAAATGAACATTTGGAGAGAAAAGCTTTCTACATTGAGATGGAAATGTTAAGAGTTGATTGAAAAGACACTTATTTCTCTGAATTTTGCGTCACACATACAGATATATGTGAATGCACACATAAAATATATCCGTAAGGCCACAAAATTACAGATACAGAGTTGGAAAGTATCTCAATGGCCATACAATCCACTCCTTTAATTTTATATATACTCATGCATACAGATATGCATAAATAGGGGATTAGAACTTAACCTGAGATTTCATTGGTATAAAGCAATGATGTTCAACTCAAGTAGAAACAGGGCCACTAAATGATACAATAACCATCCCTGTGGGTCACACATTGACTTAGTTTTGAAATGTAATATTATTTATGTTTTATCATGTTTTTATATATTTTGTTAAATATTTCCTAGTTGCATTTTAATCTGATTGGGATCCCACCTCAAGTGTTGAGGTCATTTGACACCTCTAGTACAAAGAACTCCAGGTTGTGGAAATCCCCTCTACCAATGAAGGCCTACAGAAGTGCCTAGAATATTGAAAGCTCAAATTACTTGCCTATGGTTACGCAGGCAAAATATGTCAGAGGCAGGACTTGAACCAAGGACTTCCTGGCTTTGAGGTCAGCTTTCAACCTACTATACACCATGCTGCTTCTTTCACATCCAATGCAATCCAACAAACATTTAAGTGTCTACTATGTGGTAGGCACTGTGCTAAGGGTTGGGGATATAATTAATAAAAAGAAAGTCAATCCTTGCCCTCAGGGAGCTTACAATCTAACAGGGGTGATGACACACATCAGGAGACAGGTAAATAGGAGAAGACTAGAGGGTACCTAGTATGGGGGTATCTTGTTTCATGGAGTTGAAACCAGGCAGAATAGCTGAGGCAGAATGGAGTGGGCCTGAAAAGTCTAGTTTCAGCACTCAATAAAAGGAAGGTATTGGGAGGAGTTTGGTACTCCAATCAGAGGGGAGAGAA
Organism: Vombatus ursinus; assembly: GCF_900497805.2. Classification (NCBI taxonomy): domain Eukaryota; kingdom Metazoa; phylum Chordata; class Mammalia; order Diprotodontia; family Vombatidae; genus Vombatus; species Vombatus ursinus. The sequence goes on along the minus strand of NW_020950326.1, from coordinate 19,128,174 downwards.
GGATGAGGAAGTTGGTGCCAATCAAGGATCGAATTAAGAGGATGGTGATGAGATTAGAGGTGATGAGTTTAATTTGGGGGGTGTCTTGTTCCTAGGAGTTGAAACAAGGCAGAGCAGCAGATGCAAAGTGGATTTATTATACCCACACATATATAAATGTGTAAACATATTTATACATATATAATATATGAATGTATGCAGGTGTATGTACACATACACAAATTGAAAAATAAATACATCCATTGTATATTACTGGCCTTTGTTTTCTCAAATCATTAATATTGAGTCAACCTTATTCAACTTTGGATTCTAATTCTACCTGCTACTAACTAGCAATCTGATTTTGAGAAAGTCATTTCACCTTTTCTAGGCCCCAGTTTACTTATTTATAAAATTAGGGAACTGGACTAGACAGAGTCTTTGACAAGAATTCTGTATTTACAAAGCCCTAGACTCACAACATCTACTGAACAAGTAATGAAATGGGGAGGATTCCATTGGGAAGGTCCAGGCATTTTCAAACTGAGTAATGAGTTTAAATTTTCCAGCAGAGGTTTGGTTCTGGTACCATCTCTATTATAATTTTCAGATCAGAAGTGATTTGATTATAAAGAAATATGGCCTGAGGGCTTATCACTCTTCTAGAACCTGTGTGAGATAAAAATGATCTAGAAAACACAGACCTTGTGCTCAGCCCTATGCTAGGTAAGGTGGGCAGGATGGAATATAGAAGGAAAAGACATGGTTCCTCTCAGAGACTTAAAGTTTACTTCGAGAGATCAGACTGAAGCATTTGAAATAATGGTAACCAATACTAACTTGTTTCCACAGCACAATAAGGTTTATAAGGAGCTTTCCTAATATCATAGAGGCTATATGAGGAAAGCATTGTTATCTTAATTTTACAGATCAGGAAACCAAGGCCCAGAGAGATGAAGTGACTTGACCAAGGTAACAGAGCAAATGTCAGAGCCAACATTAGAACCTGAAGCTTTTGGTACTGAGAACATTCCTTATCTTTTCCTTACTGTATCATATTGCCTCTCCAATATGACAATATGTGATTAAAGGAACAATGTGGCATTATAAAAGGACACTGGGATTAGAGTCAAAGGACTTGGGTTCAAATTCTGGCTCTGCTACTAAATGACTAGGTGATATTGGAAAAGTTACTTTTTCTAGCCTCAGGCTACTTATCTGCAAAATGAGTGGGGGGGACTAGATGGTTTTTAAAATCCTTTACAACTCTAAACCTATGATTTTATAGAAGTAGATTGTATGATTATTATTACCCATGGATGTTATTACTACTATAAAAAGACAATTGAGCAAATATCAATAACTACTGACATGTAGGTTGACTTTCCTATTGCTACAATATTTTTATGAGAATGATCTATGAACATATTGAGGACATCCCTGATGAAAGTACAAGAATATTGACAACTAGATTTTTATAAAAAATTTTTTTACATCAGGCAACATCTTTATAGCAACAAATTGAGTGCAGGTACAGGATTGAATACAAGATCTCACTATGTTTATCATTTGCTGACTGTGAAAACACATTTATTTTCATAGAATCAAATGTCACCTTAAGTACTCTACTCCAAAAAATAATGTCCCTAGATGTGTCAAAATCTCACAAAATTCTTTGAAAGACATGACAATAGAGATACATTTTTCAATAATCCTATTATTATTAATATCAGTCAAAGCATAAATGAGGAAGCTATATGTTTGACAAAGACTACATCTGCTCCCAGGCACAAACCTATCAGACCATATTTCACATCCCATCTAGACATTCTGAGTCCTATAGGATGAAAAGGTGTAGTTGGGTGGTGATCTGGGCTTTTGGAGGGAGTGCCCCCATTGATGAGAACGCAGATATATTGAAATACTTATTGAAATGAATTAACTAGAACTATGCAGTGCAGGCTGTTGTTGTAGGAAAGGGAGATTAAAGATTACTGGATAAAATCATTTCAGAATTGAACAGGATCTCAGTAGACATCTAATCTAGCCCGTATCTGAAAAAGAATCCTTATGAAGTGGTCATTCAATTTTTGATGAAAGATTCCAATGAGAGGGAACCTCCAGAGGTAATCCATTGCATTTTGAAAAAAAATGTTTTCTAGGAAGTTTTTCTGAAAATCCATCTTAAATTTGGCTCTTTGTAGTCTCTACCCAGTGCTCCTAGGTCTGCCCTCTGGGACCAAATAAAACAAGTTTAATCTCTCTTCCAGCTGACAAGCCTTTAAGAACAGCCATGGCATCTCCCCTAAGTCATTTTTCTTTGGGGAAAATGTCAAGAAAAGCTGCAAGGAGGTGGGATTTGAATTTGGCTTTAAGTAAAATTATATTGCAGAGGGAAGATGTGGTGGTATGGTGGAGATAGTATCTAGAGTCAGGACTTAGAGTCAGGAAGACTGAGCTCACACCTTCCCTCAGACATTTACTAGCTATGTGACCCTAGGCAAATCACCTAAGCTCTCAGTTTCAGTTTCTTCATTTTTAAAATAATAATAACCAACATTTATATAGTATTTTACATAAGTTAACTGATTTGGTTCTCACAGCAATGATGTGAGACAGGTGCTACTACTATCCACATTAATCAGATAAAAAAAATTGAGGCTGAGAGGTATAGTGACTTGTCCAAGGTCACATAGCTAGTAGATGATAGAGGATGGATTTAAACTAAAACAAATAAACTGAATAAATAAATGATAAATTGGGGAAAAAACAAGGTACAACCAAAACAAGGCATTAAAAAGCAAGTCTTATACAAACTATTATCTCCCCTTACATCCTAGCATAGTGCTCTGCACACAAGTGAAATAACAAAATGGTTGTGGTTGTTGCTATGTTTATCTACAATACATTGATCTAGCAATTTGAGTGTGGGAGGAGGAAGAAGGCCTCTTTGTCTGATGCACAGAGCTGGTAAGTAAGCTACCATCTGTGGTACCAGACAACGAAGCTTCGCACAGTTTCAAACACATGCCAAACTCAACAGTAATTAACAGAAAGTGGTACAGATCATTTTTAAAAAGGTAAATAAATTATATCATTAAACAAAATAAGTATTTAACAGATTAACAGTATTAATTGAGTGATGAAATAGCTCCGAAAAACAACTGTGCTGTTTGTCTATTGTCTTCTACAACTTCAGATAAATTAAAATTAAGTTTCATATTCCTGGTCTCTACGGTAGTTTTCTTTTCTTCTTCTTCTTCTTCTTCTTTTTTTTTTTGGTGAGGCAATCAGGGTTAAGTGACTTGCCCGAGGTCACACAGCTACTAAGTGTCAAGTGTCTGAGATTGGATTTGAACTCAGGTCTTCCTGATTCCAAGTCCAGAGCTCTATCCACTGCACCATCTAGCTGCCCCTTCACTGTAATTTTCAATTGCTATATGCTGACTTGTTGACATATCACATTTATATAGCATTTCATAGTTTATAAGTACTTTCTTCATAATCAATCTTAAAGGTAGGTAATGAGGGCAAAATAGCATCTTCTTTATCCCCCAAGAGAACACAAGCAAAGGGAGACAAGACAAAAGAAGATAAATGACTCACAGAGCTGACAAAATGGCAATGAACATAGGTCTTCTGATTTCAAGTCCAGCGTTCTTTCTTCATGCAGCAGTGCCCAAGGTATGTCTGATGGAGTTAAATTTGCTGAAAGGTATCTGATACAGTTGGTGCACTTCTATTAAGACAGTGACATCCTGGCTGAGAAAATTGTGGACTGCTATGTTATTACTGCTCTGAATGGATAGATTAAAGAGATCTTAGTCTCTTACTGCTCAGTTCACATTAGAGTTGCCAACTGGCCAGTATCTGACTGGCTTGATGGGTATTTTATCACACAGAAGTCAGTTGCTTCTAATTGCTATGTTCTACCATGGCTGATTTTAATTTTTTTTTTTTTAGTTTTGATTATCCATCATCCAAAAAATTCCTCCTGGTTTTTTTGGGGTTGATCCTGAGCTTGTTTGCTGCTTCTTTGGTCCTACCTGCTTTTTTCTTCTACCAAATGTCCCTTTTTCTTACCCCTTGAAGTCCCATGTAAATTTCCATTACCTTGCTTGCATAACTGGAGCCTCACTGGCCAATCTCCACTGCCTCCTTGACTGTGACTCCAGAGATAGAAAACCAATTAGATGCTTCTGAATGAGAATCTATCTCTGTCCCCAAACTCCCTATGTTTCTTGCCTGTTTCAGGCTGAGCATCTGTAGAGGTGGTAGGACTCCTACTTTGACTGGGAGGAATGATAGAAACTATTGAAGCTAGGTATGCCAAGTCTGAGGTGAGCCTCTCCATAGGACCATCCTTGACTCCTCTCTTCCTCCTGGTAGAGCCTGAAGACCCTCATGTTTGAGGTTCCAGGGACTTTTCTGATTGAATTTTTGCTTTGACAGTTGAAATGGGCCATGGTAAAGGTCTATTGTTTCAGGCACTAGTAGACTGTCTAATTCTTTTGTGAAAACTTCCTTTAGTCCCAAACCATTTCAACAGACTTGGACATAACTGAAGTTCATCATCTATCTATATCTATATCTTTACCTACAACTACATCTATCACCTTTATATCTTTACCTAGATCTTTATCTAGCCATTATACTGTTTACTATATATATATGTATACACACACACATATACATATTGATGTATATACTATACCTTATATTTAAGTCATCTTTGGTTCTTCACTCTCATATCCCATGTATAGTTGCCAAATTATGCCAGTTCTACCACCTCAACATCTCTCCCATCTTTCTCTTTCTCTCTTATAACACCATAGCCACTATAGTTCAGATTTTCATCATATCTCACCTGGATTATTGTAATATACTCCCATTTGTCTCTGCATACTGTCTTTCCCAGCCTCACACCTACCTAAGAGGTTTATTTTGAGAATCAAATCCTTTCAATGCTCATGGGCCACTTGGTCCATGAAGCCTTTTGTGATTTTCCAGTTGTTTGTGCCTACTCAATCACTTTGTATTGACTTTGGAAATATCCTATATTCATTTATCTGTGAATAATGTATACTCTCTCCCCCTCCTTACCCTACCCCAGTAGAATACAATCTTTTTTGGGGTAGAGATACTCCAATTTTTGTATTTGTATCCTTAATACCTAGCATAGTGCTTGGCACATAGTAGGCACTTTTGTTGTTGTTGAGTCGGTCAGTCATGTGTAACTCCACATGATCCCCATGGACTTTTGCCCATGGGGTTTTCTTGGCAAAGATACTGGAATGGTTTGCCATTTCCTTCTCCAGTGTGTCCCCATTTTACAGATGAGGAACTGAGAGAAATAGAGATTAAGTGATTTGTCCAGGGTCACATGACTAGTAAGTGTCTGAGGCCAGATTTGTACTCATATATTCCTGACTCCAGGCCCAGTGCTCTATTCATTGCACCACCCAGCTACTCCAAGTAGGGGCATAATAAATAGGAACTTAATAAGTGCTTATTGATTGATTGTTGGACCTCAAGGAGACTGAATTTTGTACCAACCTCAAACACATGGCCAATTCTCTTATTCAGGGGACGTTTGTGTGTGATCTCTGAATCTAGTGACAAAATCCCAGTCCACTCACTAGTTGTAGTTTGGTAATGTACAAAGACAAACAACTCCCTTTTCTCCTTTGATTTTGGTGACGCTTAGATTGCATCTAAAGTGTGTATAATCTGTAAGGATAAACAGAACTGGATGCCAGCTCTTAATCTTCATGTGGGGAATTTTCTACTCCTGGGCACTTTCCCATCAATTTGTAGCAAGAGAATTAAGCTGAAAACATAAAACTCAGCTTTACCAGTCCTTGATTTTCAAAGCCTACAGCTCAGTCACTTACTAGCATGTTACCAGGGACAAGTTGCTTATCCTCTGGGCCTTAGTGTTCTCAATTGTAAAATGAGGAGGTTCCAAATGATTTCTAAGGCTCCTTCGAACTCCAGCATTTTTTGATTTGGTGAAGACCTTGGAAAGCACCCCCTGGAGGAGCACCTTTCATTAAATTCATTAACAACCAAAAGTAGAGTGGAGACTAGAACTACAAAGCTATGCTAATGAAAAGTTGTAAGCAGAATAAAATTCAGAAAGTAGTTTTTCTCCTCCCTTCCCAGACAGATTCTACCACTCAATTAATCTCATTAATCTGTTACCATTTTACTTAATAATTGCCATGTGCCTTTAAAAATGATCTGCTTGGTCTGTCTGTTAATCACTGTTAAATATGGCATGTGTTTGAAATCCGGGCATGAAATTCTGTTGTCTAGTACCACAGATGGCTGCTTCCCAGCAGGAAGCATGCTTTGCGTTAAGCAAGCAATCTTTGTGATATGTAACAAGATGAAGTGGTGGTAGACACTCCATTTAAAGTCACATTTAGCATTTTAATTAGCCTCACCTTGGGTGGCAAATGCAGTTTGCATAATTCACAAGCAGGGGTTCTGGCTAAAGTGGGGATGCAGAAAAAAAAAACAGCACAGGGAAATTGGTTTTCTTTTGGAAAATGCAAAAACAGCTGGTGGAAGGAATTGAAAAACAGAATCATAGAATATTAGAGTTGTAAGAAAACTCAGAGATAATTTTGTCCAGCATCCCTATTTTGATGGCCAGAGAACTGAAATGCAGAGCAGGAAAATGACTGGTCTAAGATTTCACAGCTAGTTAATGGAAGAACTGGAACTAGAAACCTAGTCTTTAATGTTCCTTCCACTATGCAACATTACTAAATGTCATTCTGTCCTAATGGCTCCCCACCTCCTTTCTGTCATTTGAAAATCATTTATCTCTACTTTCTCTTAATGCTTCTTCCCCCATTACAATCCTGATTTTATAACAATGGCTATTAGGATAACTCAGAGACAAGGAAAGAAAGAAAGAAGGAATGAAGAGAAGAAAGAAAGAAAGGAAGGAAAGAAGGAGGTAAGGAAGGGATAGAGAAAGACCAAGAAAGTCAGGAAGGAAGGGAAGAAGGGATTAAAGGGAGGAAGGAGAAAGGGAGGAAGAAAGGAAATAAGGAAGAAAAAAGAAAAAAGGAAAGGAAAGAAAGGAAGAAAAGGAAAAGAAGTAAGGGAAGGAAGGAGAGAAAGAAAGGAAGGAAAGGAGGAAGGAAGAAAAGAGGGAAGAAATCTCATAAACTTGTATCATTTTTCCATATGGGTTGTTCAAGGCCTTCTAAAATTTGCTACACCCTAACTAACCAAACTCAATACTCAATTCTGTCCAAAATGCTCTCATTTTCATAGTCAGTCTGATCTTCTCATCACATCTCAAACTTACTGTGCTAGTGATAAGCTCTGTGTTTTTTCTTACGCTGTGACCCTTACCTTAAGTGTCCTCTTTGTCTATTCAAATCTTACTAATCCTTCAAGGCCCAACTCAAGCCCTGCTTCCTCTGTGAAACCCTTCCTGTGACACTCCATACCATAATGATTTCTTCCTTCTCTGATTTTTTATTGTGCTATGGACTATGGCACATGATTATGCTGTTGATTTGATACTATTTTGCAGTGTTTTCTGATTGATTTCTTTGTTAATCTTATCTGATGAGCAAGTTTATAAGCTCCTTAAAAGAAGGGAATATACCTTTTTTGGGGAGGAGGAGAGTAAGTCTTGTGGAATGGCAGTTTTGGGCACACAGAAGGGCTGAGTTAATCTTTTTTATCTTGAATCTGCTACAACTTTGAAGAAATTATGATAATAGCTTAAACTTGTATGTCATTATCATCAAACATGTAAATATCTGTTTTTATGTACCTATTGAGGATTCTGTTTAAAAGCTGGCTAAAAAATAACCTATGTATTATCTAGACTTTCTGGAAGATATACCATTCTTTTAGAAAACATTCCGATATTTCAATGTATCTATAAGATCATTGACAAAATTAGTTTTTCCAATGATGTAGCTCACGACCTGCCTATGCTTGTCTATCCCATGAGTCATCTATCTTATTCATGTAGTTTCATAAATCTACCACAAGAGGGTCCATTCAACATGCTGGGGACGTTCCATTTATCCTCTTGACATTGAATGGATCTCAGTGAAGTATGGAGGCAATCCGTTGGTTATTAATTGCTCTTGATATTTGACTGGACCATTTTTTCCCTCAATCATGTATTTTTTTTTAGATGACATAATTTACACCCCTTCTCCTGTTATGATCTGCTTATATTAATATGTTATAATCTGCTTGATGTGTATGGGTATTCAGGGAGGACTAGCACCTCCAGTGTGAGGGTTTGCTGAGCCGTTTTTAAGGCTGCTCATGTACCTTTGGTGTCTACCTGGCACTCAACTCTCACCTGCGACTCCAAGAAGCTGTAGCATTTGCAGCAGCCACACCCCAGTAAAACTGTCTCGGCAGATGGGCTAAGCCAGGTTGAGGGTAACTGACAGGCCTCAAACCCATTGGTGACTTAGGGGGCTGTGTACTCCAAGCATATGAAGACTTCCCTCTGTGAAATGGGAAGATGGGAACAATTTATTCCAATGGCCATGAAGGCAGCTGAAGTACGCACTGTGGAGCACTTAAGAGCTTGGTCAGACATCAAAGACACTAAGATTATCTATTGCATCCTGGGCTGTCACCAGTCATACTGACTTATGTCCTTCCACTGGATAGATGACTTTGGAAGAGAGTGATGCTGACAACTCTGTGCAACTTTGTCTCACTTAGATTCAATTCATGCACAAATCAAGATATCACCCTTTAATGATATTGGTTCTTTTAAAAAAAAAGACAACAATAATCTGCTTATAACTACTGTATACCCCCTCTTTTTTTTTACACATTCCTTGATTCTCAGCTTCATTTTTTCAGAGAGAGTTTCCTGTATTCTATGACTTACAACATCTCCATGAGAATTTTGTTTTTTCAGGGAGAAGAATAGAGTTATTAAAAACAGTGTTTAGCTTCTCAAATAGAGGCCCAGTTGGCTTTCTCCTTCTTATTTAATTCTGTGTTCACTCATTGTCTTTCTTTATGGTCTGACCAGGATATTTATAGAAATTCAAAAGCTCATTGGATTTTCATGCTAGATAAATAACATGATCTGGACAATAAGTATTGTTCATCCACTTAGTTTTTCTTGTGTGGTTAGGGCATTTTTTAAAAACAATTAATTATGGCTCTCACTTAAGAGAATCTTCGATGTTCTGAGGATTGATACAAATGGAAAAAATATTATCTACAAAAAGAAACATCTTCATCATCTATAGAAACTTTCTCTTCCATTTGTATGGAGCATTGATTGTCCTCCATGACAGTGGCAAACAACTTTTGTGAACATATATGTTCTTGTTTTATTTCTAGTTTGAAATTAATACTCAGATGATTATCAAAGTCCTTTTACTTGTTATATCTTCCAAGGTATTGCTCATGATTTTGGCACATACATGGGTGATACTCTGTAGAAGGAGAATAGTTAAGGTGGCATATTGTTCTCCTATATCAAATACTTTCTTTTCATTTTTAAAGTGGTAGCCAAACAATAGGCATGGTTGACTCTTGTATTTCACTGCACTTCTAATTCAGTTATGATATACTAAAGATGTCATTTTCTGCAGACACAGATGTGTATACAGTTAGGTTGAGTGGGTTGGCTCACTCTAGGGGAATATTCCCACTTTCCCTTCCCCTTCCTCTCAAGTTCCTCTCACCCTGAAAGAATAAATAGAACAATTGTAGCAGAGACAGAGAAAACCTTCTGATAGTTGAGGGCACACTAATAGAAAAGAGATTATTATATTAAGTTGACATGAGGTCCTGGGGCCACCCTGGGAGGATTGCTTCCCAAAAGACAAAGAAGCATTCTACCTAAGCCTTGCATTTTAATGATATCAATGTTAGATGAACCTTAGTAATTGGTAACAGGTAAGAATTAGTAAGAAAAGACTCAACTTATACACAGGGTTTAAAAATTCTCTTTGTGTGTATTTTTTATTTACAGTTTTTTTAAAGGCTTCTGTTTAAGTTCTGTTTTTATAAAAGGATAATTATGTAAAAAAGTAGGCTAGTCTACATACCTACAGATGAAACCCAGCTATTGGAGCATGAGTATGTAACCCAAGAATTCACAATTGATAAAATAATTATGGTATTTTTAAAAGGGAATAGTATTATGATGGCATCAATGAAGGACAATATATCCAGGCTTGGAAATAGTTCAGGTAGCAGGTAAGATTTTTTTCAAGGGTGACTACCTGGAGGATTTCACCTTCATTTTAGTGGTATAGCTTTCTGTTACCATCATAAGCAAGTGACAGAAGTCTTTTCTCTTAGAGGTGACTTTTTTTTCTGGAAATAAGTATCGTAGAATTCACAGTTAGAAAGGACTTTAGAGATGACCTAGTCATCCCTCCTTCTTTTTTAGATCAGCCACAGAGAGGGAAAGGGACCTGCTTCAGGTCATATTTCTTATAGTAAGTACCAGATACAAATTGTAAGTCTTCTGATTCTGAGTCCATGATCATTACTTTTATACTTTCCCAATCCATACCATGTAAACAGTTAATTATCTACCTGAGCTTTGAGTAAGTAAAAAAAAAAAAAAAGTCATCCTCTTCTCATTAATTCTCTCCTCTTCTTTCTTCCGGATGGCATTCAGAACACAGAATCAACCACATCTTTTATTTTGTTTTCCTTGGTCATGCATCATACTGAATTTGTATTTCCTTCATATGCCCATGGGCCCTAGGGTGATATGCACTTGAGAAATAAATCAAATAAGCATTAAGCAAATAAAGTAAGAATGGCTAAAAAAATAGGCAATCATGGTTTGGTGGTGGCTCAGTAAGTTTGGTTCCCATTTTCTAGCCATAGAAAGAAGAAGTTGTTTCTTAATGGTCTTTGGATCCTTTTTTTGGAACCCCTTTGGATTCTGCTCTGCTACACTCACATGGGCTTCTGTAATGCAGAAGACTTTTCTAGTTTGGACACCCAAGATAAATGTTTTTCATACTAGATTCATTTCCCTGATTTTGTTTTAATAAAAAAAATCTTCCTCAGCTTGAAAAATGTTTGAAGATACACATCCCTAGAGGCTGAAACCAAGTAATAAATGGTGAACAGCCTGTGCACATAGAAAACAAGATGTCATTAAGGCCAAAACTGCAATTTTAAGAGGAAAGATTTTTTTCCCCTTAATGAATATATGGGTTTGCTCAGCCATTTCTGCTGAGGCTTTTTTTTTTCACCAAAACACACAACTCCCAGAAAATGTCCTCTCTAAACCCTTGGGGATAGTAAATCTCTCCAACTTCCTGTACTCTTTGCAAATAGATTTGAGCCACTGTGATTTTAAAAATGAAGTGGATGCCAACCACCTCAGTACCTAGAAGTAAAGAGTGCTATCTCTAATCTAAGCACCTCTCTTGTTTTCTGGTTTTTCTTCTATAAAATGAAGGGGAGCTTTAGGGTCCCTTCCAGGCCTGACATTCTGTGGTTCTGTGATTCCATAGGTCTGAAAAAGCCACTGCCCACGTCATACCTCTGGTTCATGGTCATGCCAACTTCACTCAGTGTACAGCTAACTCAGAGACAACCTGATACTCTCTTCCAAAGTGACTTGGTTGATTGAATCCTGCAGGGTAGCTGGAATAAAAGATCAGTTGCTGAGTCTCTCCAATGCAGGGGCAACATATCTGCTGGGCTGAGCAGCTGTGTGTTGGAATGAAAAGCTGCTTGTTGATCTCTGCATTGACTGAATTCTTCAAAAGAATGTGTCATGGAACTGAAATCTACAGGAATGCCTGACAAGTCTGAGATAAAGGCTGCCCTTCTGTTTTCCTTCTGCCAGCCATGGCCTACAAGGAGCAAACAAGGGGTTAACACACAATCTGTAAGTGTAACAAGTACCTTCTTGTACTCTGAGATCCTTTGCCACCCCTCAGACTCAAGTAAGAAGGGTGTTTGAAAATAATTGTAATTATCTGATTCATAGCTAGAGCCCCCACGATTGCCTTCTGTATGCACAGATTAGTCATAAACCAATTATAAGTCAAATATTGGAGCATTTACATAAGACAAAAGGGTAAGGTAAAGCATAAAAGGAAACATCTGGACAATAGCAACTTTCTTACTATGACAATTCAACTGATGATCACTTACCACTGGGAGCTCAGTGTCAGAATGGAGTTCTCTGTAGCTCCTTGGGGTTGAATTTTCCCTTGGCTTCATTTCTGTACTATCAGCTGTGTCCAACCAAACCAAATCTCCTGGATTTCTAATCTTGTAATATATGGAACCCAAACATAAGGGCAGGCAACAAAGCTGGCATCTCCAGCTCCATTGTCCTTTGTTTTAAGATGTTTCAGCTTCCTCTCTATTGCTTTAAGTGCATTATAATACAATACAATACAATTCAATACAATAAACAGCTTATTAAAAACCTACTATAAGCCAGTAAGCACTTGGGGATAGAAATAAGAAAAAAAAAAACCATTCTCGGCCCTCGGCTTATAATCTAATAAGGGAAGACAACACACAAAAGAAAATTGGAGTGTGCAGAAGGACGTCAAGGACTTATCTTGTTCCCAGACAGAATTGCAGAGAGTGGAGTGAGATGGAAGGCTAATGTTTTCTATAAGGGAAAGCTTTTTTTTTTTTCTTGGTGGGGGGGAGGAGTTTAGTACTCTATCCTTCAGAAGGAGGTGGTATCCAAAGCTTGAGTGAGCAGCATGATTGGCTTATCCTGGGAGGGCCATCTTGTTCCAGTGAATCCATGAATTCCCCATGGCTACCAGGAAGGCTATGTTTCTGGTTGTAGAGGCAGCTAGGTAGCTCAGGGGAGAGAACACTGGACCTGAAGTCAGGAAGATCTGATTTCAAATCCTCCCTTAGATACTTATTAGCTGTGTGACTCTGGGCAAGCTATGTTTCCTCATTTGTAAAATGAGGATAATAACAGCACCTATTTCCCAGGGTTAATGAGGTTTAATACTCATAAAGTGCTTTGCAAACCTTAAAGAGCTATGTAAATGTCATCTATTATTATTTTTCCCAGCCCTGGGTGCTGTGCTACTTTTCTTGGCCATTTCTTAGTCTACATTTGCTGGTAGAGTCTTATAGATCCTCATACAAATTTTATGGGTATCTGAGATCCTACCAGCGAACCTGTAGCCTCCAGGCCACATGTGACCCTCTAGGTCCTCAAGCGTGATCCTTTGACTGAATTCAAACGTCACAGAACAAATCCCCTTAGTAATAGTCAGATCTAAGCCATCCTGTAATGAACAAGTGCTCCCTTGGCCCCTCCATTATAGGTATTTGAAGTTGCGTTATTTAAAAAAATGATTAAGGATATTCCTGGCTTATCAAAGGTTTGAAAGGGGTATGGCAAAATTTACTCGGGTTTGAGGAGTAGGGGTTCTAAAATGTTCTTTCTTGATTTATTTCCTGTATTTCAAACTAACTCTTCTCAAGTTTTTAAAGTGATACTTAAGACTTAGATTCTTAAAATCTAGCCACTGCTCAGATTCTTATAATCTAACCACTGCTTACCCATGTTCAGACTCCTTAAGAGTCTGCCCAATATGATGAATGTTCTGACAAACCTTGCCTTTGGCTGAAAGAAGGCTTGGGTGGAATTCTTTTGGGCAGGACCCACGTGTTGTGATTTTGGGGTCCCAGCACCCCTGAACCTCTAAACCGCATCATTTTGGTGGCCCATATGGGGAAACTGTCTAACCCCAAGTTCTTCTCCAGCCAAGACTGGAAGGTATGTAAGCCTCCTCCCTCCCTTCCTTTCTTGCTCTGCAGTTGGGGTTGCTCTCCAAGCACCAAGGCTTGGAGGTGCTTTTCTGGCAGACAGTTAAGAGGCTGTCTAGCACTGGGCCTGATGCTCTCAGGCTCTCGGTCCCCTGGGTCAGTTCGAGGCCATGGACCTGGGTACACCTTCCGAAGCATAGAGAACAAGAATGGATGCCTTATCCGGAAGTGTATCTGTTAATTCCCTCAGCGGAATTGGGGAAAACTGCAGTTGCTTTTTGGTTTCCTGAGGCTTACTTACTCCCTTCCCTCTATGCCCCTGAATTCTCCATCATGGAGGTTACAGGGGAAAGTTAGAACACCTGAAAATATCTTGGTAGATTCTGGAGGTTTTGTGATAGATCATTAAGACATTTAGAACTCCTCCTTACAACTCTGGTCACTCTTTTCTTCCACTCCCTTCACTTGAGTACTTTTGATTTTGCCCTCCCCTACCTGGGGAAAAAGAAGGAGAGGGGAGAGGCAGCAGCTACAGCATGGGCCCCACTGGCAATGGCCTTGGGCTCTGGGGCAACCTTTGCCTGGAAGCATCACCCAGGTTCAGCACATCCTGCTCAAGGTAATGAAGCTAGCCTCCAAACTTGGGTAAGCATGCTCTTTTAAATTTGTAGTTTTAACTGTCAATGATGAGATGTTGATTCTCTGTGTAAAGTAATTTGGAAGTGCATTTAACAAAACTGAAGTCATCTGATTGGTAATGGGTTTGTTTCATGTTTCAAATTGGTGAACTTTCTGTATCAGTTATGTCAAGCAACTTTTCATAATTTGGTTACCTCTAAAATAATTTACTATTGTTGGTTATTGTTTTAATGTGTAAACTAGCCAAAAGGCTTGTTTGGGTTATGTATGGCTTGCTGAGAATTTGCAAGTGTATAGAAATCTCTAATGATTGGCTTTTTACATTAGGATAAATTTAAGTTTTGAGATGTAAATCCTGGAAAAGTTTTTCCCAAACTGTGATTAGTAAAACTTGTTGTTTGAAATAAAAGCTCATAGGATTTTATTTTGAGTTGTTTGATGGGTCATAATCCATCGATAATCAATAATCCACCATCTGAGAGAAATGCCACAAGCTACTCAAAGAAGGTGATATTGGTGGGAAGTCAGCATTGGGAAAAGCTGAGAGGACAATTTTAGCCTCAGTCTAAGATGGGATCCTCTTGGCTCAGTTTCCCCATTATTTTCCTTTGAAAGGGAATGTAACCCACCTGGCTATTCCTGAGTCTGGCTATGAGGTGGATTTGACACTGCATGGTTAGAAAATTGGATTATCTGAATCCAAATAGAGGTAAGGATGTTTTATCCTCTCAAAGTTGGGCCCTAAATCTAGTCCCTGTAGTTTTTTTATGCCAGATTTATGTCTTCCAGACTATGAGCCATTCACCTACAATTGGTAGCAAACAGTGAGTACCAGCCAATGTCCCCCCATCATTCCCTGGATGCAGCCTGTGCTTGGTTCCAGTCAACCTAATCTTTGGGACCCCCTCGAGGCAGGGACCACTCTACGCCCCTTGCCAGCAGGAAGCAGTTTCAGAAGCTGAGACCTTTGCCCCTTACCCCAAAATAATTTGGGTTCCTATTTGTTGAGGGGGGAATGATGGGGTTGGGATCTGGACCCCAGAAAGGAAAAACCCTGGACTTTCCCACATGGCCAAATCTCTGGCATTCCCCTGAGGCTATAATCCCATCAACTGGCCTTTCATTGTGGCTACACCCAATTTCCCCTCCATTGTTTTACCTCCCTATGGCCCCTGGCCATTTCCCCGCACTTAATCCTAGCTAGGCTCCATTGTCCAGGTCCTAGGAATTCTGTTCACCCCAGTTTACTGGCCACTCCCATCCAGATCTCCTTAGACCCCTCCTCCAGTCACTCCAAACTACTTGGCCACTCCTAGATCCCTCCCACAGTCTTTCTGTATATAAGGTCCATCTTTTCTCCATTAAGATGCTTAGCTTCTTAAAATCTAGCCATGGTTCTGTTTCTTAGAATCTAGCCAATAGCCCATAGATGCTCAGATTCCTTAAGAGTCTAGCTAATGTGGCGAATCTTCAATAAACCTTGTTTTTGGCTGCAAAAAAAAAATAAAGTGATACTTAAGACTGTCATGAGGGGTGGAGCCAAGATGGCAGAGTAAAAATAGTGACTTGCTTGAGCTCTCCTCCAAACCCCTCCAAATACCTATAAAAATAGCTCTAAACAAATTCTAAAGCAGTAGAACCCATAAAAAGACAGAGTGAAACAAATTTACAGCCCAAGACAACCTGGATGGTTGATCGGAAAGGTATATTGCACAGGGCTGGGAGAGGAATGTAGTTTGGCGTGGTTGCATAGGCCTTAGTGAACCTGGAGCAAGCCTCAGAGGACTGAATCACAGGCAGCTGTGGTGGTTTCCAGACTTCTCAACCCATGAACACCAAAGACAATTAAAAGGTCAGTAGGAAAAGTGATTCTTTCTGGCTACTTGCAATATTTTCTCCTTGACCTGGGAACTCTGGAATTTGGCTACAATATTCCTAGGAGTTTTCCTTTGGGGATCTCTTTCAGGAGGTGATCAGTGGATTCTTTCAATATCTATTTTGCCCTCTGGTTCTAAAATATCAGGGCAGTTTTCCTTGATAATTTTTGAAAGATGATGTCTAGGTTCTTTTTTTTTGATCATGGCTTTCAATTAGTCTGACAATTTTTAAATTCTCTCTCCTGGATCTATTTTCCAGGTCAGTTGTTTTTCCAATGAGATATTTCACATTCTCTTCTATTTTTTCATTCTTTTGGATTTGTTTTACAGTATCTTGATTTCTCATAAAGTCACTAACTTCCAATTGCTCCGTTCTAATTTTTAAGGAAGCATTTTCTTCAGTCAGTTTTTGGACTTCCTTTTCCATTTGGCCAATTTTGCTTTGTAGGGCATTCTTCTCCTGACTGGCTTTTTGGGCCTCTTTTGCCATTTGGGTTATGCTACTTTTTAAGGTGTTATTTTCTTCAGTATTTTTTTGGGTCTCCTTTAGCAAGCTGTTGACTTGTTTTTCATGATTTTCTTGCATTACTCTCATTTCTCTTCCCAGTTTTTCCTCTGCTTCTCTTACTTGCTTCTCAAAATTCTTTTTGAGCTCTTCCATGGCCTGGGACCAATTCATATTTTTCTTGAGGCTTTGGATTTAGGATCTTTGGTTTTGTTGTATTCTTCTAGTTATATGTTTTGATCTTCTTTGTCACCAAAGTAAAGTAGTCTGACTCTTTTTGTGAGATTTGCTTACGATCCCAGCCAATTACTTGAGTTTTAACTCTTTGTTAAGGTAAGAGTCTGCTTCCAATGTGGAGAATGTACTGTCCCAAGCTTTGGGGGTTTGTTCAGCTGTTTTCAGAGATACTTCTAGGTACCTGTGAATTTTCAGTTCTTCCAAGGTGCTATGATCAAGGGTGAGGTGTTTACTTCTTTCCCAGCCTGTGCTCTGGTCTATGAGTAACCACAAGCAGTCTTTTTTGTCTTGGAACTGTGAGGAGGATTTCCTCTCCACCACCACTACAAGCTCCA
This sequence comes from Vombatus ursinus, assembly GCF_900497805.2. Classification (NCBI taxonomy): domain Eukaryota; kingdom Metazoa; phylum Chordata; class Mammalia; order Diprotodontia; family Vombatidae; genus Vombatus; species Vombatus ursinus. The sequence continues at coordinate 19,110,847 of NW_020950326.1, read as the reverse complement.
CCACGCCAGTGGTCCTCCTTGTCCCAGGATTGCTACCCAAAACTGTGACCCAGATCCAAGCATGGGCAAAGCAAGAGATTCCTGCCTTAGCACTGGCAAAGAGATCCCTGCAATCCTTCTCAGATCAGTCACCCAATTCCCCCTCAGTCTGTGGGCCCAAAGCTTAGGAAGCAGCTGCCACCCCAGGGCCACACTCCAGGACTGAAGTTAGGACCCAGCTTCTCTCTCACCACTGCAGTCACAGACTTTTCCCAGTGACCTTCTAAGTTGTCTTTGGTGTTCGTGGGTTGAGAGTTCTGGAAACTGCCACAGTGCCTGCGATTCAGTCCTCTGAGGCCTGCTTCAGGGTCACTGAGGCCTGTGTGCCCATGCTGGACTGCGTTCCTCTCCCAGCCTGGCATCATATACCTTTCGGATCAACCCTCCTGGTTGTCTTGGGCTAGAAATTTGTTTCACTTTGTCTTTTTTTGTGGGTTCTGCTGCTGTCGAATTCCTTTAGAGCCATTTTTAATAGGTATTTGGAGGGGTTTGGATGACAGCTTAAGCAAGTCACTGCTTTTACTCTGCCACCTTGGGTCTGCCCCCGAGAATCTACATTTTTAGCAGATTCTGTCCTCAATATTGGAGACACCAAAGAAAGATTGTGGGGGATGACAGTGACAAGCAGGTGCACAACTTGTACTACTGATCCTCATTGATCTCATGGTGATCCTAGGCATCCTATGTGGTTTTTAGATCTGGCTCAGGGTTTGGAGGGTAGATGGAGCCCTCAGCTTTTTAATCTGGTCAAAAAGCATTTCTGAGAAAGGGGTTTAATGGCCTTGGGTGTAGATGATAAAGGGACTAGTCAAGGGAGCAGAGCCAACTGAGTGTCTAGTGCTTGGCAAGGGTGGAGAGGAGTGAGTAAATGCCACTCCCCTCTTCAGATGCTGGTACCTAGGACAAAAACCCAGGTTGCTCCATATGAAGTGCTGCTCATTATATACTAGTCTTTAGGAGTCAACATGTTTTAAAATCAGAGGTAAAATAGGTCTGATTCTATGACTTAAAACTCTAAAAAAGGAGTATGACTCAAAAGGAATGAAAATTTGGAACATTAAATTAGACTACCCATTTTCAAATAATTCCAATGACAAGGAGGAGTTAAAGAAATCAATGTTGTTGCAAGGAAAGTTCTATGATGAACATAGATTTTTTTTTTTAAAGACATTCCACTCACAGTTAAGAAATAATATAAATGAGTGACGTGGACTTATAAGAACAGTGAAAATAAAACTAAAGCCTAGTATGAAATGGAGCATGACCCCCAAAATGCTAATAATGGTCAAATGGATTGATTTTTCTTAATGCTATATTTAGAGTAAGACTGAACAATAAGAAAAGGACAGACTCATTGCTTGTGGGCAGGTGGTTAATGCATCTAATTGATAGATAAGACGCATGAAAATATTGCTTTGCTTTCAACTTCCTCATCAAAGAGAATGATATTCAAAGTATAAAGAGTAAAATGAACATAGTTAAACAGAATCGAATCCCAGGATAAATGGCATACAAAAGAGTAACTAACTCAAGTACAGAGAGAAATTACATTCTGTGGAACTGTCCAAATATTAAAATTTCATTCCCAAATTATTGCTCATAATCTTTGAAATATCATGGAGAATCTGAGAAAGACATTGAAATTTTGTATTCAAATAAAAAAGAAAGCAGCAATCACTTGGAACCAGCATGTATTGATTTCCAGGAACAAATTTTATTTAAAAAAAACAACCTCATTACCTTTTTTATAGTCTTATTAGGTAAATCAAAGATTTTGTGGACATTAGTTATTTTGATTTCAACAAGGCCTCTGACAAAGTCTTTTATTATATATTTTTGGAAAAGTTGGAAGATAATTTAATTAAATAGATTCATAACTAGTTGGGAACCATACCCAAAGAAAAATTGACAAATGAATGTTTCAGTGTAGAGAGAGGTCTTCAGTGGCATACTGCAGGACCCTCTTTGTTGTGCTTTTTAACATTTTTATTGAAGACTCAAATGATGAAGGAATGGAGAAAAATATGTGTATATCAAATTTAGATGAAGATATAGTCATTAAATTTGGAAGTGGGCAAAGGGATAGCTGTGTTAGACAGTAGAATCAGGATTTTTAGATGTCTTTATAGGCTGAGTGAATATAACAGTTGATAGATAAAGGCAAATGTCTGCACTGCATAAGGTTAAGTTAAGGCTCACTTGTCATTGGAGGAGTCCTTGTGAAAAAGTCCTTTGGTTAATTTTGAAAAAGGACGAATAGAAGTCAATAAAATGATGCCATTTCTAGAAAAGGTAAAAAAAATACCTTAGGCAACATTAATATAAGTATAATGTCAAGATCAAGAGAAATATTTTTATAACATCTTTACGTGTAAGAATCTATTTTTGTGACAAATGTTATTTTGTTTGGAGTTTCTGTTGGTCAAAGTGAAATTAGTTGCATACCATTTTGGAGACTGGTATTTGTGTCCACAATTTCATTAAATTTTAATTGATATTCTATTTAATGAAAGAATGTAATAATACTAAAAAGTTAATCAGTTATTTGCAGACCACCACAGAAACAAGAATGAATTTCTTATTTTTGACAGTATTATGCATAGAAAAAGGACCAGATTTAAGAGGACAAATGTGGCAGTGATTTGGACTCTTACCTTCCATTCACTGTGCACAGTTGACCATTAGTCATGTGGCTTAGTTGCTCCTGTATCCACCTTAGGGGGAAATCTCTGTTACATTTGTTTTTCTCTTAGTTGTCCAATTTTGTTTGAGTATCCTTGGAGACTAAACCAGTAATTTATTCAGCAACAGTTTGCCATCCTGTTGCCCTTTATTGAAGTTTTTCTGTAAATGTCTATAGAAGAGTATCTGTTCATTCCTCTACCTATACCCATTCAATAACACATTCATTCCCATTCATTTGACATTCACAACATACACACCTTTAATAAGAGCTGACTATATACACATAGCACTGTGTGCTGGGCATGCCTTTTTGACCTCTTTCTTAGACTCACCAACTCTTCAAATCTCATCTCAGCAAACATTTCTTTTCCCCTGGCCTCTGACTCTAATAAAACAAATCAAATTCACTTCCCTTAGCTTTCCAGCTTCCCACAATTCAATCACATTTACCATCACGTTATCCCATGGCCTTTCTCTTCCTCTCCTCAATATAAGTTTAGCAGCTTCCTGAAGAGCATATGAACCCACATGTGAAAAAAAGTAAAGGAATGCAGAAATGAAACATAAAGGTTATAATAGTAAAACATGATTAAGGTAGAAGATGGGGAAGCAAAGGTTCTCATAGGAGTCTTTACTCCTTCCCTTGTAACTCATGTACTTTTAAAAGACCAGTTAGTCTGGTAAATGTAATAGGTAATGCCAATGATGGGGGGTGGGCAGTTGTAGCATGTTACTTCCATGCTTAGGAGATGATGGACTGCTCACTACAGAGGATAGGAGCTGGGTCAAAGTGACCTCTTGCTGCTTGGTAAGAAAATATATTCTTCTAGGGCCCAGGCTGCTAATCCAAGGAAGGCCCTTGTTGCAGGGTGTCACTGACAATTAAATGTTTCTTTCCTATCTAACTGCTTCATGTAAATGGAGCCTGTCTTGAAACATGTTTAGACAGAGTAGAAAACTGCTTATTGTATTTTGACCCAGCCAGTCCTAGGAAGGTACACCAATGAAAAGTATTTCTCCTACTGGCATGTCTAAGTACCTATGGCCCTCTATTTTAGAGTCAATCAATCAATAAATTAACAAATATTTACTAGATGCATGAGAGGCAATATAGTATTGAGGTTAGAGAGCTGGGCTCAAAGCTAGGAAAATCTCAGTTCAACTCCCACTTTATATTGGCTGTGTGATCCTGATTAAATAATTTAACTTTTTCATTCCCTGGAATACTCTAAGTTGCACAGAGGTCTCATATGCATTGATAGAGGAGTTTTCTCATTATTGGGGACCTCCTCTATATTAATGAAATCCTGGGTTCAGGCCCTATCCTATCCCCAAAGTGGTGAACATGTACTGTATAATTAAGATAGTGCTACTAGCTGTAGAAGATACAAGGAGGTGAAAGGGTCATTTAGAAGTGTATAGGACCTTAGAGATAGTCTAGTCCAATCCCTTAATCTTACAGAGGAGAGGGAAAGTGACTTGTTCATGATCACAAAGGTAGTAAGCCCCAAATCATGATTTGAACAAAGGCTTTCTGACAGTATATCAAGTTCTCCTTTCACTAGACTTTGTTACCCTTCAAAAGGTCATCAGCAGTAAGAAACCTGTGTACTTGGTGGGTAAACGAGACCTATATATCTAACCCAGAGAACAACAGAAGGCAGTATGAAATGAAAGACTATGTTGTATGATAAAGACCAGAAGTGGTATAGGAATTAATTGGAGATGAATTCAATACTGCTTGGAAGAGTTAAGAAAGACTTTTCAAAAGGAGATGAAATTTGATCAGGGGTTTGAAGGCTGAATAGGCTCTCAAATGGAGAGGAAAGTCAGGCATTCCATTTGTGCATGAGGGGGTAACAACATGAACAGAAGATCAAAACTCTTGTGACTTTGGGCACCTGGGTTTGAAGAATCTTCTTTAAAATGTCAAATATACAAGGAGGCAGGAAACAGTGGTCCCACTCTACTCTAGAACTCTTTACTATTCCAACTTCAGGATGGGGTGTTTTGGCTAATCATAATTTTGCAAATATCACTCAAGTCCCTGTCTGGTTCATTATTTACCAAAAGAACAAGCAGGAACCATAAATCAAATAGCAAAGCATTTAACTGGCAGAGAATAGAAAAATAAATAGTAAAGAAAACCAGACATTATAATCATGTTTAACCTCCCCAACCCATTCAGGAAGGGGTATAATCTTAAAAATCATAAACACCTTAGTACCAATTGGCTTATTAGCTCACTAGCATAGTACCTTAAACAAAGTAAAGGCTTAATAGATATTAAATTTGATGAAATCATTAAATGAAGAAATTAAAGAAATGGGAGTTATGAGGGTGCAGGAGGAGAGATGATTTTCTATATTAAGCATTAATTAGGGAGGGAGGCCTAGGTGGACAGAATTTGGGGAGAAAATTGGATAACTATGTAGTACAGGGAAAGATAGATACACAAAGAAGAGACAGGAGTAAGCTAGATTAAATGAAAAGACAGACCTGAAGGGAAATATGGGTAGCTTATAATGGAATTCATAGTAACTTCTGGGGACATCTTTAAGTAGTAGAGTACAAGAATAGGGAGACCAGGGCACTGAATGCAGAATGAAGAGATTAGTCCTTTTCTATGAACTCTTCATTACCTCAGAAAGAATATTTCGTTTCCAAAGGTCTCCAGGTGGAAAGCTAAATTGTAGGGTGGGCCTTCAGCAAAACCATGAAATTGGTAAAAACTTATCTTCTCTATTTGACCGACGTCCCTTCTGGGGCTTCATTTTTTAGGTCCTCTCCTTGGGAGCCTAACGCTCCCTGTGCTCTGGGTGAAGTCGTCTTTAGAAAGATTTTTATCTAATATAATTATGCATGTGTGCTTTATGTTTGGGTACTGAAGGGTAAGCTCATTATCTGGAATTCCCTGACAATATCAGGTAAATGATAAACTGTATTTCTGTTTTGTACATTGGGTTTTCCTTTCTGAGAGGCAGCATGGTAGTAATAGTACAGAGAAATGAGAGCACTGGGCATATAGGTAGGCCAGAGAATAGCCCAATTTTATTGAAACAAAATGCAAAGAAAGAGAGCAGTATGAGATGTGTGTGGAAAGGTAGCTCAACTTAATTTTGTTGATAAGTTGAAAAGACATAAATGTCAGGCTGAAATGTTTTAATTTTATTCATGTGCTATAGCTAATATTTTTGAGCAGAGAACATTCTAGGTTAATAAAATGTTTTCATTCAAAAATTATTAATTGCCTATTATGTGCAGGGCACTACACTAGGTATTGGGGATACAAAAATAAAATTGAATCAATTTGCCATTAAGGGTCTTACATTCCACAGGGAGAATGGGCATTAATAACTAAACAAAGTATATGGAAAGGTATACAAAGTAATTGCAAGCAGATAGTGCTAACAACCAGCAGAGTTAAGAAAGACCTTGTGTAGGAATTGATATTTGAGTTGTATTTTGGTAGGATGGAGGGGTTTTCTGAGTTAGAGAAGAGGCGAGAATGCAGTCCATACATGGTGGCCACCTTGAGTGAAGGAAAATAGGTAGAGGATGTATTGTTGTGTATGAGGGGCAGGGAAAAAAATCAGTTTGACCAAAATAGAGAGGGTATTAAAGGGAGTGAGATAAAATAAGACTGGAAAGGGAAAATTGTGGAGGAGCTTAAATGATAGGCTATGGTTTTTGTATTTGATCTTATATGTGATAGGGAGTCACTAAAGGTTTTTTAATGGTGATTGTGGGTATGGAATTGGGGTCGGTAACATGGTTTGATTGGGAGTCGGGAATGATTAACTGGATGGTTTTTTCTTTTGGTCCTTTAAAACTTATCTATCTATCTATCTATCTATCTATCTATCTATCTATCTATCTATCTATTTAACAAAACCAAGTTAGTTCTTCGATACTCTCAAGGAAACAAAGATGATGCAAAATATTAGCAATGCAATCAATACAGTTGTAAAGAATATTATAACCTCCCCTTTCCTGTTAATTTTTATATTTGATATTTATTGGCTTTTTCTAATTAAATTATCTGCATTAAGAATGTCCAAAGAGAGCAGTTGGGTCAAGATAGAGTTATGAGTGTAAATTTTAATTCAAAAAATCAATTTTGTTAATAAAAACAGCAAAAGTAACGATGCAGTATGGCCCCCCTCCATTTTAACTCACCCAGTGCTCCTTGCTGTTTTCTTGCCAGAATTCTCTGCAGTAGAATTTTGGAATATTCCCAGCATCCACTGGTTCCTGGCTGCTTGATGGACCCCCTTTGGCATTCTAGCAAAACCTATAGATCCCTTCTCAGAAAAAAATTAAATAATTGAAAGAAACTAAATTTCATTTTATAGGTTAGGGGAAATAAAAATGTAATTTTTTTCTATTCAAGTTTGTGGATCCCCTGAAATCTATTATTAAGAACCCTTGCTCAAAGGGATCCTTAGAGCACAGACTTCAGCCCCTATGCCCCAAACCCTCCTTTCTCCATAAAACTGACTCTGTCTAGCTCAGTCCACAAGGATCTCCTTTTTCTTAATATATCATCAACACTTTATTTGTAACAAGAAAATCAAGGGAGTTTGAGAGTTCCCATTCCCAAGTAATTGATCATCCCATCTTCCTTCACAAGAATGGGGCATCCTGTTCCACGAGAAAGCAACTGCTAAGAAAATGGTAGGGTATCATAAGTTCCAGCAGGGGCATATAGCAGAACCAGGCAAAGATATACAGACATACAAACATTTGTCACTTCCATCTGCATCTGCTGGAATTCATGGTTGACCTCTACCCTAACTGCTACTAACTGAGAGGGTCACATTTTTAGGACTGAAGGGAGGAGAATAATTGTTTGGTCCCTCAGGTCTAAGATCTTTTCTCTGGGTCATGTGAGTTCTAGCACATGTAACTTATCCGGTTCCCTTTTTTTTTGCCCCAAGTAAGCCAGTAATGCCTCTTGGAGGGAAGATGCTTCTTCATCCCATTTACCAAGTACTGTGCTCCTTGGAGCTCCCCAGGAGATGAAATGGGAAGAGATCAAAAGGTTCTATAAGCTGATTTTTAATAGATCAGCACAAAGATGTGGGATATGCTGAAACATAAGCTCATTAGGTCATCAGGAACTCTTTTTATCAACACTTAGCACACATATCAATTATATTCAATTTAGAAGTTTATCATTTAACAAGCAAGTAACACTTACTATTGGGGCAAGGGCTATTTAATTCTAATATTTGTGTCTCCAGTACCTACCACAGTAATTGGCATCTGAAGCACTTAATAAATGCTTTTGATTGGTTGATACAGCTAACCCTTCTGCTAAATACTGTAATCCCTGAAAAAGCAGAAGATACATTTCTTATTTGCAAAAAACTTAATAATGTAGTTAGGGAGGCTTGACAAACAAACAAAAAATAATTAGGAAATAACACAAGACAGAATATAATTGCTAAATTGCCTGGTACAGACTGCATACATATGTTGTAACATTTGCCATTATTGAAATAGTTTTTTTCCCCCAAGCACATTTCCTTTAGGGTTGTTAGTTTAGATAACATTCTCAAAACTATGCAGAAAGGGAGCCTTAGAAATATATTATTAGCTGTATATCATGAAATAAATTATGGCTCCTGTAGCTCTTTGGATTTGCACCATTACCCTAGGATAGCTTCAGCTCCCTAAGTGTGCTATGTTTCTCTCTAGTTCTTTTCCCTTAGAGTGAGTTTGTCATTATAGAGTGGAAGAAGCACTGAATTCAAAAGTAAAAGACTTGAGTTCAAATCTCATAGCAGCTCTGTATTTATCTGTAGAGTTCTGGGCAAGTCACAGTATCTCCCTGGGACTCTGTTTCTTCATTGATAGAATGAAAGAGATGGAAAGAATGATTTCTAAGATCCTATTAAGTTCTATCTCATCTGGTCCTGTGAGAACAAATCAAACACTCCCAACCAGCTGGCTAGCTACTAGACATTTTTTTCCTCAGTTTTGCAACATTTTGGAGGCATAAAAGACCCTATAAACCACATATTTCACATGTTTTTAGTTGTCACCTCTGAGGAAATTGAGAGGATTAGTGCAGTAAGTGGTTAATTGTGGAAACTGAGTGAACCACACTGACTCCATCTTGTGACTCAATTCTGGAGCTAGCACAGTTCCCTTTCTATTCAGTTATGGGTCTAGTCCAGCTTTTGTACTGTGAGAGAACTTTATTCAGTTGTGGAAGTTGAGAGAAACTGTGTTTCAATATTTGAACCTAGCCCTGCATGGCTGGGTAGCTGGACCACTTTTACCTGCTCTTTAGAGACCCTTAATTAAGGACCTAGGTTATACTAATCAGGAACTGAGTAAAATCTAAAGACTGATGCAAGGAGTTTTCTCAAAATTATATACCTCAGGTGACCTGTATGTCTCATCTGAAAACTGGCTCCATACAGATCAATCATTTATTATTTACGTGTTCCTTTGATGTTCACAGACACTTGGGGGAGAGTGGGATACCTCCTTTTCTGGTTTCAGGGAATTGCACCTGTTTGTTCTCTCCCTCCCAACTTGGAAAATCCCTAATCTTTCTTCCAATTAGAAATCAGATTACCTAATGTGCATTGTTTCATTTTAATTAATTGACCTTATTTGATTATTTTTAATTTATAAAAGTCTGTGTTTCTCTGTATTCAGGGGCCAAGCCTAAGCTGAGGAAGTCTGGACCTGGTTTGTTAAGAAATTATCATGCATTGCTTAATAAATTGATATGCATGGAAGCTCAAAACTTTGTTTCCTTGGTCATTTAATCTTTCACTCATCACACCGCTATAAAACTCAACCTCAGCAAAACCTTTTGCCCACTGAACTCTTAAATATGTAGTTTGGTACAGTATAGGAGGCATTGTGGTATGGTGGAAAGAACATTTGATTTGGAGTCCAAAGACGTGGATTAATATCCCTTCTTTAATACTCTATGTGTGATTTTGGGCTAGACACATAGGCTCTGTAGGACTCAATTTGCTCATGTATAAAATGAGTTGGTTGAACTATATAAATTTTAAGGTTTAATTCAGCTCTAAATCTGTAGTTCTATTATCTCATACCAGGGGTGGTTGGGAGATTGAGGATGAAGACAAAAATAACAGAGGAATGAGGGAAGAACATAGAACAGGGGACTACCTCAAATCCAGAGACAGTTGTTAGATTTTTAGTGTGAGAATCTATACTTCAAATATCAATGAACAAATGCTTCAATTCTGGCTTGATTTATTGTTTTGCTAATTTTTTAGACATTAGAAAGTGATGGAGAACATATTAACTGTGCCAATTTTGGGGGGGAGGAGTAGGAGTCAATTTTTTTATATATGTTATTTATTATTTATTTATTCTAATATTCTTTTCTTTTTAAATTTTGAGTTTCAAATTCCCTCCTCTCCTACAACTCCCCACCCACTGAGAAGGCAAACAATACAACATCAATTATGCATGTGAAATCATGCAAGACATATTTCCATATTGGTCATATTTCAAAAAAGCAAGAAAAATAAAAATGAGAAAACTAGAATTCACTTTACACTGACTTCAGTTCTCTCTCTGAAGGTGGACAGCATTTTTGGATCATGAGTCCTTTGGAATTATCTTGGGTCATTGTATTGATGAGAGTATCCAAATCTTTCACAGTTGACTATCATTACAACATTGCTGTTACTGTGCATAATGGTATTCTGGCTCTTCCTTCTCTCTCTCTCTCTTTTTCTCCACACTGAGATATATATATATATATATACACATATATATATATAAACATAATACATATAAATACACACACATGTATAAACACATATGTCACACACATATACAGGTATATATAGACGTTTTTCTAAAACTACCCCTTCATCATTTCCCACCCCACAATACTACTTCATCACACTCATATATCACAACTTGTTAAGCCATTCTCCAACTGATGAGCATCCTCTTGATTTCAAATTCTTTGCTACCATAAAAGCTGATACAAATATTTTTGTATAAATAGGTCCTTTTTCTTTGATCTCTTTGGGGTACAGATCTAGTAGTGTTATTGCTGGATCAAAGGTAATCACATTTTCATAGTCCTTTTGATCATAGCTCCAAATTGTTCTCCAGAATGGTTGGACTAGTTCACTGGTCCAATAGTTTATTAGTGTACTTATTTTTCCCTCATCCCCTCCATCATTTGTCATTTCTGATTAGTGTGAGGTGGTACATCAGGTTTTTTTTTTAAATTTGTCTTTTTCTAATCAATGGCAATTTAGATCATTTGTTCAAATGACTATAGATAGCTTTGATTTCTTCTTCTGAAAACTGCCAGTTTATATCCTTTGACCATTTAAAACTTGAGCAATGGCTCTTATTTTTAGAAATTTTACTCAGCATATATTTGAGAAATGAGGACTTTATCAGAGGAGCTTGCTGTAAATTTTTTTGATATTACTTCATTATCTATGGTACCTTTTAGCAAAATGTAGTTTCCCTGATTATCCCTTTTAATTAGGTCTATTTTTGCTTATGATTTGACTGAGATCATATTTGCTACACCTACTTTTTTTGTTTAACTGAAACACATTAGATTCTGCTCTGCCCCTTTAATTTAACCCTTTGGGTGTCTTTCTGTTCCAAGTGTATCTCTTGTAAATAACATATTGTTGGATTGTGGTTTCTAATCTATTGGGCTATCCACTTACATTTTATGGGTGAGTTCATCCCATTCACATTCACAGTTATGATTACTAACTGTGCATTTCCCTTTGTTTCTTCTTCTTTCTCTTTTTAACTTGTCCTTCCTTAAAAAGTCTATTTTGCTTCTAACCACTGCCTTCCTTAATCTGTTCTACATTTTGTTACCCTCCTCCTTTTCTCTTATCCTCTTCCCCTCCTATCTCCCTATTGGTTAAGTTATATTTTTATACACAATTGAATACATATATATATATATATATATATTTGTGTATATATATATGCATATATATACTTCTATATAATGTTTGCGTGTATACACACACTTGCACACTTTCCTCTTTGAACTAATTTAATTCCAATGAGAGTGAGGTTCTAGCATTGCCTGCCACCCCACTTCATCCATTTTCCTTTCCACTGTAAAAGCTCCTACTTATGTACTTCTTTTATGTAAGAAAAATTTCCCTAATCTACCTCTCCCATTTCCCTTCTCCCAGTGCATCCTTCTTTCTTACCCATTCACTTTTTCTCAGGTCATTTTAACATGATTCCCATTCATGCCCTCTATCTATGTAAGCTTCTTTTAACTAGCCTAATAATGATAAGGTTCTTAAGAGTAACATGTATCTGTCATCTTCTCATATAATAATGTAAATAGTTTAACTTTGTTGAGAATTTTATGATTTTTCTTTCATGTTTACCTTTTTATGCTTCTCTTGAGTCTTCTGTTTGAATGTCAAATTTTCTATTCAGCTCTGGGTTTTCCATCAGGAATAGTTCTCTATTGAAAGTCCTCCATTTCATTATTTATCCATTTCCCTCCAAAAGATTATACTCAGTTTTGCTGGGTATATTATTCTTGGTTGTAATCTTAGTTTTGTTACCCTCCAGAATATCAGATTCCAAGTCCTCTGCTCTTTTAATGTGGAAGCCACTAAATCTTGTGTGATTCTGATTGTGGCTCCATGATATTTGAATTGTTTCTTTCTGGCTGCTTACAGTATTTTCTCTTTCAACCAGGAGTTCTAGATTTTGGCTATTATATTCCTGGAAGCTTTCATTCTGGGTTCTCTTTCAGAAGGTAACAGTAGATTCTTTCAATTTCTATTTTGTCCTCTGGTTCTAAAATATCAGGGTAGTTTCCCTAGATAATTTCTTGAAATATCATGTCTAGACTCTTTCCTTGGTCTTGGCTTTCAGTTAATCCAATATTTCATTAGCTTTTTCTGATGTTTTTTTCTGATGACATATTTCACATTTTCTTCTACTTTTTCATTCATTTATCTTTATTTTATTGTTTTTTGATCCCTCATGGAGTCATTAATTTCCAGTTGCTCCTTCCTAATTTTTAAGGCATTGTTTTCTTCAATAAGATTTTGTACCTCTTTTTACATTTGGTTAATTTTGTTTTTTAAGGAATTCCTTTCTTCAGTGAATTTTTCTGTTCCCCCCCCCATTTTTATCATTGGGCCAATTCTATTTTTTAAGGTGATTTTTTCTTCAGTATTTGTTTTGTGCCTCTTTACCAAGGTGTTAATTCTCTTTTGATACTTTTCTTGCATCATTCTCATTTTTTCCTTATTTTTTTTTTTTTTAACCACTCTCATCTCTTTCTTTAACTCTTCCAGTAATTCATGTTGAGCTTTGGCTATTTTCACATTGTTGTCTTCTTCTGAGTTTATGTCTGGGTTTCCCCTATCACTGTAGTAGCTTTTTATGGTCAAATTCTTTGTTGTTGTTGTTTACTTATTTTTCCAGTATATTTGTTGACTTTGAACTTTATGTTAAAGTAGAGCTGTGCTCACCTTGGGGTCTTGAAGCACTGTCTCAAACTTCTGGCTTTTCATGTTGCTTTTTTCAGAGCTAGTTCTTAGGTCTGCAAGTTTTTGGTGCTTCCAATGTGGTATGATATTGGGAGCAGTATGGTTTCTACTCTTCTGGTCTGCTCTCTGGTCCAGGAAGGACCCCTGGAGTCTGGGAAGGGTTCCTGCTCTACTGTAGCCACAAGCATTAGTATTTTCTTTGCCTTGGAACTGTAAACAAGGCTTCTGCTCCCTTGTGACTGACCCCCAGCACTCCTCTCTGTCTTGGAACTGTGACTTAGAACTGCATGTGGGCAATAGAGTTGACAATCAGTGCTAGCTGTATCCAGTGCCAGCAAAGGGCCTTTCTTTCTGACCATTTGTATGACCTCCTTATGTTCTTTTGACTGAGGGCTCCTGAATCTGTTGCTGATGCTGCTGCAGCCACTGTTGTTGCTGCCAAACAGGTTTTCACCCCAGGGTCATAAACTTCAATTGTTCACCTCCTTAGTTTTCTTAGCTCCAAAAATGTCTCATTCTGACCTTTTGTTGGCTCTGCTTCTCCAAAATTTCAATTGAGGCATTGTTTTAAAGTTGTTTGATGGAGAATGTTGAGAGAGTTCATTTGGGTTGCTTCTAATCTGCCATCTTGGCTCCCCCTTACCCAATCCTGTGAGCCAATTCTTAAATGTTTACCACCACACTTCTGGCCTAGGGTATCATCTGATGTTTGAAAAAAAAAAACCACTGATAAATTGAAGTGTTTCTGGAAAAACAGAAGAATGGTGAATAGCCTTAAGATCATGTCATATGAAGAGAATTTGAAAGAAATAGAGGTGCCTGGCTTACAGAGAATTGGGAGGGGGGAATACAGTGTACGTCCTTGAGTATTTGTAAGACAATCATATAGCAAAGAAATTAGAGTTTTTCTGCTTGACCCCAGAAGAAAGAAGGAACAATGGAACTTGCAAAGATGTAAATTTAAACTCGAGGTAAAGAAAAATAATCTAGTGATTGGAGTTGTCTCAGAATAACATGTATGGCAGTCTCAGGAAATACCGAGTTTTTGTTTATTGGTTTTCCTCAAGCAAAGGCTAGGTAACTACATGATATCTGGTGCATTGTTGAAAGAACTCTATTTCAGGACTAGATAGGCCCTAGGGTCCCTTCCAACTCAAATGCTGTACTTCATATCTCCTTTGTAAAGACTTTCTGTAAGCCCCTCCCCTGTTTTGGGCTTCTCAGAAGACCTCTTTCACCCTGGTGAAGGGTGGAGAATTTTACTTTTTATGGTTAGGTGAAAAATTGTGGGATTTAACTTCTTATTTCAGCTGGTAGCAAATGAGAATGAGTTAGATAGAAATGCTTTAAAAGATTTAGAATACAGTACAGCTGTATCATCATATATGTATTATCATGAAGCACATACAACAATGGCAAGAGCATGACAATTCTGTTCCATTTGCATAAGTTAGAGTTGGTGAGTGTTCAGCAGGAAACCTGAAAGTAATTCACATTTCCTATGTTACCTCTGTCCCTCTTCATGTCTTCTACAAATGCCTATTAGTAAGAGAAATGTTGGTTTAGAATTTGAATTTAACTACTGAGAAATCAGAATTTTGTTGGAACTTATGCTTGTTTGAAAATCCAATTTAAATATGTTTTCAATTAGTATATTAAAGCAGAAGTTCTTAACCTTTTTATGCTGTGAACCCCTTTGGCAGTCTGTTGATACTTATGGATTCTGTCTCAGAATAATATTTTTAAATGTATACAATAAAATACATGGGATTACAAAGAAAACCTATTACATGGAAACACAGTTGTCAAAATGCTTAAAAAAATCAAGGACCTCAGGTTAAGAACTCCTGAATTAAAGAAATACTGTAAAATGTTTTAATTTATTTTACCCTCCTTGTGCTATACATGTATGTTACTATAGTACTTACTGTAAGAACCTTTGTTAGTGTAAGTATGCCTTTTACCAAAATAAATTGCAACCACTCTACAGCTCATAGTCTTTAAAAGTTTTGTGATTGAAAAATTTACCATCCTGTGGCCAATCTGGGAACAAACATCTCCAAATTTAGCTAGGTTGGTCCTCAGATGATAGTTATACAGTTCATCAGTGACATGAACTTTTAAGCCTTTCAATTGTGGTAGGACTTATCAGAGCTTGCAGTAAGTTGCTATCACCTTTGAGATGACAGAGCTTCTACCTCTCTGTCATCCTAGGGCATTTGAAAGGGCAAGAGTGAAGCCCTTCTCTACTATCCATGTGCATGTATATATACACATGTGTATATATGTATATGTATATAAATATAAGTACGTATGTGGAGTATCCCCAAAGTCAGTGCAAATTTAAGCATACATACATATACATACATACATACACACAGAAACACATATACAAACATACACATACATATATATGTGTAAAAGGAAAACCAAAATTAAAACATTTTAAGTAGTATCTTTAATAAATACCCTGATGCTATATTTAAATTTGATTTTAAAATAAACATATGAATTTGGATGTGTATATATTTATTTTTTTCCCTTTGTTTCATGGTTGCCTTTAATGACCCCAAAATTCTTTCGGAAACAAAGATCCATTTTTTTGATACTAATATTCTACCAGACTTGTATGACCATGAGTCATGTAACACTATAGTCTCCAAAAAAATAAAAATGAGTAGTACTCAGTGGACATGGTAGATGTGAAGAGGCTGCAACTCATGCAAAGAAGGTACTGCAGAGAATGGGTAGAGTAAAAGATGTTATTAAAGAAATGGGTTGGTGACATGGTAAGAGTAAGAGATAAATGAACATCTTATGTGCTCCACTGAAAAACACAAGGTCAAGAGAAAGAGAGGAAGGCTTCCAGCACATTCAGTGGACCCCCGTGATACCTTTATGGGAGGATGGGCAGCCATGGGTGGGTTATAATCTGCATTGTTTGAATGAACATCCACACTGATAACTAAAAAGATATATAACATGGATGATTATATTCATTTATCCCCACCTGACTTAATTGAAAGTGAAATGATTATTTATGGAGCATTAAGATAAGCAAATTGCAAAATAAAAATTTTTTCCCATTGCTGGTTTACTCTCATTATGCCTCAGGGACCAAAAATCATTTTTCTAGCTCTCTACAGGAGTCTTGTGTTTCACAATAAGATGCATTCCTGCCCAGTTGTATGTAAATTGAATTTTAAAATAAATAGAATCCTATTATTCCACTGAATTACATTATAATTTAATGTACCATTTCATAGGAAGACTTTGGGCTATTTGTGCCACTGCTGTTGCCACAAGGCCTTTAAATTCAGGGTATGCACAGGTGTTAAACTCTCCCTACAGAAGCTACAACCACTTAGAGAATGGAAATTGTAAGGGTAGTGACAGCTCTGCAGAGTTCTACTTCTTGGTTTCCATATGGGTAGTTGAATGTGCTCAAAGATATACCTTTGAAAAAGACACAATCTTTAAAAATGTTTCATCATATTTTGTTTTGTTAAACATTTCCCAATTACATTTTTCTGAATTCCTATCAGATTATATTTTTTGAATTTATTTTTAAAATTAAAAATAATTTTCAATTCTAAATTCTCCCCCTCTCTCCTGTTTCTCACATCCCCTTAGGAGGCAAGAAATATGATACCCTTTATACATAATGAAGTCATGTAAAACACATTTCCACATTAGCCATGTTGCAAAAGAAAATAAAAGAAAAAAAATAAATAAAGTAAAAGAAAAATATGCTTTATCTCCATCCAGAGTTCATCAGTTCTCTCTCTGGAGATGGATAGCACATTTTACTAAGAGACCTTTGAGAATGTCATGGATCATTGTATTGATCAGAGTAGCTATTCTTTCATGGTTGATTGTTGTTACAATGTTGCTATTACCTATGTACATTGTTCTCCTAGTTCTGCTCATTTTACTTTGCATCAGTTGATATGTCTTTCTAGATTTTTCTGAAACCAATCCTTCTGTCATTTTTTACAGCACAATATTATTCCTCCACAATCCTATACCCCAACTTGTTTACCCGTTCCTCAATTAATAAGGTTTCAGTTTCTAATTTTTCGCCACCACCAAAAGAGCTGCTATGAATATTTGTATATATGGGTCCTTTCCATTTTCCTTTGATCTATTTGGTCTAGTAGCTGTATTCCTGACTTGAAAAGATATTCACATCATCATCAAAGTAATCTTCCTAATGCACAGGGATGGCCATACCATTCATTTGTGTCAAAAACTCCAGTAGCTCCACTTTGCCTACAGAATAAAATGCAGACTCCCCAGTCTGGCATTCAAGGCCTTCCACAGTTTGACCCCAACTTACCTCTTTATTTTTATTTATTTATTTATTTTTGTCTAGGCAATGGGGTTAAGTGACTTGCCCAGGGTCACACAGCCAGTAAGTGTCAAATTTCTGAGGCCAGATTTGAACTCAGGTCCTCCTGGCTCCAGGGCCAGTGATCTATTCACTGCACATCTAGCTGCCTCTCTCTTTATCTTTATTTAAGACAATATTCCTTTATATTCCTTATGAGCCAAATTAGACTCATAGCTTTTGTTGCTAGCTATTATTTTTCCCCTTTCTCTTCTTAGTGCATTTGATTGGAAACTTCTCTCTCTCTCTCTCTGTCTCTCTCTCTGTCTCTCTGTCTTTCTGTCTCTCTGTCTCTGTCTCTGTCTCTCCCTCTCTCTCCCTCTCCCTCTCCCTCTTCCTCTCTCTCTCCCTCTTCCTCTCCCTCTTCCTCTCCCTCTCCCTCTCTCCTCCTCTCTCCCCTCTCTCTCTTTCCTTACCTACCTACCTATTGAAACCCTCCTCTTCCATTAAGATTCCAAATTTGGGTTCTACTTTTTTCAATGAATCCTTGCGTGATTCCTCCAAATAGAAATTAATTCTCCTTTCATGAATTCCTCCTGATGAACTGTTTAGTCTGTCCTATGTACTTAATCGTATTTTACCATGCATTATAATTATTTGTGTATAGATCATATCCTTCTTCTAACTATCCCTCCTTGAAGGCAGGGGTGTTATGGTTTTGTCATCTTTTTTACTGACCCTTCCCCCTCCCCATCACCAGCCAGAGTGATTTGCATTTAGTACAAATCCAGTAATCATTTATTCATTGGAATTGAAAAGGTTTACTGATAAAGTACAAAAAGATAGCATTAATAAACTACACATGCAATTAAAATATTAGAAAGTCAACAAATAAATGAACAAAAAATAAGTGCCAAGGAAGAAATCTTGAAAATTAGAGACTTAACTTAGAAACCAAAATCAGACAAACAGAAATTATGGAACTGATAAAGAAAACTAGATGTTGGTTCTTTGAAAGGTTTAATAATTTATAAACCTTTCATTAAACTGATTAAAAAGAAGATGGAGAAAAATCAAATTCATAAAAAAATGAACAATGGGATATTACAACCACATCAGAAGAATAAAAAAATGGATCATCTCAATCTACTATATAGTTATATGACAACAAATTTGGGAATTCAAAAGAAATAGCATATTATCTACAAAAATATAAAATACCCACATTAACATAATACCAAATAGAAATCTTAAATAAGAAAATGCAATGTAATTAACTATAAAGAACCTATCAAAATAAGTGGGAAAAGACTTGACTATGATGGATTTGCAGAAGAATTGTAATAAACTTTTAAAGAAAAATTATTATCTATGCTAAACAAATTGTTTTCAAACATCTATAAATAAAGTTCTGTATGAATAAAGTTCTTTGTATAAGAAATGTATAGTTTATAAGAAACATACAGTGCCCAAACCAGGGAAAGATGAAACAAAGAAAAAGAATTGTAGACTAGCTTCATTAATGATCAGGGAGCAATAGGAACTAAACCTGTGATTTCATTGATATAAGGAATTCCCAGATTAGTAAACTTACTCTTTTAATGCAGATGAGCAGTTTATTTGCAATTTATAATCTTAGAGAGTTGCCTAGAGCACTGAGAATTTAAGGGACTTGCTGAGGAAGTGTCTCCAGATATTATGTGTGGTTTCAAGGCTAGCTCTCTATCCATTATAATAGACATATCAAACATGCAACCCACAACACTACCGAGTGTGACCCAAACCAGATTAAAATGCAATTGGGAAATACTTAATAAAATAAGTAAAAATACAACAAAATAGATAATATTATATTTTAAAACTAAGTCAACATGTAGCTTGAAGAAATCCATATGTATTGTTTAGTGGCCCTGTTTTTATTTGAATTTTATATCACTATATTATACCATACTGATTCTCATCATTAGTGAATTTTAATTCAAATGTTTTAAATAAATTCCTGGAAAAAATAAATTTATCCAAAAAATAATTTGGTATGATCATATTAGATTTATATCATGCAGGGATGCAAGGATGGTTTAATAACAGGAAAATAATAATTAGCAATAGTAGAAATAAAAAATCACCAAACACATTATTTTATCATTAGATAAATAAAAAGCCCTTGACAAAATACAATACTCATGTATGTTAAAAATTCTAGAATAGGCAAAGAGGAACCTTTTAAAAATACAATGAAAGTTTCACTTTTTGCTGATGACACAATGGTTTACTTAGAAAATCCTTGTGAATCAACTAAGAAATTGAGATATTTAATAACTTCAGTAAAATAAAAATAACTTTAATAACTTCAGTAAGATTACTACCTCCCCAAGTCAACATTTCTATATAACAATAACAAAATGTAGGAGGCAATAATAGAAAGGAAAGTACCATTCAAAATACCTACAGAATGCATAAAATATCTGAGTCAATCTACCAAAGCATATTGAATACTTGTGTATATACAATGAATCACTCCTCAAAGAACTAAAGAACAAATTAAATAACTGAAATATTATTTAGTGATCATGTCTAGGTTGTGTCATTTTTTTTTCTTTTAAGGAAATTAAGGTTAAGTGACTTGCCCAGGGTCACAGAACTAGAAAGCATCTGAGGCTGGATTTGAACTCAGGTCCTCCTGACTCCCTGCCGGTACTCTACCTCCTGCATCACCTAGATACCTGTTGGCCTGTATCAATTTGATGTAATGATAATATTCTCAAAGTTAATGTATAGAATTTGTACTATATCAATGAAACTATTAAAAAGATACTTTATAGTACTAGAAAAATAATTTAAAATTATTTGAAGTCACAAAGGAGCTAAAATTTCAAGGGAAATAATTCTAAAAGGTAGGAATGAAGAAAGAATAACATTTCTAGACCTTAAACTAAGTATTACAAAGCAGTAATCACTAATTATTTTGTACTGGTTGAAAATAGAAAAGTAGATCAATAGAATAGTCTACACAAGGAAGAATGAGAAAAAATTGAACTCAATACTCAAATACTCAATAAACTAAAAAAAATTATCTAGGAATTAATTTCCTATTTGAAAAGAATTGTTGAGAAAATTCAGAATCAGTCTGGTAGAAAATAGGTTTAGACCAACATCTCACACTATATGTCATAACAAATTAAAAATGGATATGTGACTAAAATATTAAAGACCATACCACAAAAAAAAAAAAAAAAAGAGAAGCAGATCACATATCTCTGACAGTTTTGTTTAGGGAATTAGTTCTTGGCCAATCAAGGGTTAGAGATAATTAGAAATAAAATAGTTAACATTAAATACATGAAATTTAAAATCTTTTGTATGAACAAAATAATTTCAATGTGTTAAAAGGGAAGGGGTTAACTGGAGAAAATCCTTGTATCAAATATTTCTGAATATTCTTTGATACTCAAGATATATAGGTATTTGAAAAACTATTCCCCATGGAGTAGTGGGCAGGTAGGTAGGGTAGTTGATAGAGTGCCAGGCCTGAGGTAAGGAAGACTCATCTTTGTGAGTTTAAATCTAGACTCAGACATTTACTAGCAGTGTGATCTTGGGTATCACTTAACCCTTGTTGCCTCAGTTCTTCATCTGTAAAATGAGTTGAAGAATGAAATGGCAAACCACTCTAGTATCTTTGTCAAGAAAACCCCAAATGAAGTCACTAAGAGTTGGACAGGACTGAAATGACTGAACAACAAAAACAATAGAAAAGTGGTCAAAGGATATGAACAAACACTTCTCAAAGAAAAATTGTGAACTATTAACAGTCATGTGAAAAATGCTCCAAATCACTAACAATAACATAAATGAACATCAAGACAGCCTGACATTTCATGTCACATACCACAAGTTAGCAAAAATGACACAAGCTGGGAATAGTTCATGTTTAAAGGGTTAAATAAAGACAGGCATACCAATGCGTTGTTGGTGTAGCTTTGAATTGTTGAAAGCTCTTTTAGAAAGTAATTTGGAATTATGAAACGAAAATGACTAAAATAGCCATTTCCTTTGACCCAAAGATTCCACTATTAGGAATGTATCCCTGTGAGGTCAATGACAAAAACAAAGGCTCCATACACTCCAAATTATTCATAACAGTACTTTTTATGGTAGCAAAGCTCTAGAAATAAAATAGATGCTCATCAATTTGGTCTGGATATACAAACTGTGGTATATGAATGTAATGGAATTTTAATGTGCTACAAAAAATTATAAATATGGTGAATTCAGGGAAGCATAGGAAGACAAGAACTAATGAAAAGTGATATAAGCAGAACTAGAAAACAATACAACAATACAATAATAAAACAATACAACAAAATAATACAACAATGTAACAGTAACACTGAAACATTCAAAATTGAATGCTTTGAAATTATACTGATCAAGCTAAGGTCCAAAGAAGAGATATGAGAGGAAATGTCTACTGCTTCTTTTCAGAAGGTGGGATCATAAGTATGGAACACTGAATATAAGACTTTTTCAACAAGTTGGTTGCTTTTGCTAATTTTTTATCCCTTCCTCTTTAAATTTCTTATTATAAGAGATGGCTCTCTGAGGATTTATAGGTAGAGAGATATATTGGTAAAAGTAGGTGATTTTAAAAACAAAACACCAATACATTTTTTTAAAGAAAAGTTTTGTTGAATTAAATATCAAAGATTTTGTTTTAAGTTCTTCAGCATCTGCAGTCTTTATCTACATTTCTACTCACAGGAATTACTTCTAACAGATTATTCTTAAAGTGGCCAAACTAAGTCTCTGTCTCTGTTTCCCTTTCCTTCTTTCCTTTTCTTTCTGAGGACTTGAAATATATTTTTGGTAAGACAATTTTTAGATAAAATTTTTCTTCACATGATTTAATATAATTCAGAATAGACAGATGTCATTGAAGGGTAAGTCAGGGAAAACTTTAAAGCCTGAGCTATGTCTTAGAGGATAGGTTTTTGAAGTGGAAAAAACACTGGACTTAAGAGTCAGGAGACATCTGGTTCATGTTTCAGGGCTGACATTATTTGCCATTTGACCATGATTAAGTAACTTTTTTCTGTTTGATCCTCTCTTAACTCCCATAGTACCTAGCACAGAGAATGTTGCACAGTATGAATATGCATAGGAGTTGGGCTTATGATTCCATTTACATATAGTACTCCTGGATAAGGAAACAACATCTCTCAATGTAGGTCAGCACTTCTGTAGCTTCCAGTCTTGTGAATTAGAGAACTAAAAAGTTAAGTGACCTGCCCAAGGTCTTACAATTGGTATATGTCAGAAGCAGACCTTGAACATGTTTCCCTGGCTTCAGGGCCAGTTTTCTACTCAGTATAGCATGCGTAATATGTTTTATTGAATTCAACTGAACAGATGACTCAGTGGGAAAAAGAACAATGAACTGAGGACAAGTGAATTCAACTTTGAACATTCATCTATAAAATGGGAATTATAATACTCTGAAAACCTATCTTACAGATTTTGAGGAAAGAGTTTTGTCAACCTTAAACCCTATTGAAATGTGAATTATTATTATTAGTCAGAAGTGAGAAAAAAAGGTATTCTAGGGGATAAAAATAGCATTAGCAATGACAGAAAAACAAAAATTAGCATTGAATATGTGAGGCAAAAGTGAGATATAGATGTCTGATTCCCACAAGAGCATGTAGAAGTGGTTTTTTTGTTGTTTGTTTTGTTTTGTTTTGCTATGTGGGAGTAGAGCACCAATTATCTTGTATGTTTTTGTTTTATCTCCCCAAATAGGCTATAAGAACCACAGAGGAAGGGATGGAATCTTCTCTTTCTCTTCTAGATCCCACAATGCTTAGGAAAGGACATAACATACAATAAGCACACAGTGTATTGGATTGAATTAAACTGAACAGGAAGCTCAATGGGAGAAAGAATGGATTATGATTAGTGAATAAGACAGGGGAAGCTTCTTTCTATAAATTGTTGGGGATACTTTGGCCTCTCCTGGCCTGTTTCACACTTGAAATGAGAACAGTAAACTATAACACTATACTAGGCCAAAAGAATTGGGAACCCCTTCTCACAAGAGGGTTTTTTTTTCCTCCTTGCTTCCTTCAAGAGCGTGTTACTCTATGGGACAAAAATCTTTATATTTTAATGAGGACCCCACTGCAAAAGGAAATATAAGACCTGATCTCTGCCACTAATATCTGTGTGACCATGGGCAATCCATATAACTTACCTGAGTCTCAGTTTCCACATTTGTAAAATGGGAATAATAACCCTTGCTATACCTGCCTCTGTTCTGAGGACAAATGAATGATAAGAAAGCACTTTGAAATCTGTAAATGGATTTATGAATATAAAATATAATTATCATCAATAGCAATAATGATATAATTAATTTTGAACTTTCCTGCCATTACCCCTTTCCCCTCTCATCTCAAGAAGTAGATGAGGGTATTCACATATGCCAGCCACCTGTAATAATCCCCAGGCATACTGAAGAACCAAAGAAGTATATTGAACAAGGCGCCTCTCCCACGCCTGGGGAGAGATGTATTTGAGATTAAATGAAATGCATATGAGAAATTCACCAGTCATGTCACCAGGAGGAAACAACTAAACCATTTTAAGAGCCACTATCTTTATTCATATTGCTCTTTCTTCTTAAGAAGGTAGCTTGGGGAATTCAACATGTTCTCTACATTTGTCTCTGTCTGAGACTGTTTCTTGGGAAACATTGTCCATTTTGATGAGTGTATGCATCATTAAAGCTGAGAAACACACACTGGGCAGCCAGGCTCCCTCCCTTGCCATGTCTCCTTGTCTTTCTTTTGAACTCTAATGTATGTTGCTGGTACAAACAACAGATCAATTTACGCACTAGTATCAAGGTCAGATTTTCAAAGAGGGTATCTGACATATGCTACATCTGACTGTCTGTGTGGATAATTTCTTCCTGAGTATGAAGCCACATGACTAATGGTTCAGAGCCCAGGTGCAAACTAGCTGTTTCCTTGCCTGGGGCAAGTTTCTGAGGTAAAGTCTAGGGCTGGCCATGAGCACAGGCAGCATAGATAGTCATCTACATGGTGCTGAGTATTTCTGTTCCTATTCCCCATGTGAAAATATTGCTAACTCTTAATTCTGCCCAGTATCTTTGATGTGTACTGACCAATTTAGAGAAGCAGAATGGGAAAAGCAGAAAGAACACTGGATTTGGACCCAGATGGATTGGATTAAATTGCAAATCTGTTAGTTATTACTTGTGTGACATTGGGTAAGTTGCTTGTCTGGGCCTCAGTTTCCTCAATGGCAAAATGAGATATTGACCTAAATAGAAGGCTTCTGAGTTCCCTTCCAGCTTCAAATCTATGATCCAATAATCCTAGATTGTCCTAGATGTCCAAAAGCGCCATGTGCACGAGGGGTGCACTGACCTCTCCAATAGGCCCCAACTTACTTATCTAGATAAATTAGCTCTTAGAGAAAGGTAGCAGCAAAATGAGTAAGGAGTAGAGTCCTGGACTGGAACTCCGATAATTGGATAAGACAGTAAGGGATATCAGAGACTTAGGGAGGCTCATTAGTTTGCTTTTTGTTCTCCCTGTATTCCCTGCCTTTCTGTCTTCTCTAATTTATCTTCTCCAAGTTCCTCAATTGCTCTTATATTATATATAATTTTTTCCTTAGTAGGAAGAGTGACCTGATGTCACTAGCACCTACAATACAAGTGAGTTTTACTATGTTTCTATCTGGAGATTATTTTCATTTTAAATGAGGAAACATTTATGAATAGTAGTGATTTTCTTTTTAAAATTTTCATTAACAGACTTTATTTTCTCAAAGGAATGACTTTCTAATGATGAAATTTCAGATACTATGGCAGGCCAGAGTGAAGGGCAGACTGGATTTCAGTCTGGCTTTCCATAGTTCCTAACATCATCCTACCCATTTTACCTGTTGAAATTACCCTCTCCACCCAGCTAAACAAAGAAGCTATTGGAATGCTCAAAACTCCTAATTCATGCTCCCAGAGCAAAACCAACAGTATTGCCCAAAAGCCCCTTTCACACTCTTGGAGTAGGAATATGAACTTGCCTCCATTTCTCTAGAAGTCTTTTCCTCTCTCCCCTTCCCCACCGTCTTTCTTACCAGCATTACTCAGCACTGGTCCCCAGGTTCAGGCTCCTGACTCCCTCTCCCCACTGCCTAGTCTTGCTTGACCCAGACTAGAAAACAATAAAAACCCACCAAGATTCAGTGGGTTTGGTGTCCAATTCCACCTGGATCTTCAGCAGTCCTGTTCTGTTTCCATCATCTACTCTAATTACCCTTCATATTGTAAGTGTGTTTTCTCAATAAAGTAAGCTTGCTGTGTGGTCTTACTGTGTATAATCTGTTTTCTTGTACTGGACTATCAGTATCTGGAACCTGTGTCAAGACACCTACAGAGAGGACCATCTCTGGAAAGAGAACATTTGTAGCCCCTATCTAACCCAGACAGTTTTTCAGAATCTCCATAGCTTCCAGGTTAAGAGGCCTCCCCCTCCCGACTGAGAGTGGTCTTTAAGGCTGTCCTACTGTTTTTGTCCAGGAAGTGTTGCCCTTAGGAAATTCTAAACTGGTGGGGAGATGATTGATGCTTCTGCTGGCCTTCTGTGGCAGGCAGCTCTGACTGCTCACCAGGGAGTAGCAGGGGGAATTGAATTCCAGATGGAAGCATTCATCTTCCTGCAATAACAGCTTCCTTCAACAAGCCCAAGCTTGGACATGCTTCCTTGCTTAGGGTGCAAGAAAACTCTTCTAGTCTGTCAGCACTTTCCACTTGGACTCTGGCTGCCTTTTCAGACTCCAGCAGGTTCTCAGCTGCTAGTTATGGGTGCCTAACAACCCTCTTATTAGTCTGTGATTTACATATGGGAGATACACTTACATCCTGTAAATAACCATCAAATAGTGGACAGTATCAGCATCTGCCCAGATCTTTCCAGTCCTACCTCATAACACTGTGTAAATTTTTTGGTGGGGTTGATGCCATCTTTATCCTGATATTCATTCCCTACTATTTGCTCCAGCTATGTTAATATAATATTCTAAACACTTAGAATTCTACCCCTAAGCCCTAGAATTTGGTTAGAATGAGTTTAAGAGTGGGGCACCAACCTAAGTGTGCTTCCAAACCAGGTCTCATGATTCTGCTAAGCTGAACTCCATGATTCCATGTGATCACTAAATTCCTGAGTGAATGTGTAACTGATTTACTATATTCTGCCCTTTGACTTCCCAGGAAAGGATTGGATAGATTGTTTGGAGACAGGTAATACTCTGGGGTCAAGCTGGCACAGAATCAAGAACAAGCAACTCACTAATTCACAAATTCTCTATTGAAACATGGATCTTCCAAACTCCCCATTAGCTTGTCACTGTATTTTGTAGGTTAATTACCAGAGTAGCTCATTTGATTGAGTTTAACTCCTTGTTATAAAATGGAGCATGAAAAACACAAACTTCAAACATACTTGTGAAATACAACCAGTTTTATTTATGAATTATCTCTAACTTACTGAAATAAAACCATAACCTTTTAGGAAAGTAAATAAACAGCTTTGAGTAGCAAATAGAGAGGAAGTCAGAAAAGTCAAAGAATATTAGTCTTTAGAAGTCAACAAATAATTATTTTCTGATGTCATGTAATGTTTGGTTGTATGTAACATGTATGATGAGTATATATATGATGAATACACATATATATGTAAATATAGTATATAGCCACACTTATCTATGTATAATTTCTAATAAATTCATACAGTATTATAATTACATATTAGAGCAAAATATACATATATACATGTGTGTATTATATAGATAATATACATGTTTATCTACATACCAATACTTATGTGTATATACACATATAATATGTAAAATATGTACATCCAAACACACATGTGTACATATATATGTATGGGTATATATAAGCATATATGTTTGTACATATCTCTACGTATGTACATAAAACTAAAAAGAGATCTGAGAAATAATTTGCTCAAATCTCTTTATTTTACAGATGGGGAAATTGAGTCTTAAAAAAGGTGAATGCACTCACATAAATTAGTTTTGTCTCTAAAGTAACAAGAGTGAGTTTTTAGCAAAGGCATCAGAACTCTTTCATTCCAATGGGCGCTGTCACTTCAAAATAGTAGTCCCCTTAGAAGACCACACTCTTAATCTCAAAGATGCCACCATTGCTCAGAACCTTTAGAGAGCTCCTCTTTAGAAATGGCCTTCAGAGTCTAAAGCCCTTTCCCTTAAATATTCTCAATTAAGGCAATTCTTTAGTTATTGAAGAAGGATTTGAATTGTAGAAACAAGCAAAAGCCTGTCAGAGTTAAATATTATGAATAAGATTGGTGATCAAGGTGTACAATATAGCTTTTCAACTTAAAAAAAGGAAACATGACTATAAAGTACTAAGGTTGATTTTCTTATCTTAAAATTAATTTATTTTGATTTATCAACAATCACTTCCATAAGCTTTTGAGTTTAAAATTTTTCTCCCTCTCCCTCCCCAAGTCATGTGCAATTTGGCATAGGCCATACATATACACTCCTATTAAACATTTTCACATTAGTCATGTTGTAAGGAAGAATTAGAACCAATAGAAGGCCACAAGAAAGAGGAAACAAAACAAAACAGAAGAAAAAAAAAGAGAAAATAGTATGCTGCGATCTTCATTCAAACTCCATAGCTCTTTCTTTGGATGTGGATAGCAATTTCCATCATGAATCTTTTGGAGATGTCTTAGATCCTTGCATTGGTGAGAAGGGCTATGTCTATCAGAGTTAGTCATTGCACCGCATAGATGTTACTGTGTACAACATTCTCCTGATTCTGCTCATTTCACTTAGCATCAGGCCATGCAAGTCTTTCCAGGCTTTTCTGAAGTCTGCCTGCTCATCATTTCTTATAGCACAATAGTATTCCATTACATTCATATGCCACAACTTCTTCAGTTATTCCCCAATTGATGGGCATTCCCTCAATTTCCAATTCTTTGCCACCACAAAAAGAGCTGCTATAAATATTTTTGTCCATGTGGGTCCTTTCCCCATTTGTATGATCTCTTTGGGATACAGCCCTAGAAGTGCTATTGCTGGGTCAAAGGGTATTCACATTTTTATAGTCCTTTGGGCAGAGTTCCAAATTGTTCTCCAAAATGGTTGGATCATTTCACAACTCCAGTAACAGTGCATTAGTGTTCCAATTTTCCCACATCTTCTCCAACATTTATCATTTTCCTGTTTTGTCATGTTGACCAATCTGTTGGTGTGATGTGGTACCTCTGAGTCATTTTGATTTGCATTTCTCTAATCAATAATGATTTAGAGAATTTTTTTCCGTATGACTATAGATGGCTTTAATTTCTTCATCTGAGAACTGCCTGTTCATATCCTTTGACCATTTATCAATTGGGGAATGACATGTATTCTTATAAATTTGACTTAGTTCTCTATATATTTTAAAACTAAGGTTGATTTTCTTGTGTGAACTGTAAAAGGTCTTTTACCAGGGAGTTATATAGCTTGACTGGAGTGCAAGGTTCATGGTAGGGAAGAGTAAAGGGTCTAGAAAGGTAAGTTGGCATAAAATTCTAGCAGAACTTGAATGACAAACTAAGTACTTTGATTTTTATTTGGGGAAGGGAGAGAACCTGAAGAGCTTATTAGCAAGGGAAAGCCACGAGTATGTTGGTGTTTCAGGAAGCATGATTTGGAAGCTCTGTTGCATGGATGGGAAGGGGGAGAGATACTTAAGGAGACTAGATATAAAAGTTTAAGTTGATCTGAGAAGATGACATAAACTCACTTGAGAAAAGGTGGCTTTAAGTATGGAAGAGAGAACTGAATTAAGAGTAAGTCGACCTTAGTTTGAATTCTGGCTCTACTTCCTGTTCCCTGTATGACATTCTGTTAGCTTCTTAGCCTCTTTGGGCCTCAGTTTTCCACTTAAAAAAAGGAGTTGGATTGGACAATTTTTAATTTCCTTCTTCAATTTTTTTTTTAAAATTCTGAACTTAACAAACATTAAGTAAAAGGGGGTATTTCCCTATAATACACACACACACACATAGACACACACACACACACATGCATATATATATATATATATAATACAATAGAAAGAGGATTAGACATAAAAATTACGGGATTTTTAAAGTTATTTTTCTTATCTATAACTTTTTTTTGGCCTTCCTTCTCTTCTGTGCATTAAAAAATGCTTTCATCTTTAAAGTCCTTTCTAACTTTAAATGGTATGATGCTATGACAAGAGGAAGCACTAAGAGAAAGCGTAATGTCCCAAATAAAAGCCCTGAACTTATAGTCAGACCAGCTCTGGTTTCAAATCCTGCCTCAGATGCTTTTGAGTTATGTGGCCCCGTTCAAAACTTCATACTTTGTGCCTCAATTTCTTTAGCTATGAAATAGGTGAATAGGACTTGTAGAGTCTCTAAGGCTCTTTCCTGCTCAAGATATATGATCCTATGATCTGAGGAAACTTGGAGAAGTCCACTGCCCATTTTACAGTCTAGTGTAAAACAGTTTGTGGGTTTGAAGCTTTTCTTAAACTACCTGTAAGCCTGAGCTATAGTGCAACAGAGTCAACCAAAGGCCCTTGGCTTCAGACTACACAGTTACTGCTTGGACACATGGTTTAAAAGTAATGAATTAGAGTTGATTTAGGGAATAGAGTTCATCTAATTTTGACAATAAAATAATCCTGTATAGGAGGTTCATGGGTGAATAATAAAATAAAGAGACTTTTTTCTATTTCACATCATCTTCTAATCTTATTTTATTCTTTTTTTTATTTTTAGTTTTCAACATTTACTTCCACAAGATTTTGAGTTCCAAATTTTCACCCCATCTTGCCCCTCCCCCACCCCAAGATAGCATGCATTCTGAATACCCCTTCTCCTAGTCTGCTTTCCCTGCTATCTCTCTCCCACTTCCCCTTCTATTTTCCTGTAGGGCAGGATAGATTTCTGTACCTCATTTCCTGTATTTCTTATTTCCCAGTTGCATGTGAAAACATTTTTTTTAACATGTGTTTTTAAAACTTTGGGTTCCAAATTTTCTCCCTTCCTCCCTCCCCACCCACCCTCATTGAAAAGGCAAGCAACTCAATATAGGCTATACACGTGCAGTTATGCAAAACACTTCCATAGTAGACATGCTGTGAAAAATTAACTCTATTTCCCTTAATCCTATCCCACCCCCCCACATTTATTCTATTCTTTCTTTTGATCCTGTCCCTCCTCAGAAGTATTTGCTTCTGATTACCGCATTTCCCAATCTGCCCTCCTCTCTATCATCCCCCTACTCTCTTGTCCCCTTCCCCCCCATCTTTCTGTAGGGTAAGACAGGTTTCCATACCCAATTGAGTGTGTATGTTATACCCTCCTTAAGTCAAATCCTATGAGAATAAGATTCACTCATTTCCTCTCACCTTCCCCTGGTTCCCTTCCACTGTAAGAGCCTTTTCTTTTCTATTTTTTTTGCAAAATAATTTACCCCGTTCTACCTCTTCCTTTCTTCTTCTTTCAGTATAATCCTCTCTCACCCCTTAATTTTATTTCCCAGATATGACTCTTTCATTTCCAATTCACCCTGTGCCTTCCATCTATCTATCCATCTATCCATCTATCTATCTATCTACCTATCTATCTATCTGTATGCATACATACATATAATTTTTTCCCTCCAACTACCCTAATACTGACAAAGGTCTCATGAGTTACAAATATTATCTTTCCATGCAGGAATGTAAACAGTTCAATCTTAATAAGTTTCTTATGATTTCTCTTTCCTGTTTACCTCTTCATGTTCCACTTGAGTCTTGTATTGGAAAGTCAAATTTTCTATTCAGCTCTGGTCTTTTCTTCAAGAATGCTTGAAAGTCTCCTATTTCACTGAATGACCATTTCTTCCCCTGAAGGATTATACTCAGTTTTGCTGGGTAGGTGATTCTTGGTTGTAATCCTATCTCCTTTGCTCTCCGGAATATTATATTCCATGCCCTGCGGTCCCTTAATGTGGAAGCAGCTAAATCTTGTGTTATCCTGATTGTATTTCCACAATACTTGAATTGTTTCTTTCTGGCTGCTTGTAATATTTTCTCCTTGACCTGGGAACTCTGGAATTTGGCTACAATATTCCTAGGAGTTTTCCTTTGGGGATGTCTTTCAGGAGGAGATCAGTGGATTCTTTCAATTTCTATTTTGCCCTCTGGTTCTAACGTATCAGGGCAGTTTTCCTTGATCATTTCTTGAAAGATGACATCTAGACTCTTTTTTTGATCATGGCTTTCAGATAGTCCAATAATTTTTAAATTCTCTCTCCTGGATCTATTTTCCAGGTTAGTTGTTTTTCCAATGAGATATTTTACATTGTTTTCTAATTTTTCATTCTTTTGGATTTGTTTTACAGTGTCTTGATTTCTCATAAAGTCACTAGCTTCCAATTGCTCTATTCTAATTTTTAAGGAAGCATTTTCTTCAGCAATCTTTTGGACTTCCTTTTCCATTTGTCCAATTCTGCTCTTTAGGACTTTCTTTTCTTCATTGGCTTTTTGGACCTCTTTTGCCATTTGGGTTAGGCTATTTTTTAAGGTGTTATTTTCTTCAGTATTTTTTTGGGTCTCCTTTAGCAAGCTGATAACTTGCTTTTCATGATTTTCTTGCATCACTCTCATTTCTCTTCCCAGTTTTTCCTTTACTTCTCTTACTTGCTTTTCAAAATCCCTTTTGAGCTCTTCCAAGGCCTGAGACTGATTCATATTTTTCTTGGTAGTTTTGGATGTAGGAGCTTTGACTTTGTTTTCTTCTTCTGGTTGTTTTCTTCTTTGTCACCAAAGTAAGATAATATAGTCTCACTCTTTTTGCACTGCTTACTCATGATCCCAGATAATTACTTGAGTTTTAAACTCTTTGTTAAGGTAAGAGTCTGCTTCCAATGTGGAGAATGTACTGTCTCAAGCTTTGGGGGTTTGTACAGCTGTTTTCAGAGATACTTCTAGGGACCTGAAAAGTGTCAGTTCTTCCAAGGTGCTACGATAAGGGGTGAGGTGTTTCCTCTCCACTGCCACAAGAAGCTCCACCATGCCAGTGCTCCTCCTTGCCCCAGGAGTGCCCCTCAGAACTGTGACGCAGATCCAAGCATGGACAAAGCAAGAGATTCCTGCCTCAGCCCTGGCAAAGAGATCCTTGCCATCCCCCTCTGATCAACCACTTGATTCCCCCTCAGTCTGTGGGCTGGAAGGTCAGAAGGCAGCCGCTGCCCTCGGGGCCTCTGAGATCTAGCTTCTTCTCTCACCGCAGTCACAGATTTTTCCCACTGATCTTTTAAGTTGTCTTTGGTGTTCGTGGGTTGAGAAGTCTGGAAATCGCCACAGCTGCCCACGATTCAGTCCTCTGAGGCCTGCTCCAGGGTTGCTGCAGACTGCGCACCTATGCCAAACTGCACTCCTCTCCCAGTCTGGCGCGATATACCTTTCTGATCAGTCATCCAGGTTGTCTTGGGCTGGAAATTTGTTTTACTCTGTTTTTTTTTGTGGCTTCTGCTGATTTAGAATTTGTTTAGAGCCATTTTTTGTAGGTATTTGGAGGGATTTGGGGGAGAGCTCTAGCAAGTCACTGCTTTCCCTCTGCCATCTTGGCTCCACACCCATAATCTTCTTATCTTAACTCAAAAGACAGGACTTTTAAAACCAGAGAAACTAGATCTTAGACCCAGAGATCTTGCCTTTCTGAAACCTTTTGGTGAGGGTTTTTTTGGGGGGCAGTTTCCCTGTAGCATCTTATCCAGATCTGACCTCTGAGGTTAGGATCTATGATCTTTTTATTCCCTCTTTGCTATAAAAATGCTAAATATTGTGGATTTCTCTGTGAAGTATCTGTCCTCAGTTAAATTTCTCTTTTAGAGATCTGAAAAATTCATCCAGAATTAATAGACAATAATTACTTAATGTGAGTCCCATTTGCATCCTAGTAATAGGCAGTTTTATTTTGTTTTTTTTTTTTTTTTACCACAAATGAATGATTCTTTCACTTTGGAATTTTAGGCATCAGTGGAATACCATGGGGTTAGGAGGATGCCTGAATGTCCTTCAAATCTCACTTGATGGACAGTCACCTATTTTGTTTCTGTGTAAGTCCAACCTTACCTCTCTGGATACAGAGCTTCCTAAAACTATGCCCTCACAGCCTGCTTGTCCAGACTTAAAACTAAACCCTAGTCAAACCTTGGAGAAGCAGCTGAGCTTCTGTAAACTGTTGGAAAGAGCAAATATATACTCCCAACCACATCTGATTCTCTGTCCTTCACAGGAAAATGTTTTATAGCTCAAAGAGAAATTTCCTACGGAGGAAAATACATACTTCCTGCTGATGGTGACTATCCTTGTGTCTCAGAGAATCTGATTTTGCTGTTAAAAATGAATGTCCACAAAAGGAAAGAAAAATGAACCTTCCCTTACCTCTACCCTGCAGTGATACTAGAATCTTAGAGCAGGAAAGCTTTTGTTCTAAATGTGTACTTTTCATCACACATGTGGATTCTTCATAGCTTGAATTTTCTTAGCTTGAATCATGGAATCAGTTCAATTAGCTTTTCTTCTAGAATGAAACTTGCTTGTATGATCCTAAAATGGCATCTGAATGTTTAGGGCTCCTTGGAAATATTTAAATGCCTAAAAGAAATCCCACTATCATTGATAGCTTAAAAAGAGATTCGTCTTTGCATTTAAAGTTTTTATTCCCCCCCAACTTTTTTTTCACCATATTCCCAAATCATTTGGAATTAAATTTACACTTCTTGAGAGTATGTGTTAGAGCCTCTGCCAATTTCAAGATCTCCAGTTCTCAGAGCATAATGCAAGTTAGTAGACTCCAGAAGCAGTGAGCTCCTTGAGGGGAAAGATGAGAACAAAGATCCCAACAGGGTTTCCTATGCCTTATTCCTTGAACAGCAAGTCAAGCTTAGGATTAATTATTCGAATATACGCCTTAGTAAGAAAAACTCCTGAGTCTAATCTCACAATTTCTAGGATTGTCTGTATGGCTATTACCATGTCCATTCATTATCTTTCTCCTGGTCCTTTCTTCAGCTTATTCTAGGGGAAAAAATTAAATGTTAGCAATCACTCAAGTTCTTGGTCAGGGTGGAAGGGGGTATTAGGATGGAGGAGAGAAAGTGTATTTCGTTCTGCACTGACAGGGATGATGATTCTTAGACATTGAGGTTGCTGAAACAGGCAATGGAAGACCAGAAATCCTTTCCATACTGCCTAAGGTTGCCATCTAAAGAATGTTGATGTCACTACTATTTCTCTAGATTCCACTTGTGGGTGGGGCAGGGGATAGAACCTCCCATGGACAGGGCATGAGAGTCTTTCTTTTCATAGTCTGAAACCTCCTGGGATGGAAGGAAGAAAGACTTCAATTGAAGGTTCATGTTCAGGGAATGGTCAGATCATTCAAAGATTGAGTCAATTAGTGAAGAAAAGGGGAGGAGATACAGATGAATTGAGAGGACAGAGACAGAAGAAGAAATCAGTATTAGGATCCAGAGTTTGAACAGTGAGCAAAGAGACATAGCCTGGAGATCAGATTAAAGGGATCAACACTGGAGTAACAGGATATACATGCATGTATCTATACCTGTAGATATATATGTATATATACACATATGTATTCATACACATACGTATATATATATATATATATTATCACAATCACTTAAGCAATTCAACTTAACAAATATTTACTAATTTACTGCTATGTCTGAGGCAAGAGGCAGCAGTAGATACAGAATAGATGCCAGCCTTGATATCAGGAAGACTTGGATTCTCATCCCCTGACACATACTGGTGATATGACCCTGGACAAATCACCTAACTTCTCAGTGTCCAGGCAACTTGTTAAAACAATAATATTCAAAACAGGTACTAATCTGCATGAGTAGGCAAGATGGTCATGTGAAAGATCATGTGAAAGGTCATGTGACAAGTCATTCCCCAATTGAAAAATGGTCAAAGGATATGAACAGGCAGCTCTCAAAGGAAGAAATAAAAAGCTATCTAATGTTCTAAATGTTCTAA
Organism: Vombatus ursinus; assembly: GCF_900497805.2. Classification (NCBI taxonomy): domain Eukaryota; kingdom Metazoa; phylum Chordata; class Mammalia; order Diprotodontia; family Vombatidae; genus Vombatus; species Vombatus ursinus. Next base: position 19,075,101 of record NW_020950326.1, on the reverse strand, counting down.
ATCACTATCAATTAGAGAAATGCAAATCAAAATGACTCTGAGGTACCACATTATACCTATCAGATTGGCTAACATGACAAAACAGGAAAATAATAAATGTTGGAGAATATGTGGGAAAATTGGAACACTAATACATTGTTGGTAGAGTTGTGAACTGATCTAACCATTTTGGAGAGTCATTTGGAACTATGCCCAAAGGACTGTAAAATTGTGCATACCCTTTGATCCAGCAGTAGCACTTTTAGGGCTGTATCCCAAAGAGATCATACTAACGGGAGAAGGACCCATGTATACAAAAATATTTATAGCAGTTAGAAGTTGAGGGGATGCCCATCAATTGGGGAATGATTGAGCAAGTTGTGGCATATAAATGTAATGGAATACTATTGTGCTATAAGAAATAATGAGCAGGCAATCTTCAAAAAAACTTGGAAAGACTTATATGAAATGATGCAGAGTGAAATGAGCAGAACCAGGAGAACAATGTACACAGTAACATCCACATTATGGGATGACTGACTTTGATAGACTTGGCTCTTCACAGCAGTGCAAGAATCTAAGACAACTCTGAAAGATTCATGATGGAAATTGCTATTCACACCCAGAAAAAGAAATATGGATTCTGAATGTAGATGGAAACATACTATTTACTCTCCTTTTCCTTCATTGTTTTGTTTTATTACTTCATTCTTGTGGTTCCTCCAATTAGTTCTAATTGTTCTTTACATCATGAATAATGGGAAAATATACTTAACCTGAATGTATATGTAGAGCCTATATCAGATTGTACACTGTCTCAGGGCGGGGGGGGGGGAGTGGGAAAGGGAGAAAATTTAAAACTCAAAATCTTATGGAAATGAATGTTGAAAACTAAAAATAAATTAAATTTAAAAAAGAAAGGTCATATGAAAGATATAGAGTAGCCCACCTCTCCCATGATGACCTAGAAAGAGAAACAGGTTGAATGACTACACACATGTATGTACATAAGTGTGTATACACACCTACATATGTATGTGTGTATGTACTTATATGGATATATATGTATACACAGAGAAACAATATTAAGTACTTTCATCCAGTTCAGAAATGAATAAAAGATAAGCAGAAGTTATGAGAAAAATAGTCTAAGAATCATTTGACTACCTGAAAAGTATATCTCCTCAACACTCTGTCCCCCTTTCCCCCCCTTCATCCTGGACGTCATATTTCAAGAAATAGGTACTGGAAAAGGGTTCTGGCGAAAGACAGCATGGACACAGGTAAATAGGCTAGAAGCCCCTAGTATTGGTACCCCATGAATTGTGTTGACTAGGAAAACACCACTGACAGCATTAATCTGAGGTAGTGACCTGACCACATAGGCAGCTTGGTGGTTCAGTGGATAGAGCTCTGGGCTTGGAATCAGGAAGACTCATCTTCCTGAGTTCAAGTCTGGCCTCAGACACTTACTGGCTGTGTGACCCTGGGCAAGTCACTTAACCTTGTTTGCCTCAGTTCTTCATCTGTAAAATGAGCTGGAGAAGGAAATGGCAAACCACTCCAGTACCTTTGAGTACTGGAAACCCCAAATGGGGTCACAAAGAGTCAGATGTGACTGCAACAACTGAAGAAGGAGGAGGCGAACAACAACAACAACAACAACAACAACAACAACAACAACAACAACAACAACAACAACAACAACAACAACAACAACAACAACAACAACAACAACAACAACAACAGTGTCATGACCAAAGGAGAGTAGAGAAGTGGCATCAACCTGAATGGGAAAACCTGGGGTGGGCAGGATATCATGGAAGTGCCCTAACAAGGGAAAACCTGGGAGAAATGGGAGAGGCAGCATCCTGATCAAGGAAGCTTAGCAGAAGGAAGGGGAAGACATATAAGACCACAGATGCCCAGATCAGGTACAGCCAAACCATGATCTCTGACTAAGGACACTGGGGCCTGTCAGTGTTCTTAGAACAAATACAGTAAAGGAAGTGACAGTCAGCAGCAGAAACCCAAGAAAGCAAAATCAGGACCAAACATGGCTTGACCCTCCATCCACAAGTATGGGAGGAGGCAGTGCCTGGCCGCAGCACCAAATCCCAGATCAAAAACTGAAGCTAGAGATATAAGTAAACAGCAATACTTACTGAAAACTATGAAGAAATATTGTGGTCAAATATTGTTCAAGAAGAAAATCCAGGAGAGGAGAATAACATCACAACAATTACTTTTCAGAAAAAAATGAAACAATAAGTTATAAATGAAATGAAAGCTTTGGATGTTATATTTGGAAGGAGAATAAGTAGGTTAGAAAAGAAGGTAGTAAACTTTACTCAAGGCAGATTTGTAGAAAAATAGAATGGACTAAACAGAAATCAATGACTCCACAAGAAAATAAGAATTATTGGAATGAGATAACTAATAGAAGAAAATGTAAGGTATCTACTATAAAAATAATTGATTTGGAAAACAGATGAAGGATACATTCTAAGAGTCATTGGACTACCTAAAAAGCACATCTCCCCAACACTGTCCCCCACAAAACCCCCCAAAAGTTGATAATATATTTCAAGAAATCATACAATAAAACTTTTAAGATCTGATAGAAACAGAGGGCAAAGAGAAAATCAAAAGAATCTACCAGTCACCTCCTGAAAGAAACTTCAAAATGAAAACTTCCAGTAATGTCATGTCCAAAATCTAGAGCTTCTAGGTAGAAGAAAAAAATATTGTAAGTAGCCCCCTTTCCCCCCCCAAAAAAGTTCAAAATTAAAGAATTGTCATTAGGTAACATTAGACTTGGCAGCTTCCATAATAAAGGAGACAAGATCTTGTAATATAATATTCTATAAGGCAAGGGATAAAGACTTACAACTAAGAATAGCTTACTTTACAAGACTGAGTGTAATTTTACAGGGAAAAAACAGACTTTGAAGAGAACAGAGGAATTTCAAGCTTTCCTGATGAAAAGAGCAGAGCTATGTAAAAAATTTTGAAATGAAAACAGGAGTCAGGAGAAATCTAGAAAAAATACATTTGAGTAATTGAAAGGGGCTAAATGAGAAAGTGCTTACATTCTAATGGAAAAGAAAAAACAAATGTCCCTTCAGAATCCTAATATTTCAACCCACTTAAAACAAAAATTTACACAATTAAAATGAGGAGCTAGAACAGAATTTATTATGCTTTAGGTGAACAGAAAAAGTTGGGATAGGAATCATGATCTCAGACAAGGCAACAGTAAAATAGACATTGTTAAAAGAAATTAATAGAGAAATTACATTATACTTAAGGAACCATAAATGATAAAATAATATCAATACTTAATATACATGCACTGAATTACATAGTACCTAAGTACTTAAAAGAAAAGCTAATTGAATTGAAGGGAAAACAGATAGAAAAATTATCATAGTTGGAGACATCAATATATTCTTTTCTAACCTAGATTAATATAACAAAATATAACATTCTATCACATTCATATACTGTAACTTTAGATATTCCCAAATTTTGAGCACACCTCAGTTTCTAAGTCTTTGCCATCGCAGAAAAGAGTTGCTATGAATATTGCTGTACTTACTGTTCCTTTTCCTTTTAAAAAAAATCTCTCTGGAGGTATAGACCTAGTAAAGGTATCACCAAGTCAAAGTGTATGCATAATTTATTAGCTTTTTGGGCATAGTTTCAAATTGCTTAACAAGTTTACAATTCTACCAAACAGTGTATTAATGTATTTCTTACATTATATTATATTAATCAAAATCTTCCAAATGAAAATAAAAATAGAAAGTGTGAAAATCAAAGAAGAGATTAACAAACAAAATCCTACTGAATTGATAAATAAAACTAGCAAATGTTGTTTTAGAAATAAAACTAATAAAACAGATGAACTCTAGTCACTCTGTCTAAAAAAGAGAAGGAAAACTAATTTAGCAATATAAAAAGGAAAAAGGATAATTCGTAGCAAATAAATACCAAATAAAGGAAGTCATTAGAAACTATTTTGCTCATCCACATGCCAACAAAACTGATGACAAATGAAGTGAATTAATATTCATAGAAATTGGGATAGCTAGGTGGTTCAGTGAATAGAGCATGGGCCCTGGAGTCAGGAGGCCCATAGTTCAAATCTAGCCTCAGACACATGATACTCACTAGCTGTGTGACCATGGGCAACTCACTTAATCCTGATTGTCTAGCCCCAAAAATATTTATAGAAATATATTAAATACTTGATGAACAGTTCAAGAAATAGAGTACACAAACAACACAATCGAAAAAAAAATAAATTGAACAAGCCATAAGTGAACTCCCTAAGGGGAGAAAAAAACAAACAAACAAACTAGGATCAGATGCATTTACAAGTGATTTATATTACTAGAAGTTTCTTAATCTGGAGAACCTAATTAAATAAAATCTGGATGAATTAAATTGTAATTTAGACCAAAAAAATTATCCAAGACCCTATGAACACACAATGATGAAAAAAAGAACTAGGTATGCAAACAAGCAAATAGCAGACAATTTGAAGAAAGGAAGAGAGTACTGATAACTCTTAGCCTTGAATAAGCTAAAAAGATTCTAACATGCAGAGATTAGGAAGCATTGTAGTTCATGAATCTATGGAGAGAAATCTTTGCAAAGTAATGGCAACAGGAAATGGAATGCCTACTTTACAAAATAGCTAATAGGTCAGTTTGCCTGGAAGGCACAGAGAGTGAAGAGGACAAATATGAAACAAATATGGAAGAGTACCTGTATGTTTTTATGCCTAGTCACATTACGCTGACTTTTTTACTTTCCCTTAAACTGGTTGGCCCACTGTGGCCAACTACCTTCTAAGAAAATATCTATCACTGAAGTGTCTATGACACACATTGTGATGTGTTTCATTAACTCACAGATGACCTGAAGGCTTCACTGAAAAAGAGAATGCCCATTTCTTGAATGTTATATTTTTTACTGTCTTTCTTATTCTTACATACCCTTCAAGGCTTATCTTATATTCCCCATCCTCTATGGTTCCACTATCAACCACTCCAAACTAAACTTATCTCTTCTTTCTTTGAATTTCAGTGCCAGAGATGTAGGCAATATTTCTTGAATGTTTGTTGAGCTAGGACCAAAAGACTTTTAGCCAGAAAGGAATCATAGGATAGGGAAGAGCTCACAGAGGGGTTAGGCCCAGGTCCAGGCCCAGAAGCCAGTGATCAAGTTGTATGGGGATAGAACAAGATGAGGAATAAAGAGTGCAGGTTTTGCAGAGTAGAGTTGGACCATCAGTTAGCACCAGGTGGGTAAGTAAGAATCAGGATTAGCACAATAGGTGGATCAAAAGCCAATTGGACAGAGAAAAATCAGAGCAGAAATGCCAGAGACCCAAGCAAGAGGGTGGGGGAGTTAAAGTCCAGGCAAATAATCAGGAGTCAGAGATCTAGAGTGTCTGAAGGA